>NW_005187402.1:8945785-8956206 GCF_000239375.1 Pundamilia nyererei | reverse complement strand
AAAAAACAAAAAACACAGACACACCAAACTGCCCACTTTTCTCTGCAGAAGGTATCATCTGCACGTCCTCTGAGATTTTGAAATCTTGTATCTTTCTTTATCTACAAGTGAGGAGCATTTTCCTGGCATCGTAGATGCTGGTGGCTGTCTCCAGAGAAAGCGCAGGTGCCTGTGCTCCAAACATTTTCCCTGTGGGCTTGGGTTGGAGAGAGAGAGGGGGGCAAAGCAAGTTGGAATAATAGTTGATCTATGCTGGGAAGGATTATTTTGTACATCTCTTTAATAGAGACCAGAGGGAGAGGAGGAGTAGCAAAAGCTGGTAGGACTGTAGTAAAGTGACTCTG
Source organism: Pundamilia nyererei (assembly GCF_000239375.1). Classification (NCBI taxonomy): domain Eukaryota; kingdom Metazoa; phylum Chordata; class Actinopteri; order Cichliformes; family Cichlidae; genus Pundamilia; species Pundamilia nyererei. The sequence continues at coordinate 8,955,862 of NW_005187402.1, read as the reverse complement.
TTTCATATAGAGTCTCCCTCTCCTCCTCCTAATGAGCATTCTATTAGCAGCTAGGGGATGGATTTAGGCAGTTAGGCATACGGAGAAGGCTGGCTAACAATGCAAGCGGTTAGCTAAACAGCTGTTCTCTCTCTGCTGCCACCTCCCATCTTCGGCTAATGAAGCCCTCACCGATGAACAGGAGTCCCGTGACATGCAGGAGAACAGCCACAGACATTCAGTCAGGGACTCTCAGTCACTCACAATCCTCCTATAAAGTCTATGTCGAGGATAGCTTCACCGATAGGACAACTCGGGCTCCAATTAGATAGTGGCTCTAAGGGGAACACTAAGAATAGCACATTGGGCGAGCAAGCTCAGACAATTTTACGAGCACTCCGTCCTGCTCCGTATTTGGTAACCAAACACCGACTTTGTGTTTTTCTGGCTGGAAAATGTCCGAAGCTATGAAGCATTTCATATCAGATAATAAACCAATCACAGGGATGATTTTTGTGAAATGTTGCACTGTTACATTTCATTATCCTCTACAGTGTGAGCAGTGTGAGCAGTGGTGGGCATCGATCAAGATTAGTGGCACGCCATATGGGTTTGTCAACATCCGAACCACTGCAGAGGATGCGCGCTCTCCAAACAGCCTTCACTTAAACAAGGAGAAATGATTCAGGGGTGCTGACTATTTTTCATATTATAAAATATGATGCAGCATTATGTCTGGCTAACAAAAAAAACACTATTTGTTTTACTTAAATGTTCAGTCTGTCAAAGGCTTGATTATGTACTGAAAGCCTGGGTCACCTTCAAAATGATACACGGTTAAGATTTACTTTGCAGGTATTCTTGTTTGCTTTGTTGAGCAGTCACTTTAGCTGTCAAAGCCTGCTGGCATGCTTAAATGAAGTGCTGTTTTGAATGTGCAACTGCATCAAAGCTTGGGCAGGAAGTGTCAGGATTCTAAAAGTCTGCTTAGATTTTGAAGCAATTAGCCAGGTGCGCTTACTGTGGGTGAGAAAATAGGAGTTCAGTGCAATTTCTTTTCTGGTCGTTGTTCACACGGTTACTTCTGCCACTCTGTTGAATATTAAACACCACATCACGAACAGCTCTGAGGCGTAAGGGTTCCTTTTAATGTTTTATTTAATCTGACTTTGTTACCTTAGCTGAATTTCGCGCGAGTTTTCTTTGACTCGTACATCGCTGTTCTTGTTTTTAATTTAATGAACTGGAGGCTCACTGGTTCCTGATCCACCACAACCTCGAGCTTTGAAAAACACTCGAGGAGGCATAATCAAGTTGAGGCAACACCTGTTTTCTTGTTATTGTATAAACAGTTCTTTTTTTTAAACCCAAAACTATTGGATCAAAACAAATCCATGAACCGGTGCAATGATATGAAATATAAAAACTTTATGTGTGGAAAATTTTGACATCAGTACACATTACTGTGCAAAAGTCTTGAGCCATGGCTCATTTAATTTTTGTGCTTTCAAAGTGGTCTTGAGCTATAGTGCTCCAGGCTTTCTGGATGTCTTTCAGATTTTTCTTTTGGACACTGAATGCTTTTTCACTTGTTACTGATTTTCAGTCCAGCCCTTGTATCTGACTATTTTTAGGTGAATGTTTTTGTGTTTGTTTGTTTTGTTTGTTTGTTTGTGAAGCCACTTATGGCAGGAGGTAGTTACAAGAGGAAGTAGACCAGCCACCTTGGAAATCTTAATCTGATCATATCACTTGGTAGTGGCAAGGCCTCGATGTAACAGGTTCATTTCAATCGTTTATTTGATAATTAAGTCAAGTAATCAAAAATAAGACTGGATCTGCAGCAAACAAAAGTTCAATAAAACCCATAGAATTAGACGTATAAGTGGGCAGTACGATGGTGCGGTGGTTAGCACCTTTGCCTTACAGCACAAAGATTCTGGGTTGCAATCCTTCATCTAGCCAATCGATTTCTATGTGTTTTCTGTGTTTGTGTGTTCTATTTGTGTCTAAAGACATGCAAGTAGTGGGGTTAGGTTAACTGGAGATTCCATATTGCCCATAGGTGCAATTGGTTTTGTCTCTCTTTACTAGCCCTGCAATACACTGACAACCTGTCCAGGGTGTACCTGCCTTTCACCTGATAGTAGCTGGGATTTGTGCAAGCGCAGCCTAAATTGGACAAGTGGAAGAAAATAGATGGATAATAAAGTATTATCTTAACCATTTCAAAAACACAAGAGCTACAATCACAATACTAAAATAGTTAAAATATCAGCCCAGCAAAACAAGCAAATTAATACAGCTACCTTGGGGAGACAATTTACACTGAGGAGTGCCCAGGAGTGCAACTTACTACAGATGTGCTTCACTGCAAACTGAAATCGTATTCTTTGTATTTGTGCCGCAGTGCTTTTACTCACAGGCACAAGTCTTGGGAGGGGACCTCACCAAAGGCTAACTGTGAAGGCTGACTGAAAGTTAAAGCTAAACAAAAACAGATGAATATTAACTCTACAGAAACCCAATACCAAATGAGGCAACTCAGTTCAAATACACTTCTGTGGTTAATATATTGAAATATGCAATCAAGCTAACATACAAAAGACAACAGAGTAGCAGGGGAGATCACTACAAAGGAGAAAATTGGCTGTTATCTGCCTTACTGTAGTCCAAACTAGAGATTTAATGCTGTGATCCTTTTCACCACTGTCAGGCTCTGGGCAGCCAAAAAGCCACCAAAGGAGATAACAAAGCTAGTCCACAAACATTAGGATCAGGAAGACTATAACAGAAAGAGAGTTACTACACATGTTTTGACAGTTAGTTTAACACATTGAATACATTTTCTAAATACCTACAAGCAGAATGAGACCAAAAAGCAAAGAGAGACTTAACAGTGGTTAAGGTGCCCCTTGTAATCAAGCTCTGATCAGAGAGCTAGAAGATGATTCAGGGTTAATGCTGCGTTCAAAAGCAATACTCAGGTGAGGAGTGTTTTTTCACTGGGAATTTCCTTACAACACACTTAACACTGACCTATGAATCAGTCAAGCATAAAAAGACCCCTTTTAACTCAAGGGATGAACCAGTGTTGTGTCTACACACAACAAGAACCCTAAGGCAATTTCTTACCACCTTGTTGCAAAGACACATAATTTGTTCCCATTTCTTTAGCCGAATCTCTAAGAAATGTCAAAGATAACACAGTTTGACAGGTATAAAATTGTACTTTTGAACCAACAAGGTGATTTCCAAAGAGCTAGTATCCAAAAACCTGGCATATCTCAGCATGGTGTGCAGCATGTCCTTAAAAATGTGAGGAAACCAGACAAATAGAGGGTAACAGGAGAAGTTGTAGGTCTGAAAAACCATGTACAACTTCTGAAAGTCAAGGCCTTAAGAAAATAAGAAAAAAAATATTGAAGCGGTGTGTGGGATCATCTTTACAGAGAATGTAACAAACGGCATCATCCAAAGAAGAGCTTTGGAATATCCTTCATGAAGCTTGCAGAGCTAAAGACTACTTAAATACTGTGAAACTTTTCACACAGGTCCTAAAACCCCAATATATCCCCCCAAATATAAAAACAGTTACACGTTTGATGGTTGCTAAAGTCAGAAGTTTTCAAATTCTACACATGAGCAGTTTAACGTGGCTCAGGAGAGCCTTTTCCTTCTAACCATTGAATTGTAGCTGCAGCGTTCTAACCTGGTTATACTGTCAATGTTGCAAATGTTGTGTATTGATAAATCATGTGCAAAGATTGTGAGATTTCTATGTATCAGTACACAAATTTCCAGGGGTAAACCCAGAGCTGATTCTTATTTTTCTTCCTTTTCACACAGCCAGAGATTTAGTAAAAAGATAGACCCATTGTCCCAGGATGAGACATTTGTATTGACAATCTGTGCATGTTCTGTCTCCCAGAAAGACGAGCTAGAGGAGCCAGGAGCAGTGTAGACACATATAGATACAGGGCAACATGCACATCGATAACTTTACATCACACACCAGTGAATTACATGAGCGCAAAGATACTGCAGTGAACTTCAGCATACTATTTTATTTGAGGCAGTTGTGGCAAAGGGCAAAAAAATTAATCGGGTTCTCCTCCGTTTTGAAGTCCTATATCTGTGGCACGAAGGGAGCAATTTGTAGAGTGCACCGAATTATACTCTTATGATTGCTCAATCATTATGGTATAGGAGGTCAGCTGGTGGGTGGGCTCTACATCTTTGTTAAAAGCATGCAGAAGCCATTACCTGTTGTTAAGATAATACTTTATTTGTAGCATGTGGATGGTATAAAGGTAAAAAGTGAACTTTTCTTCTCAAAGCATTTGTCTCTAAAACCTGTAACAGGTAATCTCTCGGTTCAAATACAAACCAAAGGTGATCACTGTAACCTGAGATAGAAGTTCCTGTTCAGGAGAGAGAAACTGTCTTCAACTTGCGAAATAGCAAATTGGCAATGTTGTTCTGTAACAGTTGCATTCGATTTGGTGAGTCACTCTCTTTTACCACTGAAAAGGATCTATAGCTTATGTTACCTCTCTAAGCAAAAAATCTATTACAGCCTTGTGGGCCTGAGAGCTAAAGATTTAGTCTTTTTGTCAGTTTGCACAATGTTGGCCCTTTACAGTAGGGGTTTCTGCTTGTCAGCATGATTGCTGAAGTTCGTCTCATTGGGGATTTTATTGTGCTCAGACTATGCAAATTTTTACAGCTAATACATTTGCACTGCCCGGAACTGAACGACTCAAACGCGGAGCTACAGCTTGCGACTGCACGTCACAGCCTCACACACGCACAGTGAAGAGCTGAGGTGTAAATTACAGCACATTATGTCACTGGTAGGAATCCAGATGGTATACACGAATATCATTGTCTGCATCACACTGTGATGGGCTCTCAGCGAGAAAATCCCACGAGCTCGGCCCAACTGCAAAGTAATTGGACTGATGTTTTTTCCTATGCGACATTTCTTATCGCACACTGAAAAAACAAATTTCCCTTCAAACCATCTTGTCTGTAAGCACAAACTGTACCAAGTAGGGTAAATGTAAACAGAACGATGCATATGTTTCTGGATGCCTATAATCATGAAGCAGGCAAGTATTTTTCTCTTTGTATGGATGGAGTAGTTAGAGGAGAATGGAGTGAGAGTAAAATCATACATTTCCTATTTGAAAATAATGTAGGAGTTTGAAAAACATCACCGAAAAGCACTCGGAAACACCTGGTAAGGCTCCCTTTTTCCGCCAGCGGAGGATGTACACACATAAATCACATGGTATGAAAACCTGTGAAATTGACGAGAAACGCGATGGCGCTTTCAAGCATGGCGTGCTTTAAAAGCAGCTCCACAGTATCCATCTGTTATTCATGCAGAGACACTGAGCGCTTTTTCTTTCCCTCAGCCGAGAAAACAGATGCACAGCCACCGAAGGACTGACCCAGCTAGCCGTGGAGGTGAGCTGTCAGCTACAACAAGCAAACACGGAGTGCTCGGGGTCATCGCTAAAGGGGAAAGTTCAGCTAATTACACTGTAGTTGTTCATCTGGCAGACAAACACAGAAACAACCATGTATTTATTAACACGTTTCCCCGGCCTTTTTTGCCTGGTGCAGAATGCCTAATGAATGAGTACAAACAATCATGGGTATAACAAAAAAAAAAAGAAAAGAAAGAAAGAAAGAAAGAGCAAAAAACTAATTTTAACAAGCAGGAAAGAGGGCAACAAAATAAGAAGACATGAGGAGAGGAAAGAAATAAACTAGATGGACATAATGAAATGTGAAAATGGCGTAAAGGGAAGATAGTGAGCGTCAGAAATTGGGCCGGTTTGTGTTGAACAACAGCGACCAAAGAGAGATAGAGAGAGAAAGCGAGGGAGAAGGTGTGAGAGGAGGAGGGAGGTCAGTAGAGATGTGGAGATGGGCGGAGGAGGAGGGGGAACGATGAGCCCCCAGTGCTCAGCTGTCAGTGCTTCCTCTGCAGGTGGGGCAGGAGGAGTGCCAAGTCCCTCTCTCCCACTCACACAGACACCCATGCATCGCTCTATAATGGATGCTTTACACTGGTGCCAGAGAAAGACTGAGGCAGAGAGAGGGAGACATGGTGAGAAGACGAGAAGAGACACGGGGGAGGGCGCGCAACAGAGAAAGAAAGAAACTGCTTTGAGAACAAGGAAAAGGAGCTCGAGAAAATGCCTCGGAGATGAAGGTGCTAGAGTGGGGATGAGTGCAGCGAGGAAATAGACAGACAGACAGACAGACGGAAAGAAACCTCCATCAAGTCATTAGACCAATAAAGAGAGGAAGCAGACCAGACAGTCTGGGAGCAATATGATGCAGCTATTGGTATGATTGATCCAAAGCCTAAGAGGATCAAAGAACAGTAAGGGCACAGCGAGGAGCTGCGCCACCATTCCCCTCACCACTGCTGTCACTGTCTATTAGGAGCTGTTTGAATGCGCCCTTGACAATGATTTATCAAGAATGATTCATAGATTACATCTACCTGAACTAATGACTCGCCAGCGTCTTCACCGGGGACTGCAGGTCATAAACAGATGACATATTCTGTAGTGACCTCGTTCATCAGCTGCGATTAGATCCCAAAAGTAATCTCGGCAATACATCACCAGATGGGTCTCCTTGTATTATCTTGAAGAATGCTGCTCAGACAGCCCGTGTGTGCCACGAGTCTCTCAAGCTGCTGAGGTCTATCGTACCAGTTGTGGGTCCTGGGCTGCAGGTATATGCAATGCTCTGAGGTATTACCTTGGTTGATGGAGGCATGGATTTACTAAAGTACTCAATTATCCACTGCTTCTTACTCTGACCTGCTGCTTGTCTCTTTAACACCTATAACTCCGTGCTTTATAGGCTCAAAGAACTGCTGCAAGCTGAGACAGACTAATGTCTGGAGCACTTGAATAAACTGCTTTCTCCATTTTAGGACCATTTGTCAATTCTTCATTCCTTGGCTCTCTCCTGGTGAGGGATAGGTAAAGCTGCCACACTCTGATGGACAGTCCGACTGGATATTATTTTCTAGAGTGTTCACCTCAAACTGGCTATCTGACCTCAAAGGCTTCTTTTCCCTCATAACACCCCTCCCACCTCACATTACTCTAGTGGGGCGCTTTTCCTTTTTTTCCCCTTCTGCTAAGCACAACTTTGATTTCAATTTCCTTCTGCGGAGCTTTGGAAGAAAAAAAAAAAAGCCAATTTGCTGCTTGAATTAGGCTATTTACAATTTCTTTCAGTTTCAAAAAGAGTGTAATACCTTTTATTTGGTGGGTAATCCTCAGTCTTTGTTTAGGAAAAAATTAGGCAATTTTTCTTCACTATACAAAGTCGAAGACACCGTCCTTCAAAGAGTGACTGAAAAATGTCACAAAGACCACTTGTTAAAAGCAGTTTGCTTTTTCCACACAATGAAAGCGACGGTATGTGGCAGACAACAAAGCTGAGTAGTCAGCGTAAATAAATACAAGCATTCTTGCTCCGCAGAGATGGCATCCCCCTGGTTTAATTATCGCTCTTGTCAATCGAGGTGGAAGAATACAGCACCTGACAAGGCGCGTCCCCATTCTCTCATCTCGCATAGGTCTTTTTCACACCCTGAAATGCACAGACACCCTTCAGCAAACAGCCAAATCAAACCTCGAGATAGAGGCATTCTGTTGCCCCAAACACCCAGGTAACTTTACAGTGTCGAGTCGCTGAATGCTTTTGACACCTTAGAAATGGGGTCTATTCAAGTTTGACAATTGTCCCTGAATTTTCTCAAGCTGGATGCATTTGCACAACAATGGCAGCTGCATGGTGTATGAATAACATCCCAGGGATGCGGTTATGCTGCTATCTTTCCTGGCGACTCTGAGGAAAATTCCAGCTCTTGCGAGGTACCTTTATTTGTCGCTTAAACCAGACAGGGAAAGGATGGGTGAACCCACACAAATGAAGTGGGCCAAGAACGTAGATGGATTGCACCTCTAGATCTGTACAGCAAGAGCTCAGTGCAGGGACATTAGCAGGCCTGTAGGCCATTCCGCAAGGAGAACGTCCCATGAGTCTTGTTTCAGAAAGAAAACCCACACGTGTTATTTTTCAAAGGTCATAGCCAGACGTAGACCAACATTACAGTTAAAGAAGTGATTCACTGCAACACTTCATGCAGCCTGTTGGCCTCCTTCTTCACTCTCTAAGACAGGGTAATTTAAAGCAGCATATATATTAGCCTTAAATTACCGGTACGTGTTGTATCTCAAGATGCACCAGTGAATAAGAGCACAAGTTTTCAAGGCTCAACACACCCTTGCAATTCCAAGCATGCATAGAACAACAGTGTTTGTGTTCTTTACTCTAAGGACAACTACAAGCCTGCGTGTGCATCATAAATGCTTATCAGAGCAGAGGTTGGGTGCACATGCCAACACAAGCACTGAGTTAAAACAGGCAGATTGATTTGAGTTCAAATAGATGGCATCTTTATTTTCTCCCCTGTTTTTGCTTTGGAATCAGTCAGAATCAGTCCCTACATTGACCTTCAAAATTTGAATCTTCTCAAGCTGAGAGAGATTCAAAGTCCAGTGTAAAACAGAATGAAAATCTACAAAGTTATAATGTATGGAATACATGAATTAACAGGATCGCACAAGCCATGACACCAGTGAGCTCTTGGATCACACACACACAGCCTTGCCCGTACACACCCACCAGGCTTGAAACTGTAACACATCACATATGTTAATGTGCAGTGCACATTATAGCTGGGGACTTCAAGCATGCTGATTTAAGGTTAGTATTTGAACAGCATATTAAATGTGCAATGAGGGGGAAAACACACACTGGATAAAGCCTACAGCAACATCCAAAAAGGCTACAGAGCAACCCCTGAAAACACGGACTGGAGCGTGTTCGAACATCAGGACCTTGAAGAGCACACAACATCAGTGCTCTCATATATTAACTTCTGTGTCAACAGTGTCACTGTGGACAAACGTCTCCGGGTGTATTCCAACCAGAATCTGAGTTGAAAAGAGGAATCAGAGAAGACAAGGCAGCGTACAAGAGAAGGATCGAAGACCACTTCAGCAACAACAACTCATGACAGGTATGGCAGGGAGTTCAACACTTAACCAACAACAAACCTTGCAATACCACGTTGACTGAGGGTAACGCGGCGCTTGAGGAGGAGCTGAACCACTTCTTCGCATGCTTTGAGGCGAAGGGACCAGAGGCGGCAGCAGCAAAAACATCGGACAGCAGCAGCAGCCCAAGCCTCATGGTGCAGGAATATGAGGTGAGGCGCACACTGAGGGCAGTGAACCCCAGGAAGGCCGCCGGACCAGATGGGGTAACCGCAAAGGTCCTAAAAGAGTGTGCCGACCAGCTGGCTGGGGTCTTCACTAAGATCTTCAACCCTTGACTGTCCCAGTCCTGCATCCTGCCGTGCCTAAAGTCAGCCACAATTGTCCCACTGCCAAAGCGTACTAACATTAGCAGCCTCAACGACTACCGACCAGTTGCTCTAACACCTGTTATAATGAAGTGCTTCGAGAAACTGGTCCGACGTCACATCGTGTCCTGCCTGCCACCCACACTCGACCCACTCCAGTTCGCATACAGAGCTAACAGATCAACTGAAGATGCCATTGCTACAATAATAATAATAATAATAATGGATTGCATTTATATAGCGCTTTTCGGGACCCCTCAAAGCGCTTTACAATACCACTATTCATTCGCTCTCACATTCATACACTGGTGAAGGCAAGCTACAGTTGTAGCCACAGCTGCCCTGGGGCAGACTGACAGAGGCGAAGCTGCCATATTGCGCCATCGGCCCCTCTGGCCAAAAAAGTCAAATATGTATTTTTCGGTGCACGGGATTATAAGAAACATTAAGCGAAACAAAGTAGTCAGATAACCTTATCAAACCTTATTCAACTCATTCTTCTTGCTTCTTCCACTTCTGTACCATTCATTCATTAATGCTGTATTCTATCAAAGTTGCTCTATTCCTGTGTTGTTGCAGTATATGAATGACTAACCTTGTATTGTGGATGGATTATCTCAGTT
>NW_005187402.1:8860947-8945765 GCF_000239375.1 Pundamilia nyererei | reverse complement strand
GCCCTGGGGCAGACTGACAGAGGCGAGGCTGCCATATCGCGCCATCGGCCCCTCTGGCCATCACCAGTAGGCGGTAGGTGAAGTGTCTTGCCCATGGACACAATGACCGACACTGTCCGAGCCGAGGCTCGAACCGGCAACCTTCCGATTACAAGACGAACACCCAACTCATAGGCCACGATCGCCCCGCTCCCCAATGCTCCACACCACTAGCTGCTGACCGTCTTGTACCGCTGCTCCATTGAAAGTGTGCTGACATATTGCATCGGTGTGTGGTTCTCCAGCTGCACCACAGCACACAGAAAGGCACTCCAGGGAGTCATCATTATGGCCCAAAAAATCCTTGGACATCCTCTTCCCTCCCTGAAGGACCTGTACAGCACTTGCTGTCTCAAGAGGGCACGCAGCATCCTACGGGACTGCACACACCCAGGACAGCGGGTGTTTAAGCTGCTGCCATCTGGCAGGAGGTTCAGGCTGCTGAGGTCCCGAACAAATAGACTCAAGGACAGCTTTTACAACAGGGCAATAGTCCTAATCAATGCAAATAGCTGACCTGACTGGCTACCTACCTGGACTTTTTTGGGGGGGAGGTAACAACGGTAAAAACAGTAACAATAATAATATTTATATTTATAACAAGATGCAATAACAATTAATGTGCAATAATAACAGTGTGGAATTCAAATACACTTCTTCTTCTTTTTTATTACTAAGTTAATATACTGTGTTGTGTTGTTTGTGTTGCGTTGTGATGTGTCGTATCATGTCGTGTTGTGTTATATGAAGTGCCGACGTACAGCTTTCCAATTTCATTGTACTATTGTACTATGTATGACTGTGCAATGACAATAAAGAGTTATCTTTCTTATCTTATCTTATATGTTAGCCAGAGCTGAACATGAAAAAAAAATCATCTTTTGTTAATCATCTCTGAGTTTTTACTGTTTTTTTATGATTTCTTCTTGCTGAAGAATAATAAGTGTTACCTGATTATCACCTCCACATTATTATGTTGTGACACCAATGAGCCGCCCACTGGAAGGCTAAATTAATACTCTCATAGGCAAAGGGGAGTAAAGTGGCGCAGAAGTTGGAGTGTGGCTGCTTCAAAGAACAAGTACATGTCAGGCTGTGTATTTTTGACCTATTGCAGGTTCCTGCTTGTACTTTTTGAGTGTTTATTTCTGTACCGTGCATGTAGAAACTGCCATTCTTCGACACTAGGTCTGGTATTTCGTGCATGCTAATGAGCTTCCTTCCATCTTGTCTTCGTTCTGGTGTGCTGATATTTTCTTTAAGCTGCAGATTGAGCAATGCTCGCCCATTTTAGAATGAGCAGGGGCCACTGTCGTGGTGTAAGAACGCTAAGCCTAATATTTCTTTAAATTACAATCATTGGCAAGCTAACGCCAGCAGGTTAACACTACAATCAGCTATTTTTGTACAACATCTTACTATAAACAAAGACTGAATGCTTTAGTTAGCCTTCTGTGTAAGTGCATACTTATGTTGTAATATCCATCACTGTATGACTCATGGCTCTAACAAGCCTGCTATTTGTTTTACTTGGTTTTCACTTGTTGATTTTAATCCTTTGGACTCTCTTTTAATCTTTCCTTTCATATTTAGTTTGTTAGGATTTGGGTTAAAGAATCCCCCTTAACAGCATTAATAAATAATTGATAAAGGTTTTGTTTGTGCGATGATTTCAGGGTCACAGTCCCCGATGGTGGTAAATGCCATAAAATATCTTGTGGATCTATCAAATCCCATGAAACGAGAAGGGCAAAATCCATGTTCAAAATCAACCTTTGCTTGAATCTCCGTTATACTCTTGAAGCTTTGTGGCTGTATCTTACCTACCTGGCTAGACATGCTCTGTAAGTGTCTTCCAAAACACATTTTGAAAGAATGACACTAGAAACACTAGACACTCGCAAATTTAAAACAACATCGGTGGCCTGTAATAAAGTTCATATTTAAGATTTTTTTTAAAAAAAAGCAAAAACAATCTGTCGCTCTGATCTTCAGTTTCTCCAGATCCAATCACACATTCTATCACTTAATCAAATCCTCTCCTGTTCTTCCCACTAAATAGATTCAAACCTATGCCCTCTCCTGAAAACAAAGTACCTGCTCCCTTGCCCTCATGGTTCATGGGGTTTAAGTATTTGCGAGGAGGCGTCTTGCATTAAAATGCATTTGTACTCCTTGCACTTCTGTAATAAAACCCAGGCATTTAACATGTGTATTTATGGTTCTCAATAACCCAGAAGTCTTAATAAAAATGAAAGCTGACATTGGCATGAAGGATCCTCCTCACTAGCTGTCTTTAATGTCCAGAACATTCCATTAAAACGGGAGCACTTCCTTAGAAGTGGAGCTTTTATCCTGATTGCTTACTGGAAGAGAGGGAGGAAGGGAAAAAAAGAAAAAAGAAACCAAACGACCTTCAGCGCCTCTACACCTAGCCCTTCCCTCATGTGTGCGCTGTGAATGGACACGCCTGTGCTGACATATGTGCAGGGATGAGATGCACACTGACACTGAGTGTGAATGGCATAGTATATTTCCTTTGGGTTTTGAATTGAGCAACACTTCTTTGAATCTCTAGAGATATATGTACAAATGCACATGTCTGAGTCACTAGGCACTTGGTATTCTGCTCATGCACAGAAAAGCCATCTCAATTTTGAAATCATAACGATTATTAGGAGATAGGGGGAAAAGCCAAATCTGCATGTTTAATTAGCGCCTGTGCGATGCCAGATAGATAATACATGGGACTTGCTAATGTCCTTTCTTTTGAACTTCTTTAGGCATTTTCTTTTTGAAGATGGAGAAAAAAAGAAGATGGGGACAGAGATTTTCCTCAGTGGGAACACAACTGTTGAGCTACATTTAATAAGCTGGTCAAAAACACTCTCCTGCCGAGAGAGACTGCGCTTTTAATGACCATTCTGCTTCCAAAGTCTCAGATGTGCAGCAAGATTGCTTGCCACATACCAGACAAGGCAGCCATCTTATTAATAGCAACACACCACACATGCTGCAGACTAGGGAGCAGAAACCTAGAGAGGGAGACAAGGGAGAGAGACGCACTGGCACATGGTGAAAAAGAGCATGTCCCGTGCATGCTTTTACTGACTGTGTAGGCAAGGAGACAGATGGGTGAAGTAAGGATGAGATTGGATGTAGGACGAGGCAGGGCAGGCACCACGGTCTAAAAAAGCTAGCCCTCGCGAGAAGGCATCCAGACCAGCCTCCACACGGGCCAGGAGGGGAAAACTCCGTGATGGATGTACCCTGTGACTGGAGCCCTCGGCACGCCCACACGAAAACGCCACCAAGGCCAGGCCAGCGGAGCAGGCAATCAAAGAGAGAGGCCAGAGGGCCAGGATGATATAGGAGAATTCAGCTTATTAAATAAGCTTCAGGAGGAGCATGGAGCATCTAAAATAAGTTGTCACTCTGCCACCAACAGGCATGAAAAGAGTCTCGGTTAGATGGAAAGTCTATGCACTGCAGGCGGTGATGACAGACTTTGTACCGTAAGAGTGGGAATACTGTCATTAAATACACCAACACACCAGGGAGCTTCAGTACAGTGTGCCATCATTGATTTCCTCTTTTTTTTATTTTTTCACCTGGGCTTCATTATCGTGCATCTGAGCAGAACAGGAAGGGAAATGTTTGTGTATGTAAGGATGCAAATCTTATTCCATAATACCACATGTACCACTACTATGAAAATACTACTTCTCTAGTGGAAAAGGGTTTACATGCAAGCAAGTTGGAGTATAAATTCAGGGGTTGTGATGCGCCGTGAGTGGTGTTTCTGACTTAATTTTCATTCAGACTGCAAAGTAGGAAGCTCAATATAAGAGGCTCTATCAGAGATGCAACAGTCTGCTGACACGGATAGAAAATCATTACACAAGTCCATTACCAGAGGCCACCTGAAACCAGGTGTTCTTGTGTCATAGTTTGTAATTCAGTTGATTATATATTTTTATCCTTAATTTTCAACACTTTGTAGACCCGGACACTTTGATTCCTTTCTTGTTTGTGACGTTGCCTTGGCAACAACAGCATCTTACCAGTTTTCGCTTCGACGCTTAAGACCGAAGGAGGGGCGGGGTGGTGTACAGTGGAGGCTGTGAAAGCAGGTGCAAAAAGACATTTCTTCACTTGTATTTCCTGTCACATCCAGCAGCCCACTCCAGTCCTAAACTTTATATAATTACAACAATCTGTGCTCCCAGAGAGTCTGTGTGAAATCTGATTGCCATTGGTAACATTCACAGCAAGAGTCCTGGCGTGATAGAAGGCTTCCTGTTTCAATTTGCTAGGATCGCTCAAGTTTTACTGGCTTTTTCTTTTTTCTTATCCCATCAGTGGGGCATACATTTCCATTCAGGGGAAAAAACAGAGCCGGTAATATCCAATTTACTGGGAGGAGATGGTTTCTCTGGCAGTATAATAACATGCTACATGGAGCGTAGCATTATGAAGTATGAATAAAAAAAAGGCATTTATGGTAAAAATTCAATTCAAAAGCAGTCATCAGTCATCGGAGGAAATCAAGGCAATTAGTAACACTTTAATGCAAATTGGAGAATGCAAAACATATCACAAATCCTTGGCACTGTAATGGGGTTCCAAGGAAGAGACGATCAAATGACCTCTTTCAAACTCACCCTGGTTGGTCCACTAATCAAAAATCCAAGAAGAGAGATTTCCCTCTGTTCTTGAATAGTGTGTGCTTCTGTGTGTGTGTTTGAGCTGGTGTGTGTAGTGATGGGGGTGTATCGCTTAATAGCTTTGTGGCCACAACACTGTCTGGGACCAGGCCTCTATCTACTGCAAGAGTGGTTTCTTTGATGTGGTTTACTTCCATGTAATGTACAGTAACAGCCCAGTGTTACACCTCCAGCCATCTGTGTCCAAAGCAACATGTTTGTGGCTTGTTAACATGTTTGCAATGAGGCTACATGAGCCTGGCTAAATGTAAAAATCTCTCAGTTGGAAAATAACATATAAAAAAATATAACATCGCTTTGCGGACTGCAGCCTGTCGCATTCAAACAACTGTGGTCAATTAAGAGTTAATTTATCTGAATTTTAGGAGCTGGACAGCACCTCATACACTCCCCTTCGAGTGCTTTGACTATATGGTAAATGAACTGGTACTTATATATATAGTTTGTCTAATACTCACATTGCAATGGATGGATCTGGGGAAACTCAAGGTTCAGTATCATTCCCAAGGATACTTCAACATGCATACTGGAGTAGCAACAAAACTGTGCAATGACCTTCCAATTAGTAGACGATGTGCTCTACTTGCTGAGCCACAACTACCCATAATGCCTTAAATGACCCTTCCTACACCACCGGCAATTCATTCTCATTTTTGTACCTCACCCTACCTCCCCCAGCCCAGCTTGGGAGCTGCAGCCAGTCCTTATGAAGGCCTTCCCCAAACTGCAACCTCAGATCCATGCATCCATCCATGATGTCAAATCTAATTGAGGATGCGGTCCCTTACAGTAATGACTTTTAAATGTTTGCACAAAAACATGTAATAATTTCACTTTCGGTATTATGCATTTGGGCCTCCAGCAATTACTTACCTGTAATGCTCTATTTGAATTTAGTGATGCATTAGAGGAGGATTAGTATGAGGGATGTTTATTTCATGTCCAAGTCAAGCTTGGATGTTGCATTAAAGACAAGTCCAACATGAGCAGTAAATCATCATGAGGTGACATTAAAGTAGCAGCTAAACATTGTGATTTTGTTTTTTTTAAAAAGAAAACTTGCAAGTGTGCACCATTTAGCACGACGTGGCTACCTTGAAAAGCTCTCCTTAACATACAGTGTCTTGCTTCCAGTGTCACACTACACCCATTTTTTGGTACAGGGAAGAATACTAACAAACCGGCAGAATATGTCAAAGCCCACATGTGGCTTGAAATCCACCGTGAAGTTTCCATTTCTGGACTGAAAATCACATTCATTTGAATGCAAACTTGTTTCATCTTAAAACATTTCTTATGCTGCACAGTGAACTAGATTAGATTACTCGCTGTAACTCACTACCTGCATGCCTAGATAATATCAAGAAGCCTGCACACCAGCAGGCACAAGCTGAACAGCTATATCACACACAGCCCCACCACACCGGCGCCTCTGCCCCACTGTACCTTCAGAGTGATGGGAGAGCGTGAGCAGGCTGACACAAGAAGCTCCGATCCCAGAACCAAACACTGTGATGCGATTGGAATCTCCTCCGAAGAAGCCGATGTTCTCACTGATCCATCTCAAAGCCTGGATTTGGTCCAAGAGCCCATAGTTCCCTTTAGCTGCCTGGTCACCTGTGCTGAGGAAGCCTGCAACACAAAAAGAAGAAATTAAAAAGCCATGCAGTGAAAGCAAGTCAAATGAATCCCAGGCATAAAGTTGTTAGCCACTAAAGGTTTTCCACAATGACGGACACCCCACCCCGGTTTTGTCAGAAGAACCACAACACCAGGTTACTGCGGTTGTGAAATCATGACTTATTGGATGGCTCTTGGTAAAATAGGAGTGTGTGTGACCGCATGCCATCTGCACTTTATTGGAAATCAATGCCATGTCTCCCTGGGTAAACACCCATCATCAACAATATTGAGCAGCCGTGATGAAAACCTTGCAAATCTATGAAAACTCTGCGGACAGAGAAAGAGGAAAAAAAAAAGCTTCAAATGCTGCAAAAATAAGCAGTATGGAACGCACACACTGCACACGTGTTCTGAGTTTTATCCTGTCATTACCATTCTCTCTCCTGCTCCATAGTCCAACGAACTTACAGTCAAAACATTTACATCCAGCACTATTTATGTACATTTTCCTCCATGTCAGTAATCTGCTAGATTTGGACAATGAATTTCTCTTGGCTATATCAGCGCTCGTGTTCACACGCCACCCTTTCCCAGTTGCTCTCCAGGGCCTGAGCTCTGACGACTGATGGTTAATGGAGAGTCACGGGAGAAGATCAAAGGCAAGCAATCCCCAAAGTCCCCACGGTGGAGTCGGTGTCCGTCAAACCCATGAGCATGCATGTGAGGTGACAGATGGGTGATGTGTGGAAACCAGCACCCCACTCTCTTTAGCAGCAACGCTGCCAAACACTTCACAAGCAATGAATGTGTTGGTGGTGAATGTTTGGAAGCCTCCGGTGGTCCTTCGGCATCTCGGCATTGTTCCTAACATCTATTTTGTGGTCTGTCGTCTATCCGTGTAAGGATAAACTGTCAAAGCGAAAGAAGATTACGGTTTTGATATTAGCAACGCATAAAAAAGAATTACATTTTTTTGACTCAGGTCAGCATAACAATGCTCACTTTAGATGAGCACTGATTAGAAAGTAGCTTTCTCTGTGGTCATTAGCTTGTTCATTGTGAGCAGTCTATGTACAAAAACCCAGCATGTTCTCCACTGCTTATCATTTCTCTTTGTCTGAATCCGGGCACAATCTCCTATCTCAACCCGAACAGCAAACCCGCCTCGCCCTGAGGGCCTGTTGGCAGACACAAAGAGGGTGGGCAGGGGAAAGGCCAGGCCTGATCATCGATTGGAGAGAGGCAGTGGCACAGGAAGCAAAGCAGGAGACAAATGGATCAACAGATGGTCTCCTTCAGATGCATCCCTGAGGATGACAGAGCAGCAGGCCACATGCAGAGTGAGAGTGAAAGAGACAGACGCAGACGGAGAGAGGAGAAATCGGGGCTCCAATTGAAGAGCTTTTCCTTTTCTTTTTCTCTCGCGGCTCCTCCTCGCTTTCCGTCATCACTAAAGGACAACAGCTTTTACAACCTTCTCGAGGGTGCATGGAGGAGAGCGAGAGGGAGAGAGAGGGAGGAGAGACGTGACTCTCCCAGAATAACCCTCATTTGCAAAATGGTTCACACTTCACCAAGTGTATGTCAGTTGGGTTAAGAAATGTCAGGAGACTGGCATGTGAAAACGGACTCTGTACAACTGTTAGGCTAATTGAAAAGATACTGTAAACACTATCCATGTGGCATTGTAATATGCGGCATTGCTAAATAACAAGATGTAAATCATTAGAGCTGAATCCTCAGCTGGCACAGTTTAAAAAAGAAAAACAAAACACAGTTTCATGCTATGGTCTTTTGTGGCTTCTTGTTTAGCCGTGTTGATTCCTCTGCATAAATAAAACTGGTCATTAAAATGTAGAGGTGGAATCCAATATCTTAGACAGCAAGACATGCTGCAGGCACCATTTAAAAATACATCTAATATAGCTCCTGGTTATGTTTTAATTGGAAAGGTGACAGAAAGTATTTTCTTTGGAAAGCAATTAAGATAGCAAAGTAATTGTTTTTATGCATGCCTATTGCTATTTTTACATTGCAGACTTTTTACTATGGATGTGCCATTTTGTACATATTTGGAGTTGATGACCTATAAAACACCTCAGTCTCCTCTATGATTACAAAAAAATTACTAAAAAGTCAGCTTACTTCAATGACACATAACACACTGTATAGCTTCACTTTGGTTCTGGTTTGAGCTCTCCAAATTTCCCCTTAAGCACCAGCGACAGGGTTATAGATTCCAGATATAGCAGATGATCCCTGTCTGATCAGCACTGCGTGGGCTTTGGCTGCACATAAACCATGATGTGCATTGCACTCTCGTTTCACAGCTCACACCTACACAGGACCTTGGGATTCTGGACTGAAGCTCAATGCTCCTGAAGTGTTTGATCAAGCTGGCAATGTGCTTGACTGCACTACTCAACCTGACTTCCATTTGATTTTTAACAAAAAAACAACAACATTTAAACATTAGGTGCTTTGCAAAGAGCATTTAATTCTAAACTGTAATACAGTATCAAACAATATCCATCTTTGTTAGTTACCCAAATTCAAATCAATATGCAAATGATCTTTTAAATGATGTCAACGATTAACTTTCAACCAAACTGTATACGCAATTACAGTGTCCCAGTCCAGTTAATTTAGCAAACGTGAAATCATCATTAAATACTAAATAGTTCTAGTTGATCTGTGTAAACAAATAAATTATTAATTATTAAACACATCATTTGTACTCATTTAATTTTCCCTGCTACATTTTTATTCTTGCCTGCTGCGAGCTCTGTAACAAACTATAGATTTGCTGTGGGGTATTTTCACTTCACTCAGTAAGTGAGGCAATGCTCAAAACCCAATCCCTATGATAATGTGTGATTTACTTAATGCTTTGTTTTTCTCTTAAAACATTAAAAAAGCCACCTCAAAAACAATACTCATCTCCTACGTCAAGCTCGAGAGCCTCAGCGGGACGTGTTGGCTTGAGCGGAGAAAAGAAATCATCAAAATAAGCGTTATTTAAGTCGCTATTCTTAAATCATATAAAGCAAATCCATAATGTTTTCAATAACATCTGGTGAGAAAAGAAGTTATAAGAGAACCACATCTAATAATAATAATAATAATAATAGTAACTTCAAATGGTCTTTGTGGGTGAAACAAAGATTTCTAAATATGGAATCCAACAAGTCTGCGCAGTTCAGCTGGATTATGCATTATATTTGCATGAGAGTATCTTATTCACCACAAACTGTGCAAGTTAATAACAGTGATTGTGTAGCCTTTCTCTGTGTGTTAGAACTGTAATTTATACTGACTGATTACATGATGAGTTTTTGTATCATGTCCCAAACCTATTCTTCCCTGACAGTGATGTGGTTCACTTTTTCTGTACGCAGGCAACTGGCATTTTCTCCTTGTGGCAGCAAAGAGACAGAGACTCAGTCGTGATCTCAGCTGCAACGGCAACGGAGAATGTGGTCCGGTCACAGCTGGGTCAGGTCACACCTGTCTCCTCGCATTGTCCCTGCTGGACGAAACACTGTGTGCGTCTTGTACGGCTACCCCTGCAAGTACCATTGCTTCCCTAGTTACCTTAACGTGACCAGAGAGTCGGATAGCGGCTACGGCACGTCATCGTCCCCTCGTGATGACGCGCTCGCTCCACTTTCACACATTTTTGCACACCAGCCACAATGTGCATTAGTTGAGCATTAGAAAAAAAGTGCAAAGCGTGACGCCACATATTGTGTGTGTGTTTTTTTCTTTTGGCTTGATCATGTTTCATCAATATGTGCGTGCCACCGTCTCAGTCTCAGAGTATGTGTTTCCTCCAGAGCCTGGAGCCTGATTTCCTTTTGCCATGCTTCTCAGCATTGATATTGCTTTATTGATTATGATTTAAATGTCTGTTTCCAGTATGGTGGGCTATAACTCACAAGTGTAGCAGCAAGGGGTGATGATAATGATCGCTCTGACCCCAGACATCTCTTTTAGCCCGCTCTCCCAGATAATAGAATGTGCGTAAACTAATGGACGAGGTTGAGAAGAGGTGAGGGGGAGGGCAAAAGCTTGTTGAGCTGAAGATTGAGCTTACATGGGGACAGATGGAGGGAACAGATAGGGAAGGGTAGAGTAGAATGGGAATAACACAGTGACGTAACAGAGGGAAACGTTTTTTTGGCTTTAAAAAAAAAAAAAAATTCTTGCTTGGTGTTACTTTGCCTTTTCCGTCTTTCTTTTCTACGTCTCATCCTCTCTCTCTTTGGGGGAGCCGGTTAACAAGGCCTTCTGTGTCCAAACTCTCCTTTGGAACCACTCCTCCCTCTCCGGCCTCCCTCTTGCCCTCTCCCTCTATCTCTACCCCCTCCACCCCATCTCTTTTCTGGGGAAATAAAGGCGCACACAGTCACAGCCTAGACAGCCCCCACTAAGAATCCCCCTCCCCCCCAATACAAAAGAGCTTCAACTTCCCCCCAGCCAGGCCTGGGTTGAATGAGAGCCTCTGGGGTGTGGATGAGAAGCAGAGGATGGAAGGGGCCACCCTCCTCACAGCCACATAAAGGGCCTATGTGTCAGGCTCATGATGAGCAAGGGGCATACCCAGCGGTCCATCCTCCGCACAGGGAGCTGTACCCATGACATTTTTACCAGTTTTTTGGGAGTGTGGATTCAAAACACTGACGAGTTTCAAAAAGAGGGAGAAAAAAAAGAAATGGTGTGTGAGGCGACTGGGGCATGGGCCTGAATGAAGGTGACTCGGATCAGTGTGCCGCTCCTGTTTACAGCTCGGTGCCCAATAGCGTGGCTGGAGCACAGTCTGATCTGAGAAAAGGAGAGCGAGAGAGCTATAGAAACAGGGCGAGCGAAAGAGTGAAATGCGGACAAGCACAAGAAAGCCTCTTTATGGCTGAACACAGAAGACTCTGTGATCCACGCCACATCACGGCTTCTGCGGTGGACAGAAATAAAAACTTGAGGGAGAATCACACATTTTCTGATTGTCACTCCAATAAATTACTTATTCCATATTAATGAATATAACATGAGCACAGAATTAAACCAGAAAATGGTTAAAAGAATTTATGCATAAGCCCCCATCCCCTGCATGCCACCCCGATTCTGTCCTGGCCTCATCGCAAATTAATAATTAATTTTAAAAATCACAACGCTTCACATGGCAACAAAGCCGTCTGATGTTCGAGGCCCTAGCCCTTGACACTTTGCAAGCTCAAACCAAATCATAACACAGTCAGTATACTGCAGGTCTTTTCCCAAAACGTCAACACGCAGATGATTATAAGAAACCTAATTGCTTTGGCTTAGCATTAGTCTCAGCTGCACAAAGATTCCCGGACGCAGTAGATGCCGGGTGTCGGCTGGACGCTGCTAGAGGTAGATTATTATGCATACTGTGCTACTACATACAGACTGAGCCACTCACATGGAAAATGTGGTCTGTGTGCAACAAAGCAATGAGAAAAAAACAAAACAAAACAAAAACCTACAACAAAATGTCAAGAGGGAAAATCCATGCCGCACAGACACCAGAGCTCATCTGACACATATCTGAGCCCCTAAAACCCAGATCTCTTACAGACAGACGAGGGCCTGTTATGGCAGGCGGGGGATGAAAAACAGATACTGTAAGTCAAAGTCGGTGGTGCACGTGGCAGCTGCTGGTCGTCCTGCATGTGATTTCGGGGGCTGCTTAATCTGATTGTGCGATGTGTCCCAGTGGTCAGACGACACTGTTCAAGGGCTCTGGTGAACAGCAGCTCTGGCAGCAACTACAAATGAGCAGTTTGCATATGTATGACCCCTGGCATCCGAGCACCACTCCATCAATCATACATCGACTATTGGGGCTGTCAGTTTCGTTGCTTCTCTCCCGATCTCCCCTTCGCCATCCTTCCCTTTCGCTGGCTCAGTTTCCTGTCCACCCCTCCTCTCAGTGTCTTTCTCCATTCTGCCTCCCCCAACCCATCACCTTTTCTCTTTGCCGTGTCTCTTATTGTCGTTCTTTTCACATAATAGCATGGACAGAGGCTTCTCAAAGACAGCAAAAGGCTTTTACACAAAGGGGAGCTTTGCATCTCACAGCTGGTGCGGAGGCGTGCTTGCATGCTTCCACAAGGGGAGAGGGAGAGAGTAGTGTTTGAGAGCCACAACTGTGAGGTTAAGCAGCACTTTGGTTCTACTTGGAGGAGCACGCGTCGTCTGGATATATTTCACATTTGCACAATCATTTTCTTTTACTAATGTCTAATGTTTTTTTTTAAATGCACTCTTAGTATAATCATAATCCTTTGTTCAAAACAAGACATCGTCAGGGTGCTCTGCCTCACTTTTTTGGCCTGTGGCTGAACAAGTTCAAAGGCATGGTGTGAAAAATTACATCAAGCCTGGGTGATGTAATTTGAGGGCGTGGTGAGAAAGTTTAGCGCAAGCCAGCTCGGGGAGGACGGCGCAGTGTGCAGTGATGCAGTGATGCAGTGATGCAGTGATACCACAGAAGAGATCAGAGCCCAGCTTATCAAAGCACATCAGTGGAGCAGGGTAGGAGAAAAAGGTCATCATTTAGAGCATCTTCAAAGCCTAACTCCACTTCTCCTCAGGTTGGAGTAGCTCTGATAGCTGGCCATAACGAGCTTAGTTTTGGTTGACCCTACCCCTGAAAAAGTTGAGAAACAAGCCCCAGTGGCCAATTTTACAGCTTCCATTTGCGACACTGTAAATCTGCCTTCAAGTATTTGTTCATTTATTGAAACCCGCCAACTTGAGTTGTAAATCTATCGCAGCAAATTTGAACGAACATCTGTTTTCCAGAGGTTTAGCACTGTGGTGTGTGTGCTGAATGAGTGATTTTTTTGTGTTTGTCTTCAGATGGGTACAATATGGTTGGCAACACAATGCAGCGCTCTTGCCAGTGGGGCTGTGTTCTAATTTGAAACTGCTTCAAAGCTCACAAGAAGCAATAATTTTACAGAAATGTGCTGTTTGTGCTCATTGTGTGCAGTAAGAAAATTTGCATGTTACACCTGTTTGACTGTACAAATCAGAATTGTAAAGCAGAAGAATGCTGATAATATATGTTTTCTTGTTCTCAAAAAATGTCCTGAAAAGAGAAAAAGTATATATAACAATGTATTATCCTTCTCAAGCACTACCTGTGGAGCCAAAGCCTAATAAAGCTCGTCCCTACTTACTAGAACCTCTATTGTTGGTCAGAACCACATGATTGGATGATATGTTCCTCCATTACAATAAACTTGTAGTTTATTCAGAGACTGATGGAATTCATTGTGCTACCATGAATACTCTATAGCCTAACAAAACCACGAATGAAAATTGTCCTCAACAAATAAACTCTAGTATTCTGCTTAAATCTTCCGTGTCTAGCTATTTTATGAACAAAATTTGGATTTAAAAAAAAAGAAAAGAAAAGAAAAAGCTGACTCGCTCTAGAATAAATTTTTTGTGTTTGTTATGAATTGAATACAATTTTTTCCCTTACAGATGAAAATGGTTCATAATTTCCCTAAATTAATATAATATAATCTACATAAATCATATAACATGCAATCTACATAAATCTACATATGTTCTCCATAAATTTAATTACAGACTAACTTTGAATATTTGCCCTGCCTTCCTTGTGCTTTAGCGACAGCATGCACTCGAGCTGGCAGAGCCTCAACAAATTCGTGTAAAACCTGACAACCCACATTGCCCCAGCATGATTTGAAAATCTTCCAAAGTGCTTTTTTTTATGATGTCACTACATGTCTGACTTTTTGATTCCAGCAAAAAGCCATTTTACAGTTACCACTGTGCTGGTAGGTCTTAGCCCATCCAAGTGTTTGGCTTAGTTTGCCTTTCCAAGGCTGGTTGACAGACTGGTACTCATCCTCAGAGAAAACTACATAGACTTCTTTACACAACTAATTGGAGATTGATGTGCTTTTATTTCCTTTAACTCTGCTTACGTTGATGTTCTAGCTTCATGTATGGTCACTTTTAGTCTCTCTTTTGTACCTTGGATACACCTGATCCAGCTTCTGTGCTGTTTCTTTCGCCCTTCATAACCTTTGGACAAGGTATGACTCTGACTTCTGACACTTCCACTTGGTTCTGATGCCATGTTCCATGCTACAATGGCTACAAAATCATTTACTGAGACAAGCCTCTAATGAGGAGATTAAATCACACTGAAATGTGTTTGTGTGTTTTTCTCTTTCACAAAGGACGTAACATGGTCAGTGTCACAAAAGTGATTAAGTATAATTGGTGACCTAGAAATGTGCAGAATCAGAGATCATGTGTGCCATATAACTTTTTACTGTGGTTAAATGATTCTAAATATGTTCTATTATTAAAATAAATGGTAACAGATTTTCCATGTTCAAGTAAATTCAACTTTATTTATATAGAGCCAAAAAACAACAACAGTTGTCTTAAGGCGCTTCTCTTCTATATATTGTATCAATAAATTCTGGTATAAAACTACCTTTAGTAGTAAAAATCAGGCTTGGGAAAAGAATCACAGATGGTCAAAAAGTATTGAGGGATGTAGTAAGGTATTATTGGCAATAGCAGAAATATAGAATATCACTGGCTTTATCCTTTAAGCTTGTCAAAGACAGCAGTGATAAAGTGAAATGGAATCATGGCATATAGTATAAAGCCAATCTGAGATGACAAATCATTTCCTACTGTATTACATATGACAGCTTTTTTTAAAAAAAATAATGCTTTCACAGTCACCACAGGAGAATGACCCAAGTGCAGGACGCACATAGGCAGAATAAGGTCCAAAAATCCATTCATCCATTTTACAATTCAGGGTCATTGGGGGGGGGGGCTACCCCACCTGTCATAGTGTGAGAGACGGAGTGCACCCTGGACAGGTCGCCAATCTATTGCAGGGCTAACACAGAGAGACAGACAATCATTCACGCTCACAGCCATGGCCAATTTGGAATCACCAATTAATCTAACCCCATGCATGTTCCTTCTGTGGAAGGATGCCGGAGTACCGAGAAAGAAGTCGGGGGGAGAACATGCACACTCCACACAGAAAAGCCCCAGACTGGTATTGAATGCAGGATCTTCTTGCTGTGAGGTGATGCTTCTAACCACCACACGATCAGGAAGGCAAGCAGCATGACAAACAATCCAGTAGGAGCAGGCAAAAGGGCGACATCCAAAAACAGACACACAGCTCATATGTGGGAAATCCAAGAAAACTACAAAGCACATAAATAGGTGGCTTAATAACTGAGTTGATTAAAGACAATCAGTCAACTTAAATGTACAAAGCAAGAGGTAAATTCAGTGTCACTAGTTACTAGTTTAACTACTCATTAACGCAAATATCTAATCAATATATTTATGCATTTAGAGATGGTCTGCTGAAACTGAGCATCAAAATTGGGAAGAAAGATGATTTAAGTGACTTTGAATTTGATTGCTGGTGGTTGTTGGTGAAAGACAGGCTGTTGTGAATATTTCAGAAGCTGCTGATGTAAGCAACCATCTCTACAATTGTCTAGAAAGAAAAAGGACGCCTGAGTGATAGTTCTTTGGGGACAAATGCTTTGTTGATGCTGGAGATCAGATGAGAATGTACAGAAAACTTTGAGCTGATAGGAAGGCAACAGTAACTGAAAAAATGTATGCAGAAAATGCCTCTGATTGTTTGCCAACAGCCGAAGAACAAGCCAGATACCTGCCAGCTAAGAACTGGGAACTGTGGCTACAATTAACACAGGCTCACCAAAACTGGACAACAGAAGACTGGAAAAACATTGCCTGGACGGCTGAATTTTAATGTCAGGTGCCACATTATGATTGTAGGATCAGGTTTTGGGATGACATGGAGCATGAAAACATGGATCCATCCTGCATTTTATGGTTCTGGCAGTGGTGGATATTTTCTTGGCCTCTTACTAAGTGACCATCATTTACATACCACAACCTACCTGTGCATTGCCGCGTTGCAATCCCTATCCCTTTACGACAACAGTGCACCCATCTTCTGGTGGGTGCTTCTAGCAGGGTAATGTGCCATGTCACAAAGCTCAAATCATCTCAAACTGGAGAAAACGGTCTTATCACACACACAAAAAAAAAAAACAAAAAACAAAAAAACCAAACTAATATATATACATATATACATCCAAACCAACCAACTCAAACCCACTGAAAACTACAAGGACATTTTTTTGTTTGAGACAACTGGGAAGGTTATGTGTGCATATCTGGGTTGTCTCTGGGCTCCAGCCATGTGTGTATTACAGAGTAAATGGGAGCGCCATGGCAGTGAGTGCAGGTGAGTGCAGAGAAGGGCTTCCAACAGTGTGTGTGTGTGTGTCAGTATTTGTTTGCTTGTGGATGTGCATGTGTGGAGCTGTGGTGGGGTGTTGTGTGAGTACGGTGGTGGGGTTATGCAGCGCAGTGAGGGAGGTATGGATATTAATCACGGTGAGAAGCATGGTTCTGTGGTGCTGCACCGAGATGGATGGGGTGTGAGTGCAGTGATGTCACCCTGACAAATGGACTGGCCATGTTGGCGGAGACTTGCACATCGCCTCTCATTTCAATTAGTTCCTCACACAACAACCTTCCTAACCCACAATCTGCAGGTTACACATGCACAAACACATACACTTTAGCCAAAAACACACCCCCTCGAGCGCCTCAACCCACAGCCCTCTAACAAGATGCACTGATCTGTAAGAATACAGTGGAGCTCCTTTAATTAATCTAACTCAATTATGACAGCGCTTTTGCTTTCAATCCCAACAGCCAGTCACTCATTACCATTCATATTATCAGCCAAAAGCACTGACTAGGTCTATGGCCAGCACACTAGCCAGTGGAAACTGGCAGAGAGTCTGGGTGTGTTTATGAACTAAAGACTGGGCACTGCCCGTGTGTTTTCCCACAATATCAATTTGATGAAGTGCCGAAATGATGGCAATGTGAGCAGCGGCTCTGGCCAATGGTAATAGCATGCACTTACTCTCTGATGTAGAAAAAGGTACAAGATCTGTACCAGCCAGTGCAGTGAGCAGCACTGCTGACAAACTGAGTTCAGGTATAAAGGTCTAACCTTCCCACTAGCTGCTTATTGGCTTGTTCTTAAAAGCTTGACACCACTAAGTAATGGACCAAGGCTGATTTTAAAGTGTCTGTCACTTTAAAGGGAAGTTTTGGGCCCTGTTTTCAAAGGTCTGATGCTGTTAGCCCCAGAAGCAGCAAGCCTTGTAATTAGCTCCTGCCCATCTTGCGTGAACTTTGACACTGGAGGAATTCACAATGCCGCGGACATTGTTGGAAGTGCCAAGTACCTCTCAATCATCATTCTCCTTCTTACTTTCTTCTTCTTCATCTGATCTCCATCTCTTTCTACTGTGAGCCTCCTTTTCATGCCGGGAGAATGGTGAGAAAGGATCACTTTGGTATAAGCTGGGGCATGATGGGCCATGTGAAGGTGAAGTAGGCTACGCAGTGCACAGTGGAGCGTTAAGTTGGGGATTTGATCACAGACTCCTGGGGCTTCAGCTCAAGTTCCAGCTTAACATCAATATCTCTTTATCTGCTCACGAAGCAGCAGGAGGTTAATACCAACCCTATATCTAAGAGTGAGGGCGGTGGCTTCATTGTGCCACATTTTTAATTAGGCACTGTCAACATGAGCATTTAGTGTATTAAAGCCAATCCCCCCCTCAAGGTTCCCCAAAAATGGATGCTGCAGAGAGATAGCAAAGCACCTTTAATAAACAAATATGGGTCAGTGCTGCAGCTTTTTTCTGAACTGTAACCAAGGGCACCGTTTTTTTTATTAGACCAGCAGAAGAAGAATATCCAGCACTAGACTGTCACCTACTGAATGTGTGATAATGTGGTTTTGATAACAAAATGTTCACCAGCACTGAGCAAATGAGATATATCCATATTAGCAGTTCTGTATCATAGAATCTGAAACCACTGGTTTTGTGCATATGCAGAATTTATAACTTTCCACCTTGTGAGGGTGCTAGTCTTGCTTGGCTTCATGTACTGCTTTGTTGATGAAATATGCCTGTTCTTTCACCCCGAGAACAGCGAGAAATGAAAAATAGATGAAAAGCTTTTGAAATACTGTGTGTGATTACCATAATTCTACTACAGGAGGGAGTGTGGTCGTTACGTGCCTGTTGTATGTACCACAGAGGGCACGCACTGTACAAAACACACTTGTATCCATGTCCCACAAAGGACGACAATATTTACTCTATTTTCTTCGTTTCAATTGATATGGAAGTCCTGTCTCCACTAAGGGTCTCCGTGTTCGAACAGCTGAAGTGATTCCTTTTTCATTTCACTTCGCAGTTCTTGCTTTTAATCTAGCAGCACTAAAGAACTAGGTTCCATCAACAACAAAAAGGTTAGATCTCGCTTTCGCTTTCATCTCGGCCTCCTGCGATCCCCAGGGACGTCTCTCTGTGCTCGTCTGCGCTGCTTGGCGATGGGAGATTGTGCCAGGGCTCTGTTTGTTTGGCTTTCTTCCCCCTCCTCATCGTGCTGAAATCTGCCTGACAGTTTGGCAGCATGGCTCAGGCCCCACAGGAGCTACCGTCAGATAAAATGTCACTGTGGCTTTGTTCCATACACCCTATAGGTTGGCCAGATGCACTGTACACCTGAGAGCCCGAAGGCCAAAGCGCAGAGCAAAAGCGGTGTGGAAGAGGGGGAAGGATGGAGACAAGAGCAGCTTCCAGTCTTGTTAATTTCGCTGTCTGTGCCTTCGCTGCGTTTTGTTAACCGTCTGCTTTTTATCTTCATTGGCAGAATCGGCTTTGATGGAGAATTAGATTAGGGTTTTTAACCTTACAGTTATGTGATTAAACTACAAATATATCACAGATCGTTCATCGACGGCGCTAAATCAGCATCTTGTGTTCCAAGGAGATGTGATTGGATAAGAGCCCACTATCCTCGCTATCGTTTAACATAACAGCTCCTGAGCCTCAAACTCTTGACATCTACAGTTGAGCCTGATCCATTTTTTTTTCTCTGAAGGGCAGCAGCACCAGACCCAGCTCCTGTCTCTGAGCCTCAGATGACTATTCTCACTGTATCCCTAATGAGGCTTGAGTGAAAGAGCCGACTGGTCCTCTCACAGCCGAGTGCTAGGGCGGTTGCCACTGTCAGGTCCTGTTAGCTCAGCCTCCTCTGGTTCACGTTTCAAAGAGCAAAAACACACTCATCCAGAAGGAGCTCCTTTACCCACCCTGCCAATAAATTAATAAAAGGAGGAGCAGCTCCTGCAGGTAATTTGATTAAATACGACATCCCTGCTCTAAAGAGGATGCTGACGAAGCAAAAATCAGATGGGACGTTGTCGGAAGAAATTGTCACTGTGCTCGAACACGACCTCCTCCGTGGCGGCTCTGCTCTTCTCGTCCCCTCTATCAGCTAAACTTACTCCGTATTCCAAGACGTCTGCAAGTGATATTAGATGAAAAATGCTATATACTCCAGATGACCAAGCTCGTCAGTCACCTAATTTGATGAAATCCCTGCCAGATCGCTTCTCTTAATTGAGTTTCTTTTGTTATTTGATAGCAGACGTTTATGAGTTCATATGTTTGAGTGGTGGCTGCATGCTGCCTAAGCCTATGGGCTTATCTAGGGCACATGCTCATACTTCTCAGAACAGACATATGTAAACAACAGCTCAGACATTTGCTGTGCACCAGGGGCATAAATGAGTCTAACCACTTTCTGACAACGTGCTGATGAAATTGTATTAACATAAAAAAACACTTTATATAACTAAATGCCACAATCTTGTATTTTACCACGTATTTGTAATATTATTATTAAGTAAATGGAATAAATGCCACTGTGCATTTAATTCAATATACACTGCATATATCCCTTCTCCCTGGTGAACACTTTAGTTATGCCTTTCTGTGTTTATGTCACCCCCACTGTCTCCTCACGCTTGAGAGCGCTTAGTGGAGCTGGCGAGGATGTATCGAGCTACGACGTATGAATGGAATGACAAGCCATCTCAGGAGGGAAACCACTCATTATACAGATTGCATTGTGGTGTTTCTGGGTCATCAAGACCAATGACACCTCTCCTCAGTCTGGCCTTAGCCTGAGTGGGCATTGCTGCATGTCGTGGAGCTCCCACTCTCTATCTTTGAGTTAATACACTTTGTTGTTTTGTAAAAAGCAGTTAAAAACGTATCTGTTTAAACTTGCTTTTGGTTGCTTTTGTTTTGTTTTAGTTTTTAATGTCTGTTTTCTGCCTTTGTAAAGCACTTTGTGATTTTATCTTGAAAGGTGCTATATAAATAAAATTTTACTTTAATTTACTTGTTAACTTTGCGTTCTCGAGGGGCAGTTTGCCAAGAGGTTGCAAGGCTCAAAAACAATGCCATTAATGCAGGGGAAAAGAGACACCTGGAAGAAAGGATTCTGAATCTTATTAGCAAGACATCTTGTTTCAGTCAACGCCCCTGTAGCCCTCTGGCTCTTTGACAGCTAGCAGCTGCACAGAAATGAAGCCAATTCTGTTGATCTAATCATCCTGTTTCTACAAGCCCACATTTACTTTGGTCGACAAACTGGCTATTCCATTGATAATGCACTGTAATATTTGGTAATGCTCTGTGTTGTACTATGAAGACATATGCTGATGGCAACACTCTCCTCTTGTCTCTGACAGGAGAGCTACTCCCACGTTGGGAAACAGGTGATTAACGGCTTCTCCTATCTCTTTCCTTGGAAAACTGGAACACGCTTTGTGTTGTTGCTCACTGCTGGTAACATCCCTACCTGTGGATGGAAATTCTGCAGCCTTGCTACCTGTAGCAGCAGGTGCTGTAGCGGTAAGTCTGTAGCATACTGAGCCTTATCTCCCCCAGCCTGAGCCACTGTCCTTGGGACTGGCACGGGGAACATCCTTGAGTGGCAGGCTCCTGTTCTAATTAAACCAGCAGAAGCATTAGTCCCGCTTGTGAGCAGTTTTCATAATTACCCATGAAATTCAATCATTATTTAACTTAACAAGGTAGTTCAGTGGCCAAACATACTGTGGATTGCTGGTTTAATTGGGGAAAATGCCATTAAGATATCGGATACCTGAGGTTTTGGCACTAGTCACCTGTAAAACTCCTGCATGATGAGGGATCAAGAATAATGACAGAATATCCAGTCTTATTAAATCTGAAAATGTCTGCTGGTGATGTAGGCAAATACAGAAAAGCACTCTTATTGCAATGTCTATTAAGTTCAAATGAAATGTAAGTATGACCTTTCTAAGTGCCTTAATTCAAGTAAATTGGCTCCAGAGGAGGCTAATTTAGCCTTCTAAAACATGGGGGGAAATGGGCATTAGAGCACTAGTGCCACCAGCAAATGGCATTGGACCTTGACTTGTTTGCACAGAAAAATGTGTTAGCTTTATATCTTAAAAACACAGGGCCTTCCTTTTTCCTTTAAAGCCTTAAGGGCTCCCCCACCCTTCCCTCAAAACTATTTATTCTCAACCAATTGCTAGTATTACCATTATAATTTAGGAAACAGTGGTATTGTTAGTAAATGTAAATGGGAATTTATGCGAAGCTGCAAATGCAGGCTGCAAAAGCATGCAGTCAGCGTTTTATAATCCTGCATGAAAACGGGAGCAACCTCAGGAGGTGCGTATATTGCCTCCTATGCCTGAACCAGGATACACCAAATCTAAACAGGGCTGAACTCCTAACCCGGCCTGCTAGATACCGGGGATAATTGATACATAATTCAAGTCTAAAATGATGGGGGTGGATGATCATGTTAGACTGGTATGATGCAACCCATCAAATTTATTGAGCCAGGAGAGAAACTGTTTGATGCAGCCCTTAAGATAATTCATACCGTCCAATTTTCTCATTCATACATAACGCCTTGAATGACTGATCGCAGGAGCAACTCAATGCCTCTTCCTTTTCATATTTAATAATGAAAAAATGTACAGGTAAACATGCTCCTGTTTGTTGCTGTCAGCTGAGTCTCGTAAACCCATTTCTGTTTATCTTGACATTTCAAGTCAAAGAATTACACAGATCCCGCGTGAGTCAGGAACATCCGTGACATGCAACCCAAACTCTGAATGCAACTTACATGGTCTGACACTTTTTACAGTAAAACTAATATGATCTGTGTCATTGGATTTCTGACTCTCAGAAATCCATATGAATTTTAATGCCTGTCAAGCATTGTTAACTTGTTTACTGCTGTATTAAGCACCGGATTTGCTGTCTGAGAGAGAGAGAGAGAGGTATAGCCTGTGGCAATTTACCTCCAATGAAAGTATTAAGCTCACAGTAGTGTTACCGGAGCCCTGAATTAAATTACATACGTGGTCTTGTATAGTGAAGTTCGTAGAGCCTATATTTTGATTTCATCAAATATTTATCAAATAATGAGGCCTATTTTCCAGGATATATTACCTGCATTGGTTCAGTGCATTGAATACTGAGCATATGTGAGATGATGGCCATGTGTGCCTCAGGCTTAGATTACTTGTAGCTAGGTTACTGCTCATGCATTTGTATTGTCAGTGCCGTGTTTGCAGCACAGCTTGCTGTTGATTTAAGGACTACTGAGTTTGGGAGAGCAAGATTAGAGTATACAGTATAAAGTAAAAGCCTGAAAATCTATGGCATTGTTGCAAGTGCAAACCCGTTGAAACGTGGCAGCGTGCGTGGTGTTTTGAGCACAGAGATTTCGCATCAGAAATCAGACAAAAGCCTGAGTAAAGCCACTTACTCTCCCTCTGCTGCTGTTGAAATAAAATAGTATTACTAGACTTGTAACTGTGTTCCAGTGACCCAGAAACACATATTTCTAATTGTTCTAGCTGGCCTCTAGGGCTTCTTTTACAAAGCTATAACCTCT
This sequence comes from Pundamilia nyererei, assembly GCF_000239375.1. Taxonomy (NCBI): domain Eukaryota; kingdom Metazoa; phylum Chordata; class Actinopteri; order Cichliformes; family Cichlidae; genus Pundamilia; species Pundamilia nyererei. The sequence continues at coordinate 8,922,435 of NW_005187402.1, read as the reverse complement.
TCACAATCAGACCACAGCGCATGGCCCATCAAGACCCAAAGGAGAGCCTGAGTGAGTATGATCCCCTCAGGCATGGGAGCTCTCCCCTGAGCAGACAACTCGAAATGCCACCTCGATGTCTGTCGGCAAGTCATGTTTTATGTGCCTGAACAGACACAAGTGCTTGCACACGTGCAAACATCAAACACACATTTGCACTCTCGCACACTAAAGTCAAACACCCACAGACAGCTCTATTTGTTCTTCCAATCCCCTTGAAAGTGCACTATAGACCAAACTAAGACAAAATGGACTGCGTATGCTTTTTCAACCTTTCTCCCTCCCGAACAATCTAATAACATCAGATCGCAGCGATGCAGCAAGATTTGCCCTGGTCCAAGGTCACTCTGCTGGGTCCACAGCTGAGGAGGTGTGCTCAGAGGAGGGGAGGGGAGTGGCGCACATGCGGCCAGTTAGATGAGATCTGATTCCAGATCCACGAGCCCCTTTCGATTACACTATAATACTTTATAATTGAGAGCGATAAGGAGCGGTGCCATTTAAAATGTTGCAAGTGTGCTGTTGATAATCAGTGACCCAGGAGAACAGGCAGTCTTCTTTTCTTCACAGCACAGCGAGAAGCCGGTGGGGCTTGTGATGAGATCCTTGCTGATGCCGGCAAAATAAAAGCCACCTAAACAGTCGAGAGATGGAGAATTACGTACTTATCAAGCCCAATCTTATCAGCAGGCAAGCATGTTTTGAAATCATAGCTGCAACTTTGTTGTGATGCTATTTGGGACTTTGAAATAATAATCCCCATAGTTTGGAAAATATTATCCACTAAAGTCCTCTCTATCTGTTTTCTGGAAGACATGTCAGGAGCTAATTGTTCAGAATTGAGTTATTGAGCTGTATGCCCTTCTTCAGCCCCTGAAGGACTAGCACCAATACAAACAGCTCCCAAACACTATTGGAATTCCACTGGAGTGCCCCTGACTTACCCTAGCCATAATATTGTTCTAATAATTGGAGCTCACAGGCCATCAAATATCATGCCAGTTTGTTCAATTGATTCAGACAGGCTAAAGGAGGGAGGAAAAAATAGGCATTTGCAATTTTTTCATTTGTAATCCAAATGGCATTCCTCTGCTCTGTTTTTAATGATGGAAAATTTTCTGAGGCGAAAGCATTTTGCAATTTGTCCTCTGGCTAACTTTTATGTAATGCAGTATGCAGGGTCTGTTCAGGCTTTGACCGGACTGCAAACCAGTACACATGCAAAGAGTATGCAGAACTGAGCTGTACCGTTTGACTTCAAGTACATGGGTTGATATTTCACCTGCCTCACAAATGGAAATGCCTTGGTGATAGCTGCACCGAAATGCTGTAATTGAGTGTATAATGTAATCAGGTAATTTGATAGGATTCATTGTGAAAGTGTTCGGTTCAAATGGAATAGGAGAAGTAAGGTGTCAACTGCCTGTTTGCCACATTCTGCAGCCGACGCGGCAGCGCTGAAAACGATGAGAGCGATATCACAGGCCATCAGTGAAGGCAGTGGATTACTTTTTGTGGGAGACTGCTGACTTGGCACGCGGCAGAATGAGGTTGAGTGAAGGCAAGTGGCAGAGCTGGATGATAATGAAAATAGTTGATAAAGATGTAATGGATGTGGGATCTGGGTAAAAACATTCCTGAATAGCATCACAGGAAAGGTGTATGATGTGGATTGACTCGGTGTGATTACACACAGACAATCTGCACTTTAAAAATACATCCCCACCGACTCCCTTTGCAGACTGTGCTCTTATCACCTGCGAACAGGACGGTGCCAGAAATGTGTCCAATCAAAAAGTTGCCGTTCAGAAGTGTTTGAACATGTTTTAAAGCATTACAAGTGCAAACTGAGTTTAATTAGAATTGCAGCTGATTAAAACTGCTGTGGATGAAGATGAGCCTCCAAAGAATATCAACAGTGCCTCAGCCACAGCATGTGCTCGTCTGGCTGAGCTCTAAAGTTCAAAGTGGGGGGGAAAAATGAAAAAGATGCTGAAAAGAAACAGTATAAAGAGGTTAGACGATTCAATAATATATAAAAAATGTGTAAGTGATTTGCACTTTTTTGTTCTTTTCAAAGCATTGAAAGTACATTGGTACAATCTCAGCTGAAGCAAATACATTTGTGTTTGTGTGTGTGCAGTGATAAACAGGCTTATGTGTATTAGTAACATAAATTAACAAGAGTATGCTTGGAAGATGGCTTTAACGGAGCAGAAACGCAACTTGTTTACTGTTTGTGCTTTTTGTACTCAGCAGAAACTAAGTGTTCTAACTGCCAAGTGCAAATGTGCTAACTAGCTCTGCATCCCTCGTTTATGCTCCTTGATATACAATATACCAAAAGGGAAGCAAGAATAATAAAGACTTCAAATGACAGGCACGCTGCAGGGTTAATGATAAAGGTCAACTTGCCAGCATGCAGCCAGCGAGTGTAAAGGACAAGTGGCATGGGGTCACAACTCACACGGGCTCCTGGCCAATATATGGTAGGACCCACAATTCTCCACATCCACATGAGAGCTGCTTCTCTGCAGCAACCGTTCCCAGAGCGGCTGCCATGTGCTGCACACTTCACTGATGCTTTTATTAGCCTGCTACGTTAGGTTAGCGATGACAGAAACTAATACAGTTTGATATGGGAAAACACAGCAAGGCCCATTTCTGTGTAAACAAAACAGAAACAGATGAGATCTTAGAATATGGAGGGTGGGGTCTCTACAGTATGGTGAGGTTGTGGATTTTCAGTATTGCGCTCACATTGTGGAAGGAAAGCAAGATATAGAAGTGCAGCGGCTGTGCTATTGAAAAAACCTCATGGAAAGAGACAGAGACAGCTCTCCAGAAGCCCTGCATTGATTTGACAGGCAGCTCCACAGAGAGAATGTCAGCCAACACCTGAAGCCATGCAACTTCAACAAGACATTCAGGATTTATCAACACATTTCACCGCTATTATTCATGAGAAAACTGGCATTCGGCAGCACCTGACACTCACATCAGTCCTGCATGATATTTACAAGAATCCCTTGAACTTCTTTCGCCTGTGAGGAACAAAGCTGCCTTCTGTTCCACAAAATAATCTCAATTAGGCCCTGCTGTTGATTGCGTAGTCTTTGAAAGTCAGTAAAGGTTGGACACTATAAAAAGAAAAGGCAAGTCTAATAGCACTAATGTATTTATTTTTAGTTCTGTACAATGTTCAATTGAATTATCCTCCTGCAAGTCACCAGTTTTAATAGATTCACTCTCTTTTCCCTTTTCTTTTCTTTTTTAAAAAAGTTGAATATCTGAGTTTTTATCATTACATCACACTGGCTGTGTTTGCTGTGATTACCCTGTAAGGGCTTTTGCTGGAAACCCAAACTCTTGAAAAAACATATTTAATCCTCTGATAAACATAACAAATCAAATTAAACAATAAAGACTGAAAAGGTAGAACTGTTCAGCATCTGCACTGTATTACAATGGCAATATTTTGCATGGGGGGAATGAAGGGGTTGTATACTGGTTACTCAGGTAAACTCTACTGTAATGAAACACACAAATACTGCATGCTGAAAAGGTTCCTGGTAGTTTAACCTGAGTCTTTGCATGTTTTGATTTTCATTTGTTTCCCTTTATTTTCTGGTTAGTTACACACAAACCATGTCAGATTTATTCTAAAATTCAACTGAACTGTTGGATATCAACCATCTGTGCTGCTTCCCTTCCTCTGTAAGCTGCTTTGTCATGCTGGAATTTCATTTCCCCCATTTAGAACGCTCTTGATACGCAACTTTCTTTACTTGCTGTTTACTGACATAATAATAATAATAATAAAACAAATAATATTAATAATAATAATTATAATTATAATAATGAAGAATTCTTGTCACCACAGTGATGTATAAACTGTTTGTTTTTTCTTTACAAACTGTGACCTATAGATATATTCTTATTCTATATATGTTCTATATATTCTGTATAACGATATGTTCTTAGTCCATCTCTTTATTGGAAGTACTGCTAAATTGCCAACAATTGTTGTATTATTAGCAAAACCTGATAATAAAGCCAATTAATTGCCAAGATATAAAATTATGCTGTTTTGACAACAAAGTTTAGGCTTTAAAAGGAATTTAATTTCACAGTAATTTGGGTAAAAACTCCTTTCAAACAGACCAGCAGAGGCTACTGTGCATACTCAACCTGCTTTGTCCAGGGGCCACTATTTAAAAATGAATAAGGCCATGGGTCATTTAATAAACAATAATAAGTAAAGATAAAATTGATTCACATTAAAATGCTCATAATTCATCCTCCTTTGAAACAATTTATTTTCAAATTACCTGACTTAACCACACTATCCTGGTATGAGGATTGATGCCAAGGCTATATGACAGAGATATCATACATCTTACTGCACTCAATACCTGCTTCATTTGAAAATGCTTCAGTTATATTTGAAAGCGTTTATACAACATTAAGCATAGCTGGAACCTCTTCAATCAACTTTATCCAGTAAATTAATGACATAGTTGGCAGGCCAGCACTCTGTGGCAGCCTACTTTGAGGATCACTGCTGTAGTGTATATGAACAGGAAAACAGGGAGGAGGGGAGTGTGCGCGCGGATGGGGGGTGGGGGGGGATATACATAAAGTCCCATAATTTCATCTAATTAATCACTCCGAAACTGTAAACTGTGTAACTCAGGTCCTTTCCGAACTGTTAAAAACTCTATTGCAATGATAATCTGATATCTGATAATACCAAATGATTGTACCATAAAATGTGTTTTCACTGTTACAAAGTTACCTGGTGCTATTTGACATTCAATATGAAGGTACATAAAGCCAATTGAATTCTAGATGTGAGAGAAGTCAAGTTTAGTCCCTAGCACCATTCTTCAGCATGTCAGCAATCAATAAGACACAATAAAAATATCTACAATAAAAAAAATGGCTGGTTTAAAACCAACCCCTTATTCCTTTATATTTTGCTAGGAAAATTTATTATAACTTATATGTAAGTTGTATGTTGTTATATTGTGCAAATATATGGAAAAACTGAATTCGGACAAATTTAATGAGCTTGAACGTCAAGAATTGGTATGACTACTATTTTCAATACAGCTCGAAAACTCTTAGGCAGCTTTCTTGTAATTTCTTTAAGTAGTCTTTAGGAATAGTTCTCCAGGCTTCTTGAGGGACATTTAGAGCTTTTGTTCTCTTGGCTGCCTTTTGTTCTGTTATCTGTCAAGATGATCCCACACTGCTTCAATAATGTTGAGGTCTGCGGAGGCCAATCCAGGACTAATATTTTCTATTGTGTGTTCTTCTGTCCAGATATGCCTTTACACCACTGCCTATCAGATGCTTTTGAGATGGTTCTGCATTGTGGAACTAAATCTGATGATACTAATTCTATCAATGTTGACAGAACTCCAAAACCCGGCTGGCTGAAATGCTGCTCCAAACCATGACAGAGCTTCCACCATGTTTTACAGATGGCTGTGGAGACTCACTGTTGTACCCAAACTAATTTTTAGTCTAGCTCTTGTGTAATTTGGCATACCTCAGCCTTTTCTCTATGTTTCCCATAGCATCTTGACAGCCATCCTTCTACTGACATCATTCTGATGGGGCCAAATGCACCTCTCAGGTCGTGTGTTAGATATATTAGGTATATTTAGGTTTTTTACTATTTCTTAAGAACACAACTTTCAGATACTGCTGTAGATATATTTTTTCCTGGGCTGCCACTTCTTTTTTTGTCCACCACTTGTCCAGTTTCTTCAATTTCTTTCACACACACACTGTAGTATGCTGCGATATGCCAATTTTTTGTTTAGTTGCTCTTTGGGAACCACCTTGTTGGTCCAAAATAGATATTTTATGCTTGTCAGAGTGTGTTAGCAAAAAAATTTTTTTTTCAGGAACAAAAATTTGACTGAAGATGGATGATAAAGCAGCTAATGTCCAAAGAAAAAGACCTCCAGAAAGCCTCAAGAATTATTGCTCAACACTGTTATTGTTATTGTGTGTATGGTCACACCCTACTTAAAATTGATTTCTCACCTAAAGATCAAATATGCAGAGTTTCCCCTTTAGGTAATCATTTTTGCTACTGTTATGATAATGACAATATTTTTTTAGCACTATAGCTTTGGTTAGGATATTTCTTGACTTCAGCAGCTAGGTTCTACTCATCCATTATTCTGCATACATGAAAGACAGTGACAGCAAGTGAGGAGAAGGGAGCTGTCACAGGATCAGAGAAGAGTTGCAAAAGGGGTTTGGATGTACAAGCAAAGTCTGAATCATAAAAAAAACAGGGGTACTGAGGCTGTCAATAGGACAGTGGCATGAAGTGCTATGTGATGATGCAATCACAAGCCCTGACTGACAGGCTTTACATGGAAATGAATGAAGAGTGCTGATTTGACGTGACATCTTTGTGTTTTGCCCTTTACAGTAAAATAATGTCCCGACAGCTATGGCGGAGTTCAAGACTCCACCTGAGGATGGCTACTGTAACAAATGAGCTTAAGTGTAAATGAGAAAGACCCTGTGTGTGTCCACAGCTGAAGGGTGTAAAAGTACAAAATGTCACTTTCCTTGAGATCAGAATCAATCCTATTTGACGATTTATAATGGGACCTATACATATTTACTCAAGATATCGCTGCTGTGCCACATGTGTACATGCACACAGGTCTTTGCCTTTAGATACAGCGCTGCAGATAATTAATGAACTTAGGAAACAACAAACTAAACTTCAGAACCCACAAAGTTGATTGTGTTCATGTGGACGTAGCGTTTTCAGTGGAAGAAATGTTTTGTCACTCATCCAAGTGACTTTTTCAGTCTCGGCTGACTGCAGGTTACCCCAGCCTTTTAAACAGTAATAATAACTCAAACTAGCACCACTGCCGAACAATGGGCTGTGAGGTCAGTTTTCTTGATCATTAATATGCAAATTGTCATGACCATTGATCAGCAACCACTGATCAATGACTATTGATCACTGATCATTGGCCATAAATACCATTCACAGAGAGTGTTGGGGAGTGTTGCAGCAGGTCTTGTTAAAGTTTAGTCAGAATCACATTACATTTATTTTATGGTTGAGTCTATGCCTGTTACAATATTTTACACCCATTTCAATGTAACAGATAACATAGTAATAGAGTTGTAAAGCCATGTAAATGGTGCAAAACTCAAAACATATGCATAAGAACCTCCTTCGAGGAATTTAAAGTATGTCTTCTCTTATTGACTAGTGTTGGTGCTGAAATGTGGAATGCCTGGAAATGCCTTTTGTTCTGTGAAGACAGAAAGACTATTTGACCTACATTTTTTTCACAGGGTCAGCAAGGCTTCTCTTATTTGGCATGAGATTATATGGTCAGTGTGAAAGTGTAATAGTGCAATATGCCAAAGTGTAAGAGCTGGTAAATGTGCTGCACCTAACCTTAAACCCCAAACATGAACCTGTTTCCAGCCTACTCTACTCGTTTTGCTTGCTGCATACAGAATAAATAACTATTGTCGATATTTAGTTTCTTAACTGAAATACAGCTTATAACTTGAGTCATTAGCAACCTGACTGCTAGACAAAAAATTATAATGACCTTGGCTATCCGAAGAGTCATTCCTATCTGACATGCTTAACTAACATACATTTTTTACACGAGAAAGACTGTGGCCACGTTTGCATGAGCAAAATATCGTTTTAGGAGCTGTGCATTAACAAAAAAAGGAAATGGAAAAGGGAAGGGGATGTAAGACTACATTTTAGCCAACGGTTGACACATGAACAACCAGCTCTGGAAACCAGCTCATGCACTGATCAACTCTCTCCTCCTCCATGTCGGGCACTACATATGTTATTTCAGTGTTATGTGAACCTTTAGTTAGTCCTCTCCTTTTTTCTCCACTGTTAGTCTTCAGAATGTAGTGTAGTGTGAGGGTATAGCAGAAATATGAAATATAGCTTTATTCTGTAGATAATGGGAATAACTAGGCTCAAAAAGAATCACAGGCCACTTTGTTAGGTACAGCTGTTCAACTGTTCGTTAGAGCAAATATCTAATCAACCAGTCGCGTTGCAGCAACTCAATAAATGTAAGTATGTAGACATTGCTCAAGACAAACTGCAGGGGTTCAAATTGAACATCAAAATGGGGACAATTTAAGTGACTTTTACTGTGCTTTTGTTGTTGACCAGGAAGGCTGGTATGAGCATTTCAGAAACGACTTCTCTACTTGAATTACAAGTAGAGAGTTACGTACAACCATCTGTAGGTTTTACAGAGAATGGTCTGAAAAAGAGAAAATATCCAGTGTGTAGCAATTCTTATTTGAGGATCTTTGAAACACCACAGCCTGCCTAAGTAATATTGCAGTCCATCCGTTTATGAACACAGCGTACCCATCCTCTGATGGCTGCTTTCAGCATGATAACACACCATGTCACAAAGTTCGGTTCATGTCAAACTGGTTTCTTGAACTCTCTCTGTACTTAAATGGCCTCCGCAGTCACCAGACCTCAATCCAGTAGAGCACCTTTGGGATGTGGTGGAACAGGACATTGACATGATGGATGTGCAGTCAACAAATCTGCAGTAACTGTGTGATGCTATCAAGTCAACACAGATCAAAATCTCTAAGGAATATTTCCAGCACCTTGTTGAATCAGTGCCGTAAAGAATTTAGACAGTTCTCAAAGCAAAATGGGATCCAACCAAAAAAAGTAAAGTGTAATTAATAAATTGTCTATAATAATTGTGTATATGGCTGAATATATGAGAGGATGTGGCTCCATAATCACTACTAAATTCTATACGCTAACCTGAAAAAGCAAAAGTGCCTTTTCATTTTTCAGAGACTTGGTTTAACTTCTTTTTTGCATACTGGGAAAGAATTCTGCCGCTGAAGTTCATTGAGCCCAACTACACATCAAAGCTTTGCAAAGCTAAGACCAAAGACGACCTCAGAGAGCTGACTATCGTGGACGTTCCTGTACAGTCACACAGGACATTTATGGTGGCCCTTGAAGACTTTCAAAGCCCAGCATTTCTGGCATCTCTTTGAAACACTGTGAAGTCACGCTGGGATATCAGGTGTTACCTGGGTTGTTGCAAACTTATGAAGCCTTTTCCATTTTTGAGTACTGATGTCATTAAAAAAATATATAAAGAACAAGTCAAACGGCGTACTTCTTGTACATGTTTTCATTGATGATAATTATGTAATGAATTTAAAGCAAATACGTAATTGAAGTCTGCACTAGTCTTTTTATTCTAAGTAATATTTTGCAGGTACTGAGTGTAGGAGTGCACATGGAGGTCTGTGTTTTGAATGATTTTAGTTGCATAGCCTACATGAGGACTTCTAATGCTACTGTATTGATCTGCATACTGTAAGTAAGTCTTCTCCACTAGATATCATCCCTTTCACATTCACAATTAGCTCATATTTCAAAACATCCTAAACATACATTGGTCATTCAGGCCATACATAGAAGCACAATGCTGTTTTTCTACCTATTAAAAAAAAAACAAGAGAGAAAGAGAAAACAAAATAGAGAAGACAGAAAGCAAAAGATATTTATTATGTGTAATATGTAATTGTTACAGACACAGAAATAGTTTATAGTGTATATCCTCACTCCCTACCTAAAAACATGGCACAAATTACATAAGCAATGGGCCTTCATACAGGTAAGGCATAGAGAAATCATTGTAGGCTGGATTACAATAAGAAAGCACTTCCAGAGTATCTCCACCTTTACGGGGTTTGAAAAGAATGGATGGGCAAAGGTTATATAGGAAAATCCCTCATGGATCAAATTTATAACAACCAGGTTTCCTAAATAGTGAGGGAGTAGAAACTGGACTGAAGTGGACTGTTGCCAGCGCTGCTTTGACTACAGAATTTAAGAATATACTGCACCTCTGTTTCACATGGCAGGAGAAAACGACTGTATTCTCTTCAGTTTGCAGAAATACCCTCCCACACATTTGATAAACCCTCTCTGGGTTACCACACATTCAAAACCTGATATGACCCTATAAAATCAGGCCTCATAGGAGGAATGAACTTAACTGATGTAATAAACCCTGTCATGGATATATTGTCACCTATTTACTTATTATAATCCTTCCCTGGATTTTTTAAGTGTGCGGGTTACACTGGATACCTGGCTCTAAATTAACAGCAGCTTTATCAGTTGTAATCTCTCTCAAAGGTCCAAGCAGCCATGATTTTTCCCAAAGAGGTGTAATTCTCACCTCCGTCAGATTCTAATCATAGAAAACTCCAACTTGAGGGGTGTGATTAAAAGCATTGTTGCTAGACCTTGCTCACATGCTGTCCCTCTCAACCTTCCTCCCCCTGATTGGTGGTTCCACCCACTGTACCAGTGGCACAGTGTTAATTTGCTACCCTCCCAACAGCTATACTGCCCACTTTAATCCATTATTCCAAAATGTCCACCTACCTTTGCTTAGCAATCTCTTTCACTACAGCATCAAATGCCACACTTTGCTTAACACACCCACAAGGTCATCACTAATTCAGCCGTATTCTCCCTGTTCTTCACCACCTACTTTAACCTTGTCAGTTCAACATCCTGCTCCTCACTCTTTTCAAACTCCTGCCTCTGTTAGGCCCTCTGCAGCAGCCCTTTGTGATGAAAGCTGTGGGGAGTATTTCCCACATGAGCTAGGACTGCTGACCTTGGTGGTTAGACTTGGCCGCTGCTATGATTAATGTGTCTACAAGACAAGAAGCAAGTACTTCTACCTGCCCGACCAATATATATCTTTTTACACACATCATTTCTGTCAATGGGCAAACCAGATGATGGACAGATGTTAACCCGCTTCGATTCCTGTAATCCTCATTGCACAATACTGCTAAAGAGGGAGGAAACAAATGAAAGAGAAGGGAGGTTTAGCTTCACACATACTTTATTTCTTCTCTGAATGATCAAACATGCTGCACTGGGCTCATCTGGAAGGTGTACATGCCGGCTTGTGTTCGATAAGGCAGTTACCTGTGCGTATTTTGCCCTGAGGAAGAAGAAGTGCCTGTGTGTTTTAGGTTGTGATGTTAAAAATCCCTCAAGGACAAATGCACTAAGAAGAAAAGCTGTGCTGCCATTAGGAGCCCCCATACTCCCTCCTAGAGTAGAGCATAAAGGAAAACAAAGCATTCAAGCAATGAATCACCACAGATAGATCTTTCAGGCAGCATAAACAAGGAGCCCAATACAAGTTGGGAATAGACTAAAGTTATAAAAGTCTGAGAAATACAAATATTCACCTTCAGGTATTGAATATATGGTGGCGGTGTCATCTTGTGATGGAATGAGATTTGTTCAAAGAATTCATACCACGATATATGCTGTTTTCATTTAATTGATTTTTAGACCCTGTGTCAATATCTCAGCGGAGAAACACAGCAGTAATTTGCAGATCCCATACAGAATGCATTGTTTTTACTGTGCTATTTTCTGCCACTGAATTCACCCCAGCTGTGGAAATGCAAAGTGGTTTGCATTATTTAGAAGTACACGCTAATCCACATACTGGTTATTAGCTTCTAGACATTTTTTTTTACACATGCTTTGAAACTTCTGTTTTTTTGAGTTTATGGGGTTTAGTTTGACAGAATGAGCACGGTAACACATCAGTTAAAACTATATGGTTCATGATATGATGATATAAGGTGATATGGTATTCAGTGAGACAAACTTTAATTTATATCCTTGAGAAACCAAGGTCATTTTGCAGCTGTTGAGCAATATATCAGTCTACATGCCAACAGTTCCCACAAAGTCAAAGGCTTGTAAATGGACTGGTTCTTATAAAGGACCTTTCTACTGTACCTGAGGACAAAGCACTTTATACACTTCTGTCATTCACACCAATTCATACAAGCATGTTTTTTCTATGTTTAAGTGCTTTCTGTGTAACATTCACACTCCAGTAGACGCACTGGAGAGCAACTTGGTTAGTATCTTGCCCAAGGGTATTCGACATGTAGACTAGAGCAGCCAGGGATGGAATCACCAATCTTCTGATTTGTTGACAGCCACCCCAAGCACTACAGGATGGTGTGGATATATTTTGGGATTCACAGGTATGGCGATTAAAAGGTCATGTGGTTCTGAAAGAAAAGCTGAAAGGTTAGGGATTCACACGGAATTCTGAAATGCATATTTTTTGTGATTTAATGACCTTTTGCCACAAAAATAAAACAAAAACAAAACAAAAAAGAATGAAAGAAAAAGCAGGGACAGCCCCTGCTATTGTGTGTGCAATGTATTATAAATTGCCTCTTTATTTGAGTCTCACACTCACATGCACTAAATGTAAAGATCATTTTAAAACAAAAAAAATGGTAGTGATAGATCCAGATACCTGGAAATTGGAGCCCTGGCCCTGATTCTGTGTTGGGCCAGATTGTGCTGAAGTGGAAATGGAAATGTCATCTCTTGTTGCTCTACCATGTCACGTCAGAATGGGTGAGATAGCAGCTCGGTAAATATTAGTCTTCTGTCTTTGAGAAACCACTCAAATCTCTGCCTGCAGAAACTCTAATTTTTGAATGCTGCTGGACAGAATGGGGATAATGTTTACCCGTGTTCAGGATGCAAATAAAAGCTTCAAGAAGAACATGCTCCATCACTAATAGAAAAGGTCAAACCTCCAGCAATAAAGCATCTCAACCACAAAGACTGACACAAGGTTGACATTTTCTCCCAGTGAACTGTTGTTCCATCTGTGCACTTCATATTGCCATCTTTGGGTGAAGTGCTCCATTTTTACATGAGATGCTACAGAGGACCCCTTGACCAGATGAAAGCAATTGTCGGGTTAGCTCTTTGATGTCTTTGTATTGCATATTTACTGTTTTGGCGAGAGTGCTGCAATCATCTAAACATGTTTTCATCTCTGGAAAGTGCTACAGCAAAGGTTGTTTTGCATAGTGAAACGCATTACTGTACCATAGAAATTGATTTCTTAATGTCACAGTTTTCCGAAATGTCATGCTTATGAAACATAATGAGCTTTGTTCCTGCTTCGATTTGTGCTGGGATGAAGAAAAAGGACAAACTCTCATTAACAATACATCAGGAATCTGATTTCAAGTTACAACAGTAAGAGAACATTTGTTTGCACAGTATTTGTTAATCTAGTGTAGTACATCTTTATACAAATCTACTATAATGACTCAGACCTGTTGGTTCAACTTAAATAAAAGGCTCTGGAAAGCAGGCTAATCATGCACCAGCTCTTTAATGAGCGTTGTTCCTGTTTCGATTTGTGCTGGGATGAAGGTCTCTCTGGCATCATGGCAGAGAGACCTGCCATGATGCCAGGTCTCTCTTGAAAATGAGATTTTTAATCTCAATGAGATTTTTTACCTGGATAAATAAAGGACTAATAATAATAAATGCCCTTTTACACAAGAGTGCTGATTTGAAAATGACAAAAATCGAAGGTTCTGAAGCAAAGTTCAAAGTGAGTCATATCCCATAAAACTCTGGCAAACACTTGCTGACCAAAGGTGAAAAGAAGGAGAAAGAAACTATTTCTGTGGTCAGATTTATCAGATAGCAGGTGTATGTGAAAGAAAAGAAGTCTTACAATGTGAAACATGGAAACTGTCATGTTTTGTGCCTCCATGTAAAACTGATGTCTTGTCAGAAATGCTAGACACGAACGCCGTACTGTGTAGAAGAACCTTTGATGTGTGTTGTTGATACTACCACCTCTTTCATCTCTGAATAGGATGAACTACCAAAGTTAGAAATCTAGTTAATGAGTAGTTAACTATTGGTACTTAAATAAAGTACATAACAAGAAAAATGCAAGACGTGAAAATGATCATGCATATTGGAACACCTTGAACAACATGAAACATATTGGATATCAATGGAGAAAAAAAATCCTGCTGGATATCGATACTGAGAAAGGATGGATGATGTGTTAGAAACAAAACGATGCCACATCATTTTACACTTGTCCTGCTGATGAGTCAAGGCCATGTCCAGCTCTTTTAAAATAAATGGCTATCTCCTGGAATCTCCTCCATGCTTTTGAGACTGTACTGGGAGACACAGCAAACCTTCTAGCAAAGACACGTATTGATGTGCCGTCCTAGAGGAGTTCGACTACCTATACAACCTGTGTAGGCTTCAGGATTTGCCTCATGCTACCAGTAGTGGCACTGACCCCTGCCAAATGCAAAACAGTCAGAAAAAAATGAGGAGGGGAGAAAGTCAGTGGACTCCACCTGTAAAAGCATTGCTGTTGTCGGGATTGTGTCATAGTTTTTGTTAATTCCATTAACACCAAAGCAGCTAAAACTGATTAACAACCCCTTCTGCTACTTAACTCACCAGATCAATATCACAGAAGTTGAATTGACTTGATGATATACTCTGATTAAAAAGTGTTCCTTTAATTTTTTGAGTGCACGTGTACGACAAAAAAGAGTAAGTCGCATGTTTGCAAAACTAGCACTCAAAGAGTTTTTTGCTAAAAAATAAAAAACAAAGTGCCACCTTATTCACACTTCAATGCAGAAATAACACGACAAAATAATTCTAATACTATCAATGGGAAAGGGTAGGAATGTCAGGTTTGGTTTTTTATTCATTATGCAGCACTCGACCTGCTTTTCAGAACCTGAAAAATACCACATTAGCCAGGTAACTTTCTATACTAGCATGTAAGAATGTTATTATTTGTTAATAAGCAGCCATAATTAACGCTTTTGTTTTTAAAAGGTTAGGTGACAGAGAGTAAAGGCCAATCATCTCCACAAGCCCTGCACCAGTGGGTGTTAGTGGCTGCTTGATGAATGTGCTTACAGCCTTTGGGATCATTACAAAATAAAGGAATGGGGGTTGTCCAACTGGGTGCAGTCGATAGCAACAATAAAATAAAACAATACAAAGTAACGCTGAACAATTATTCTGTTCTTCTTGCAACGTTTTTTTATAGTTTTTGTATTTGGCAAAAAAAAAAGACTAAATGTAATCTGACAACTTCACCAGGAGGTCGCCATTCCCCCAAAATGCTTTTGATAAATGACTGTTGTCAACCTTAACATCTTCTAGACAAAAAAGCCATCTTTTGCTTTTGCTAATAAGTTGATTTTAAGGAAATCAAATATGTTTAGATTTGTATTTTTACAAACTTATTACACCTTAACAGGACAACAGGAAGGTGGTGAGCTAACAGTGAAGCTGATATCAGTAATGTAGACAGAGAGAAAATAGATTTCATTTCCATTTCAATGGCTACTACAAAATAAAGGCTGTATTGTAAATAGTTCCCAGGAAGCCACGATAGGAAGCCAGACTTCCAATGCAAACATTTTCAAAGCAGCCCTGTAAAAAAATCCCAAATGAAATAAATTCATTTGTGTTCTACCTACTGCACACGCACTTTTCCTGCTGAAGAGCAAAACGGTCTGCTGTGTATTAAAAAAAGACATTTTGACTGGTTGAAGCTGTTTCATGTTTGTCTGGTTTTACATTCCTGCAAAAAATACCTCACAAAGGCAAAAGTGTGAGGAAATTCATTTGCAGGTTTTGGCTTTTCGTCTCTGCCATCAGTGTGTGAAAACAAAATTAGCCTTGATTGGTTTGCCTCCCTCAACAATGGACTAAATCTTTTTTATCAGGGAAGCCTGCAGCATTTGGAAATGACACACCCTGCATGCAATATGTACCAATTAAAGCCCAATTCTGTGCTTCAACCTAGGATGTATATTTCAAATGAAATCAATTACGTTTTTTTCCTTCTCACAACCAAAAAGCAATTTATTTAAAAAAAAAAAAGTTAATAACATCACACATTTAAAAGAGCTGCGGTATCTTCCAAACTCATCACACACAAAGAAGAATCTCGGTCCTGCTGTGAAAATGCCGTTTTACATAAATGCACCATTATTTCTATGGGCTTACTATTATTTCAGTCCTGCTCAGCATGATCCCCTTTTAGTTTTAATCAATATTTTTCAAGTTTGAAGCTACAGAGGAAACAACTTCTGGAAAAACATTGAGAAACAATAGGCTCCCGTCGTGGCCCTTTCTTGCAAAAGCCAGACGTTTGTAGCAGTGTGTCTAGTAAGAGCGGCTTAAGAGTTAATTTCCTGGCAGTGATTTGTAGGAGAGCAGCATCAACAAGCTGCTGCATACTGGAGCATGAAAACCATTACTTCAATCCCTCACTCCCTGACATTAATAGGATGAATAAATGTTTTTGTTCTCTGCTTAATTTGGATGGATTCATCCAAATGGCTATGAAAACAAGTAAATATCCATCTCAGCTCTCCTCCCGATAACAAAAGACAAAGAGGACTCACTCTGCCTTCTCTTTTTCTTCCACCTACTGTTGGAGAATTCCTCTCCTCTGTGCTGAGCTCATATATCAGATGCTAACCAAAATGACTGAGACTAGGAACATGTACTGAGGGAGCCCCGTGTTATGGGAAGGGTTTATTTTAAGTCAATAAACCACACAGGAGGTTGTCATGTTGAGTTTTACTCCGTAGTAACTCAGAAAGATTTTTTTTTTCCAGGGGGCGGGGTCCCAGACGAGGGATGTAACAAATGAGACGCAGCTAGACGGATTATATAATCGACGTGAACTAGTAGGTTTAAAAAAATAATGATAAGGGTTCTGTTTAATCATAAAGAGCTAAAATAAAATTGTTGAAGCAAATACAGATTATTTTGCTTTCACTTAATCACTTTACACGTCCGCACACTGAGTGGAAAGTCATCCAAGAAGCACAGAAGCAGCATTGGTCTAATATGCAATCTTAGCCTCTGCAAGATGCAAATGTAGTCTTTATGCTTATGTCTTTTTTATAGCTGTCTATCTGTCTGTATGTTTTACTTTCACTTCACAACATTTTATTAGGGAGTTGCAGTTACTAATTATACGTTGCGCTTGTTAAAACCCCACGACAATGTCAGCAGCTCAGCATTGTATAAACGTTTGAAACAGAGCTTTTTTTCAATACAATAAAACTATAAAATGCATCTTATCCTGCAATTATTAATTTTCTTAGCTGTGTTGAGTTGGTGGTGCAGGTGTGGATGTCAAACGGCGAGAGCCATCCACATCTACAGCCAATTTAGAATCACCATTTAACCTAACAAGCCTGTTTTTGGACTTTGAGATTAAGCCTGATGCATGAAAACTCTATGCAGAAAGGCTCCAGCCAACCAAGGACCTCTTTTTTCTGAGCACACAGTGCTAACCACAGCAAAGCCTGTTGCTGCAATGTATCTTATATGCAAATGGATATTATACAGTATAATAATAAATGTATAAATGATGTAACACTTAGAGAAGCATTTGTGGCTGCAAAGTACTTTCAGTGAGTATAAAAAAGGGCAACTGCTTTTATAGCACAGACAAGAAGTGCTCAGATGACATCGTGTAGTATTACTACTGAATCAACATCCAGCGGAGTACAGTGTTTGGGTCAGAAGGCCATGAGCACACTGGGTGCTTCACAACTCTCAGTGGAGCTCAGCAGTTATTCTGTAATGAAAAACGACTACACAAACTCGTGCAATGGACTATATTTTGCTCTGCAATATCGTTCACACACAGACACAAATATCCTCTGCTCCCCAAATCCCTGGCTGAATTACCAACAGTCACTATCTTTAGTTTAGGAGAGGGACATAACAGAGAAAGACAGAGTCACTTACCAAACACAGAATAACCCTGGCAATTCAGCAAATCAATGCTAAATCACCACACTGCCGCCTCAGTGCTGAGAGCGCTTTCACATACTCTCATGCTGTAGGCTGAGGTTATTGTGATTGGATCTAAAACTATACTTTTGAAGGCCTAAATAACTTCACTAGAGGTGACAGTCCAAAGCAGAGATGATTGTGAAGTAAAATGACTGTGATGGCAGAGATATGGAAGATAGAAATCAAAGGTCGCATATAAACCTCGTCAGAGGTGAAAGGCGTCTGCAAGTACGCGCCGTACTTGACCGTTCTCCTTTTCAGAGCATACGGCCGAGAGGATGAATCTCACCTTGGGTTTTGGCAAGAGAGTCGGCCTTTGTTAATTTTTAATGCATTTGGAAACTAGTAATTAAGCCCCCCCACACCAACCCCACCACCACCACCCCCAACAGACTGGGAAATTGACATGCTCTGGAGAGCCAGTGAGTAATTATATTTGTAAAGAGCAGTGATACAAGATACTCCCCTCTGACTGGGACTCATTACACATCATTAGAGAGGAGCAGCAACTAGGCACGTGCACGCGCGACACGTGCATGTGCGCCACCCCCTCTCCGAAAACCAACCTACACATACACATACACAGGCATTTTGAGGCACACGCGCGCACGTCTCTCTCTTTGTCACACACAAATACAGATCAATGAGAAGAAATCCAAACACTGGTCCTCTTTAGTAAACAAACACAGCTCCTTGAGCCTCTGACCCAAGCGAACCCTAACAGGACAGCACAGACGGTGTAAAACTCCACGCTCGTTATCTCATCCGGCGATAATCGCACCGCGTGGGTCAATGTGTAATTAAAGATTAAATCTGAAATTATTTCTCGTTCATCTTAACAGCAAAAGGTTGAATCGTAAAAGTTTAAAAATGGGGCCTCAGAAGTATTGTGGTCCACCCTTTGAAGCAATAATTACCATTACAGCAGCGTAGGGCTAATAGCTACAGGGGGATGAGAGAACAGCACTGGAAGCTCAGAAGATTCCTCTTTAATTGGACCGGGCTTGGTGGCAATTCAGCACATCATGGTATCTGAAATGAATCTGTACATCTCTCCTCCATCATGTTCATCTCTTCCTTCTTCCAGTACTTCACCTGAGTCTCAGTTTCTTTTTCTCTCTCTCTTTTTTTTCTGTTTCACTTCAGCAGCTATTTGCATATCATAAAACCACATTTAATCCACTGTGGTCGCTCTTGTGGAAAACACCAAATGCATTAATCTAAATTTCATACACACTGAGCATCTCTCAATAATTTTTCTCCATTTGAGTAAAAACGGTCTAAAGAAAATGAAATTAAAGAAAAAAAAACAGAACAAAAGTATTAATTATCTCGGGTCTTGTTCACAAGTGGGGGCAGAGCAGAGGGGGAAACTGTCAGACAGGTTGAGTGGAAGACAGAACCCACTGTGGAGATGAAAATGACACCTTGCAATCCGAGTCACTCCTATGGTCACAAGCTATACAGTCGGTAATGATTAAAACAAAAAGATCACATTTACAGCCAGGTGTCTATGCTCAGTCTTAGACGCTCAGTGATTCAAAGCAGAATAGAGCCAATGCTCCTCTGAGCTTGAGGTGTTTCGGGCATGCCCTCCTGGGTGGAGACCCCTGAGGGAGGGAGACACATGACATGCCAGAAAGATTATGTCTGTTGGCTGGCTTGGTAATGCCTCACGTATACAAGCGGAGGAACAGGATGTGGTATCTGGACATCTCTGCTTAGATGCCTGCCCCTGTCACCCGGACCCGGATAAGCAGCAGAAAATGGATGGATCGATGAACGGATAAATAAAACATTCATCACTGACATTTAACATTGCTTGGTGCTGTTCAGTTTATTGAAATCTTGCTATTAAAATGTTTTTCCGTGTCTAAATGAAATCCTCTGAGCAGACGCATTAGTGGTGTCTGTTGTTGCCTAATAGTTTAAGTGTATTTTTTTTCCTCTCTAAAACGATTTAAATATTCAGATTGTTGTGTGTATTTCAAAGGTGTTTACTGCATTATTAATGTACTATTCAGGCTGCCTAGGGACGGAGGGAGAGCTGTATTAGTGTCAGAAATTGTACTTTGAGTTGCCTTGTCTGTTTTCACTTTAAAAATCATCTCGTCTAATTCGCTCATCCCTTTAAGCAGCCTAATTAAAACAGCTTTCTTTTTTTATTTAATTTTAACAAAGCAAATATTTACCGTTTTAATGATTTATTTATTCTTCATTTATAGGTGTTGCGGTGGTTTAGTCGTCTCACAACGAGGAGACACAGGCCCGGCTGGAGCCTTTCTGTGTGGAGTTTGCACGTTTTCTATCAGAGTACTCTGGCTTCCTCCCACAGCTCAGAGACCTCCAATCCACGGCTGTAGGCGTAGGATGGTTTCCTGTCTCTACGTATTGGCCTTGCAATGCACTGGCCACCTGTACCCTGCCTTTTCGTGCTATCACAACTCGAACAGACTCCCCCCACCCACAGATGTCAGATGACCATATATGACCATATATTATCTAGCTGTTAAAGCCTGCAGTTCACTGTATTCAAAACAAGCAGTTAATCCCCTCCATTTAATACAGTTTAGGGTAGATTAGGGCTGACACTGTTAACGACACTCATTTTCTATATAAAAATGCAAACAAATAGAAATAAAATCATGTAATTATGAATTCTCACACTCTGAGTATTACAATTTGTACTTTATGGCCGAATATATGCAGACAGCATAGTGTTAATTGGTCTGTCATGGTGCGATTTCTCTCTGGCCCTGGTTTTATTTGGTTTATATGAGTGTGTCGGTAATAACAGTTTAAAGCCGTACCGTAGGGAGATTATCAGGCCATGCTACAGTGATGGACATTATCGCTCAACTACATGCATCGCTTCTTCTCCGCTCATTGCTCAGAATGGCTGTTGGGGAGCTCACCAAGAGAGCTGCTTTGTGAACTGCATTTTGGAGTGTGTGCGTTTGTGCAAGCTGCCAAACAACATCAGTATATGTGTGTGGGGGTTGCTGTTGCTTTGTCCCAATGCCTGCACTCATAGTGTGTGCATGCGTGTGTGTTTTAATGTGGCCGGTAGTATGCGTGTGAATGTGCTCATGGGTGTTCACGAGTATTTGTATGTGGTGTATAAGGGTGTGTGTGCACGCATGTAGAATGACATTTACTGAAATGTGGCAGTGAGAGAAGAAACATCTGACTCATAATTGAAGTGCCATGAAAGAAATATGAACAAGAATCTGTATTGGGCTTACGTGCTCAGGTTTAACCAGGGGCAGGAGCATGAGGCAGCATGCTAAGCCAGTCCTCTGACTATCTTACCACCCCGAAGGCTGATTACAATGCTCAAAATGATACTTGGGGAAAAAAATGACAGAGGAAAACACACAGTATTCAAGGTGAGCAATCCTGATGATAAAATCGATAGGCCGTGGCTCTGTGATCTCCATCAAAAAGAGAGTCTAAGATGAATGCAGTTTCTGTGATTCAGCATCTGAATGTCCTGGAGGATAAAGCAGTCACCCTCCTGCTCTTAATGTGTTGGATTCTTTGAGCACCAAGGTGAGGCAGACAGTTTTTTTAATATATAAAACCGGTGACATCCTATATTTTTACTGTTGAAAACAAGTGTCATGAAGGCTACTACGAGCAATCATGAATTGATCCTGCTAACAATTTATTTGCCTGACAACCCAAATCACGATGTACTGTAGCTCAGTCGTTTTCATCCCACATGTCTGTTGCCCTTTTGAAAAATAAATCACATGTGACAGCTCATCACAGGTTGTAGAGCTGGGAGGAGTTTATTTTTCAACAACTGTTAACTGTTATAGGCATTCCCAAGCTACAACCTCATGAGCTGCTGATGGAGATGTTTTTTCTTTCCACGGTTTAAATTATGCAGTCTGAATGAAAGTATCACTATTAGACACTTGATCAGATTCTCTGACCATTACACAGGTGGCTATGGAATTTTTAAAAATTTTAATATACTGACTGATAGCATGTTTTGATGTGACTTTTTAAATGTTAACAGTGTGTTCAAGAGATCCGTGCTTCAGTTTGGAGAATGAAAGACAATGTTTCTTAGCACTAATCAAAGGTATCTATGGCTGTAACCATATATGTACATATGCACTCATACAGTTTAATGTACGTTCACACCAAAAGTGAAGCAAAGTTTCATTTCACCTCACCTTACCACATTAATTCAGTGTCAACCTGTGAATATTCAGCCCTAGCAGTCATGGGTATAAGGACTAGTGCAACCAATAAACAAGTTACAGTAACATATTCTCACAACTTACCATGAACTAGGGACGATGATTTATTTGCTAGTTGTTTAAACAAGAGAAAAAAGTCAACACTAGTTGAATTGTACAGCTCCAGCTGCCCTCAAACAGACTCAGTAGTATCTCCCTTCATTTCCAGTTGTCCATCACTTTAGGAGAGAATCACAGTGGATTGGAGAGACCAGTGTGATGCAAATTGTTTACCAAAGTAGAAATACATTAATCTACATGATTAGCCTCTATCTGGACGACCCAGCAATTTATATATCAAATATGTATGAAGGATGACTTTTTACATTGTGCAATTGGGGTTGTTACTCAAAAAAGTAATTTATTACACATTACTTATTACTTTTCATAAAAGTAATACTGCACTCAACTTTGTTACTTTATGTTATTGTTACTGTACTTTGGTGTTACTCCATAAACTAACCTGAAAGGCATTGTCACATAATTAAAAGTCTATCCTGCAAATGTCTATCCTAATGAGGACACAGATGATCTCACTTTTAGTTTTTACATATGAACACAACACTTACAAAGTAAAAAAAAAAGGCTTTTAAGGCACTGTGATGCTACTGTAGAAACACATACAGGTGGAAATGGAGGTGAAAAAGCTGCAAGCCTCACTGCTCATCACTGGCTTTGGTATTGGTTCAAATTCAGGGTCTGGCCGATGAGCTCAGGTGTTGCTAAAGCTACACTCAGTTTAAATGTGAATTTTATATAGAAAGCACTTAGATGAAGAAAAAAGTCACACACATATTCAATGTATGAATGTTTGTGTGACTGAGTGAATGAGAGGTTGTACAAAGTCCTTAGAGTGGTTGAGTAGAGTAGAAAAGTGCTGTACAAAACCCAGTCTATTCACCATTTACTCTGGGCTCTTTGCTAGCTTTGTGTTAGCATGCTGTCTGTGCAGATGCTTGCCGAGAGCCACAGTTGTGTTAGCAGTGTAGCAGTTGGCTCTGTCCCGGACACAGTTTGCATTTCACAACAGCACTTTTGTCCTTTTGTGTAATAAAAATAAAAGTAATGTCTATATTTCCACTTCTCAAAAGCTGTAGATCGCTAAACCGTTTTCTTCCTCCCAGTATACGAGATGGAATCAGCTGACTGTAGCGCAAACATGCAGACAAAGAAAAATATATTTATTTGTTTGTTTTTTCCTTCTATTCACAGTGTACAGATAAATATAGAGTATTTCTGAAAGTAATACCTAATTGTAACTGTAATGTAGTACAGTAATGTTACATTATTGCCTTACTGAAAAATATTTGGAATGTGTTACACCCAACACCAAGCCTGCTAGCATTGGCTAGCATCCCAACCATCTGAAAACAGTCTCTTCTGGAGCCAAAAAGCTAATAAAGCAGAATAATGCCTATATCCACATCTTATATAAATAAATCCATAATTGCACATTGTTATTCTCTAACTATAAATACATTCACCAAGCCATTTCCTCCTGAGTTGCATGCATTTATTATGATAATTCATTGGACAGTTTTTGTTTTTTTGTGAGTTAATCCTGCACACGCTACAGCAGCTCCGAAAGCTAATACACAAAATGCTCAGCTAAATGCAATCACGTGCTCTGCTACAGGCCAGCTCAGTGTGTAATGGCAACGGTTGCTAATGTTGTATAATGTTAGTGATCTTTAGATTTTGCTGTTTTACTGTGCTTTGGTGTTTATCTGCATTGCTCAATCACTTCGTTCCAGCACCCCATTTTTGCCCCTTTTACTGGTGGTGACTAAGTTTTTCGGGCTTGTTTTAAATTGTGCCTGAAAATAAAATGTTTTTAAATATTCAGAGTACGTTGGAAGCAACTGGGTTTGGGCTGATAGGGCAGTGAAGTCTGAAAGCACTGAGGAAGTATGGGTTTTTGTCTTTTCATGGGATTTACTGACAATAGGAAACACAGAATAAAGCAGCTATATCCTTTATGCTAACAGCTGCCAACAAGTTCGATAAAATCGGAAGCAATATTCTAAGAGAATTCAGCAACATGGAAATTTCATTTTATATTCAAATTGTTTGTAGTCAGGCCACATCCACTCTAAATGTAAAAAAAAAAAAATAAGTGAGGAGGGAAATCAACTGTGTCAGAGAGATGGATGGAAAAGGTACAAAGCTCGGGTAGTGCACTAACAAACTCCATTTTGTGTTGCTGCAGCTGTTTCCATGGAGCTCTCTGTCTCTCCTTTTTGCTCTCTCACTCTTTCTTTCTCAGCTTCTCCCTTCCCTCTCTCACTCTCTCTCTCTCTCTCTCTCACACACACACAGGCTTACACATACACACACATGCACAAGTGTCTGAAAGGGGATTCAGCTGCATGAGTCAATGCAACCAACCGCAACTCAGAGAGAACCTCTCTTTCTCTCCAGCACACTCTTCCGCACTCCTCTATCCTTCCAGCATCACGCCCATCTTATCATTTTTTCTACTTCATTTCAATAATTTCTTAATTTATTCTAAACCCCAGTCACAACAACAAACCCACATTATGCAGCACACTCAATTACTGTGATTTTGATACATGAGCACTACATCAACAAGCCAGTCCATGTATTTACAGTCCTGCTTTTCTCTCTCTCTCTCTCTCTCTCTCTTTCAGCCTTATTTAGAGTGTATGTGGCAATCAGCAGAGCTCATTACTTCTAAGCTAGGTGGCCTGCAAAGCTGCCCCAGAAAATGTCCTTGAAGAATAAGGTGAAGGAAATAAAAAAAAAAAACAGAGAGAGGAAAGGATGCTTACCGAGGACTCCAACGCGGTAGTTGAGAGTGATAACGATGACATTTCCGTAGCTGGCCAGCACGCTCCCATCGATCATGTTGCCTGTCCCCTCCATGTAGGACCCTCCATGGATGTAGACCATCACGGGCTTGGCCCCAGTGTCTCGTATGTCTGCAAGAGCGGCCATCATTAACATATTCACAAAGCCGTCCATCCTCTCTGATCAAGGGTCAGCGCAGATTCAGATAAAGAAGTTATAGCACATAGTGGTCACAAACAGACAAGCTGACGATCACCTCCCAGATACCAGCTGTATTCATTCAGTCTTCTGGCCTAATAATGGAACTGGAAGCATTATTCTTTTCATATCAGCTGTACGAGAAACAAATGACTGTCCACGCTTTTTTTTTGCTGTCCAGCTCTATTATAGCAATCAGCTATCTCATCTAAAAACGTGGTGAGTCATTTACTTCCTATAAACCAAACTATTAGGCTTGTATTTGGTTTTGCATTGCCTCCCAGGAGGCAGACCCACTTCCTAATATAGACATGCAGGAAGCCATTAGGGAGAATAAAGAGAGAGGTACTCTGACACATCTCCTAAGCAGAGAGAAGCCTAATCTGGCCTGACAGTGATAGGGAAAACACACTGGCTAATTACACAATGCTACCTCGCGCCTCCTTTTTACACAGGCCTATCATGCCGCCGCAATTTATTTGCACAGTCCTGCTTGGGATTGCAGGCAGTTAAAATTTTTGCTTCACTTTTGGCAAAATGCTGTTTATTTTATTCCTGGAGCAGTTTTTGATACCCAGCTGGAGCGACACTCCAGCCAGATAAAGCACATCCAGAGGTAGAGGGATGAAAAAAGCCTCTGTCTGAGGAATAGACTGAATTACTGACTGGCTAGCTAGAGCTGGGAGACAAGACAAGAAACTCTCATTTTCACTCGTGCTCCCCCCTGCATTCGGTGCAGCTTCTTGCCTTCCCCCTCCCTTGCTTTGTATCACTTTCACTCACAGACTCTCCCCTGTCTCTCTCCCTGTTTTTTCTCCCGCCTTCTCCCCGTCTCTGTCCAACTCCCTGCCTTTCTTTTTGTCCCCCCCCACAAGCCCTGAGAATGGTGAGAATGAGAAGGAGCAGGAGTGCAAAAAGTGTGGATGACATCGGAACAGAGAGGGAGAAAGAAAAACACAGAGACTATAAGGAAGGAAGGAAAAAAGAAAGGAAAGGAATACAGATAGAAATGGAAAGGATATTAAGAAGAGAGCAGGAGAAATAAAAAAAGGAAAGAAAGCAATGGGCTCGGATTTAAAAGGATGGTATTGTATTCTGGTTGCTATGGTGACTGAGAGCCAAAATTCAAAATCCTCAAGAACAGCTAATCGCAGACCACATCCTGAACAGGCTAATCTGCATCGATCTGCAGGCACTCCTCATCGTTATGCACCCCAACACATTAGCATGCTCAACACAGAAGACAACTACTTAGATGCATTTTGTCCAGACACCCTTTTTTTTGTAAACCTCTACAAGAGAACTTAGCCTGTTTCTTTTTTTTCTTTTTTTTTACATTATTCCCTTGGTTATTCATGGCCCTGTTACATTTTAAAGCAAAGCAATAAGTTGTACTATATATGATGTGGCCTTATTTATGGATTCCTTTATCTTGCTGGTATCTGAGAAGGCTGCACAGTGAAATATGATTTATAGCTGACACTTCTCTGTACACACACTTATCTTAGACAAGAGGAGGAGGGGATGCATGGGGTGAGAAGGCATGAAAAGTACAGTCAGAGAAGGGAGGAGGAGGAGGAGGGGTTCAGAGAGGCAAAACGATATCCTACACAAGCTATTCAAAACAAATGGGCCACAGATACAAAGAGAATGGCAGAAAGGAAGAAGGAACAGGGGGCAGAAATAAGAAAAAAAAGAGATTAGTCATGTCAATGTTATCAGTCACCTCTTTTGTTGATTCACATCGTGTCTCCATGACAACAGTTAAATCCCTTTGGGAGAGCGATACAAAACATTCGAGCTCCATTTGTTCTAATCTATTCATTGAGTTGATCTGATGTGGGAGGTGTCACATAGATGTGATATACAGCTCTCACTCATCCGTTGTCAGAGGAAGATATGTACGCAACAGATCCCAATCGGATTCTGGTTTACAGTGAGAAATGATAATCCTTTACGGATACATCTGGGCCGATGACTAAGTCTTCTTAACCAATCAGATCGGAGTTTACTTGGTCACGGTTAATTGCCTAATCTAGTGAAGCAGGTGACTAAGTGGCTACCTCAAAATAAAAAGCTGCTTCCTGATTCACTGCTTCTCCGGGGGCAAACACATCATTACATCAACACACATATTCTTAGAATCAAAATTTAGCACAGCGCTGTGGCGGAAAAGAAACAGAGATTTATTCATTAATGCACAGGCTGGTATATTTGCAATATGAACTCCATGCACAACAAGCTCAGAATATTACAGAAAGACAAAAACAAACTTGTGTTTTGGAGATGGGCAAAAAAACGTGATTGATGGCAATGTAGATGAAAGCTGATGTGCAATGAAGAATGAACTCAGCGGGGGGAGAAAAAAACTAATGTATGTACACTTTTGTCACATTTATTTTAATACGACGTGGTGTCATGCAGCAGCTACTACACAGTGACACTCATACACTCCCAGCACGTATTACACAAACAGCAAATAAATGTCTCACTGTAGGGAAAAAAATTGCCTAATGAATGAATAAATCAAATGTTTTCCGTTTGGATGGTAGGTGCAGCCGGAGTTAAAAATATATAGCATGAGCTTTAAAAAGCAACTGAGGGGCACAACCTTTCATAGGTTGCCTCACAGTGGCTCTGGTCTGATTGGAGTGTCAGTGGGAGGCATAACTCAGGCCTGAGCTGAGCCCCTTAGTATTGCTGCTGCAAGCGAAACCCACCAGGAGGGTTTGGAGCACTCCTTCCTTTTTTCTGCAATCTTATTTTCTCTCACTACCTGTACCTCCACCTTTTTGTCCTTTTGCTTCTCACTCCAATGAAAGCAGTCAGTCATATATCTGACGTTAAGCGCCCCGGAACTGGCCTTGACACTCCGGACTAGGACAGGACAAAGGCAAGTGGAGATAAGTGTCGGTGGCATTCACTGTGTCAACACTTGGTGAAACATGGTGGCTGTCAGCGGCTATAAGTGAGGGCTGAGGTTTGGGGGAACAGGTGACAATGTCCTGATGTGGCAGGACATGACACGCAGCCTACTGTAGTGCTCTTGTCAGGTCAAGCTTCACGGTCCACCCGTGATAGGCCCATTACTGGCATGTTTGCATTTAAGAACAGGATATCGCGGATACATTTCGGGAGGATCTTTAAAACAGGGAAAGCAACTACAAGAAACTATACAGTGGATTGTTTCATTGCCAGTGTCACTGGTGGTATTCTGAAAGTCACTGAATGTTTCCTAATATTCACTTTACACCGAAGCTAATGAACTAGTGCGGGTGGCTAGGCAATGGGAAAGATAAGAGGCTCAAAAGAGTGAACACACAGAGACAAATTACAAATTTTCTATTTTGTGCTAAGAAAAGCCAGCTAAATGAGGAACATTTATAAAATTTGAAAAATTTAATAAATGTTGAGCCAGTAGGGCTTTTATAATCTGCTATAAGACAGGGATGGGAAGGGCTGAAGTCGAGCTGTCACGGTGTCATATTTTTCCCTTCATGACTATTGTGGTTGAGAAAAAAAAGAAAAAGAAAACACATGGCAACCTAAATATCATCACAGCACCGCATCAATAATGTCATCAGTCAACTTCATCAATAACTTTGTTTATTGTCTGTTGTCTTTTTTTGCAGAATAATGAAACTGACAATATACAGTCAGGTCCTTTATTGATACTTTTTTCCCCTTTTTTGACTCTGTGCACCACCGCTGTGGTTTTAAAGCAAACAGTCAAGATTGTGACTGAAGTGCAGACTATCAGCTTTAATTTAAGGGATTTAACAAATGTATTGCATTAACTGTTTAGGAATTACAGCAGTTTTTATACAGAGTCGCCTGTTTTCAAAGGCTCAAAATTAATTGGATGAACTAATATAATTTTAAATATGAGGATTGTTTTTAATATTTGGATCAAGAGCCTTTGTAGTCAGTGACTCCCAAGTGCTGCGTTCCCTCTTTTAAGATGCTCTGCCAGGCCTTTACTGCAGCCTCCTTCGGCTGCTGCTTGTTTGTCGGTTCCTCTGCATTCAGTTTTGTATTCAATGACTTAAAAGCTGCTCTGTACTGGGTCGAGATGCAGTTACTGACTTAGCCACTGAAGAATTTCACATTTCGTTGTCTTGAGAAACTCTTGGGTTTTGCAGTGTGCTTTGGGTCATTATGTATTTGCACTGTGAAGGGCTGTCTGATCATTTCTGCAGCATTTCTCAGGCTGAATCTGAGCAGAGAGGGCAGAACTGTATACTTCATCCTGCTACTTCCATCAGCAGTCACATCATCATAAACACTAGTGACCCGGTTCCAGTGGCAGCCAAACATGTCATTGCCATAATATTGTCTTTGAAGATGATGTGCTTTGCTTTAGATCATGAGCTGTTTCTCTTCTTCTCTGCACTTTCTCAAGTTAACCTTATCTTTTTTCTTTTTTTTTTTGATATTTTCTGGCAAAGTCTAATCTGGTCCTCTTATTCTGTATTTTATTCTGGAAGGCATCTCTTGGTTGTATACAATGATACACCTACCTCCTAGAGAGGATTCCTGACTTGGCTAGATGTGGTGTAATTTCTTAACGTAGAAATATTTCTACAATCTTACAATCCCACTTGACCTTTTTGCCTGAAAGATCACAGTTAATGCGAACAATTAATTGAATATTTTTGTTAAACCCCTTGAATTAAAGATGAAAGTCTGCCCTTCAATCGCATTGTGGATTGAACAATTGCCAACTTTGAATCATTGTCCAAATATTTATGGACCTAACAGTGAGTGAACAGTAGTGAGACAGTCCGTAACCAAATTATTCCAATTATTAAAATATTTATGATATTGTCATATATGTATTAAAACACCTCTGCGCTAGACTACGTGATTGCTCTCCATACCTGATATGTCTAAGTAACTAAAATAAAATAAAATTAAAAAACTGAAAATAGGATAGAGTAAAAGGGAGAAGCTTGTGAGTGTGTGCGCCTCTATTAGGAACATTGACTACAGTAAACTTAATGGGAGGAATGACCTTTGTGTGAAGATGACATCTTGCTTCCTGGCTGCTGTGCATGTGTGTTAAATATGATGTTGGAAACAGGGTAGATCGAGTGTGTAAATACATGAGGATAGAGAAATGAAACACAGGGATAGCCAGTGGTTGAGTTAAATGAAAAGAAAGACAGTGTGAAAAACCTACAAAGGCTATTAGCCAAATCCCCCTACAGCTGGCCAGGATCTAGTTTAGAGGAGGAAAGCAGTAGAGGTGCTGTCATCCCTAAGACTCACAGACAGCTGTTTGCTGCCAGAATGAAAGAGAAGTAACCCTTTAGTCTTTCAATAAAGCCTGCTGTCCTTGACATGAGTTTAAGAGCTGGTAACTGTACAAACACACTGCAAGCTTGATGACAGCCCACGAACAAACACACTGCAGCGCACAAACCCTTCAGACCTGCTCTGGCATTGTATGAGGAAAGAGTCAAAGTGCCTCTGTGAACTAATTCAAAGCCTTTCTCCACTCCATTCCTGACAATTTTTTCAAAAGAAGTCTGTTTTTACATGTTTTGCCTTCCCAATTATTTTGTGCCACTCAAGAGGAAAGGACAAAGAAAAAAATAAAGATGACAGTACCAGTCTGGCTCTCCTACCCTTTGAAATGGCTCAAATGATGCCCGTGTGGATCAGCCATTAGCAGCAATGCTTATCTTGGAAAGAAGCTGAGCAGTAGCATTCCAAAGATCTCTGCATAAATGGGCTTCAAGGGGCATGATTCCTCTTCTCTGCCACATCAGAGAGAATAGGATAGTGGCAGAATAGAGAAAATGGTGTGTGAATTGCCCCCACTGTCGATTTGCCACTCTCCAGGCTGCCTGAGCTGAGCTGAGGGCTTTGCTGGATAGGGATCCAGTCAGGCCTGTGCGATGGAATTAATGGTAATACCCAGGCAGGTGGAGCTCAGCTCTGCTCTCTGGCACAGCCCGAGCATCTCTAAGGGTGGGGGTAAGTCTGCGTGTATCTGCATGTGCTCGCTGTCTTCATAAGTGTTTGCTTCTAGAGCTGGGCAGCAAGCAAGTTTGTGTGTGCACTGATTTAATGGATGCGAGCGTACATGTCTGAGTGTGTGCGAGCACACTCTCGGTGGAGGTATTCCTTCTGATTAGAGCTAAGTCTCAAAGCGCCAAAAGACAGAAACACACAGTTCTATTTTTCATCATTGGGATAGGGCTGAGGCAGCAGTGGCGCAAGACAGTCCATAGGTGGAGAGCAGACTGCTGCTTCTCACAGGCTATCACTAGGCGCTCTACCTCAGCACCATTGCTATGTTCCACCTGGAAGATTTAGCCCCTACATGGACTCGCTTACTCTATTTACATGCCCACCTTTATCTAACAACAGCAGGTAGGTGATTGAAAGCTTGCACTCCCCTTTACAGTGCAATAACACCGTCTGTAAAATTGAGTCTTGATTGTGGGCTGGTGTAAATCACAGCAACTTGGCCTCCATGCTTGTTTTGCAGGCGGGAGTGTTGTGCAGAATTTGAATGCACTTTGGGGGTGCCAGTGGGTTGAATGTTACTCAGACAGACAGATGGACACACAAAGGGACAGACAGCAAGACACAGGAAGGGATAAACAGGCAGATATGTTAAAAACATGGAGCCTTAGAAAGAAATACATCAATATAATAGTAGTGCAGTATAATATATTCCAGACTACATATTTCATTGCTCTTATCTCTTTGTCTCATTTGAATACTTTTACTGGCTGTTAGCCACCCTCTTTATTGTAAATTTATATATTACGATTCCATACGTTATATTTCTTTGGCAATAAAAGAAATTCTTTATTGTTCAAATATTTATTTTGATTTGACTTTGAGAACATGTCTGGAGGGGCTATAACAGGGAGGAGGGCAGTTCAGATATATTGTAGGGAGGAAGCAAATTAGGCCAGGATAGACAGACAGCCAACTGAGACCACATGGTAATGCTGGGAGGAACAGACTGAGAGATGGAGGGGGTTAGACAGGGAAAGCAGGCAAGACAGTAGCTCTCGCAACTGAATGAGAATGTGTGGATAAGATGTGCACCAGCTCAGCTCGGGTGAGAGTGCGAGTCATGCTCGTGTTGTGATTCTACTTGCCCTTTAACTTGAGTGCAAATGTCTAAATTTCACTGGTGATCCCTTGACTGTAGGCACAGTTTTTGGTAATAATAGCAGTGCTACCTGTGAGAGCAAATGTGCGTTGGACTTACAAGGACTTTGTGGTTTGTGCACTTTACTCCTTCAGGGAGTAAAGTCTTTTCCTCCTGAGGCATCAGCTCTCTGCGGGGGGAATTACAGAGGAACAAAGAGGAGTCCCTGAACAGCGGTGTTCATATGTTGGGCCATGACAGTTCCACACATTCAGCGGAACAATAAAAATCTTCTGGATCATGTTTAGGGATTGATGGCCAACTCTGTCACACAGGCATTAGTTACAGTAGTGTTTCAGAGGCTCTGCTGGGACTGTTTTGTACTTCTACGGTGATGCTCTGTAAATAGCATTAGTTGCGCTCAGTAAAGAATAGACTTGTCACATTTTCAGTGAGGCTAGTCTAGCACAACAGCTTGGAGACCAAGCCACTGTGTACGCATGCATAGACTTGCCAGACAAAGGGATCGGCACTTGTCAGCAATTTTAAACGGACTCAGGGCTGCATACATGTGGGTTTGCTTGAAGGAAGAAGAACCTTCCACACGCACGCACATACGCACTCAGTCGAGCTGAAGACTGAAGGCAATTTGGCTTCGGTTGCAACAGCTCGCCCTGGGCTTGAATGAGGAAACACCTGTGTGTCAGAGTGGTGCTATGGCAACTCTTCCTGTTCTGTGATCAAGGCCAGCATGAGGCTCCTTTTTGAGAGAACAGCCCACTGAGCAAGGAGTGAGAAGAGACCCTATATTTGGAAAGAACCCAAAGCAGGATCGATCCAGTGCTCATTTTTTCAGTATCTAAGAGAAATGAGTGATAAGACATGGCGCTTTGGTGTGACGTTCAGTCCTTAACATGTGCTAAAGTCCCAAAAAGCTTCCCTCCAGATTCAGTTGAATCGTTTTCACCAAATATACACATCATGCGCAAAGATCCAATCTGTCCAGAACAAACAAATGGAGCATAAAACAAGGGGTTTACCTTGATACCCGACATCATGCTCGCATCACCTGCCCTACTATGGCAAAGGAGAACAAGGGCGGGGCGATATCAAGGGTTTGATTTAGATTCAGACACTTAAGCCGTTTCTGTTGCAGCACAAGAATCGTCTCTCATTCTAATCTCAGCAGAGATCCACCCTGAGCCAGGAATATCCCAAGATAAATATGGAAAGCGAACAATGCGATTGCTGAGCAGCAACTTCCCATTTTTTACACCTCTCGCCTCTAATCCTCTCCAGCAGCACTCCTGAACTGCCGCTCCTCATCTAAATCTGCCGGCACTCCGGGTGAACAGTCTGATATTACACTGCTGCTTCACTTTCCCTCTGTCATTATCGCCACCAATTCAGCTACTGGCCACACCTTAAAAGGGGGCTCTAACTACCGACTCTCCCCTTGTAATAACAGTTGCTCCAGTCCCTGTGTGAGATATTAAAATTATTCAACCCGAGCCTGGTTATCTAGGCAGCTACTAGATCCCATCTGCCTCTAAAGCTAAACACTCCTTTCACTGACTGAATTCAGATGCTTAGGAACAAGAGCCTTCGCGTACACTCACATTCACACACATGCACTCTTTTTCACTACATTGCTCTACAGATTGAAATGTGACAGGGGTGCTTGATGATTGCATTTGGAATTGGAACAAAAAAAAGAAAACAAAACAAAACAAAAAATTCATAAATGATCAGAAAACAGTGTCATTTTTGTAAGAAAATCATGCACCATCTTTGATCACCATGGAAAATACCTTCATCTTCATCACCGTCGTTATCCGATAAATCCTCGCCCTGTTTTTTTGCATGGGTCCCTGTTATTGAAGCAGGGAGAGACATAGAGAGGCACAGGGAAATTCAAAATAGCATGTTTGGAAAAATAGAGATGGGAAGAGAGGCATTTCAAAAAGTACACACGAATTACAACAGTGCTGATTTAAATACATTCCCACACAATTTTCATTTTGCACAGAGAGCATATACAATTGCAGGACTACAAACATAAAATAAAAAACCTTACAATGAGGAAAAAAACAAACATTTCTATCTTACAGAATTATATATGAACACAACTTCACTGCTACTATAACGTGTATCTGTAGCAGAGTCATACACCACTGACATTTTCAGAAAATCCATTTAAAATTTATCAGGAAAAACAACCCAAGCCTATTTATGTGAGTTACTTTTTTCTAGTCTGTTGGAGAAGCGAACAGATACACCAACTCATTCAGTTTTTGTTTTCTTTTATGTTGATTTTTGGAGGATTTTGTGCATTTAAACACTGTAGGAGACTCTAGGAAGTCTCCTTGGTATTAATTTGTAACTTGATAACAGAAAAATGATACTTGAGCACAGGAAAATCAGGAAGCTTTTTGAAAGGAAACGTTTTAAACTACAAATGCAATTTCTCCAGAGCTGCTGAGATCTGAATAAATCCTAACAATGCATCATGCATGCAATTGGTCTGTCTCTTTGCCCAAAAGAGTCGCTAATATCTTGTCCTTGTGCTGTGTTTTGCAGTAGTACATAAATGTACTCCCCTGGGTCTGCAAGCTATATCTTCACCTACCATTTCCCATAAGCATTTGACATCCTTGTCATTTTTTGTTGCTCACCAGCAGCACAGTCTAAGGATATCAGCAGTGATTAGTCAACAGGGCAATCCATCAAAACCATCCATTTAGTAGTCAATCATCCTCTCACAAGCTTTTAAACATATTGGGAATATAAATAAAATAGAAAAATGTTTTGTAATCTTTTCTATTTCTTTTATAAACCTTGCAGATCTTTGGTGATGCCCTGATCCGTTATCTTGATGCCTGTTAAGGTCCGCTCCTCTTCTGTACTCACTACAGCAACTCCTAATGCTTTTATTGACCTTGGGCATTTCCTCCAGTGAAAGACCAGAATGAATACAAATTGATAACAAAATATAATAGGCTGATTGACATTGAATTAACAGAACCATTCATTATTCGAAGAAGATGACTTATTTGAATAATGCTTTTGCAGGAGTGATAAGCTTGAGCCTTGCGTGAAACAAATGCCACATCTTCTAACATCAATTTGCAGGCAATGAACATGATTTCACGGGGAATTTTTGGTCTCTGCCCATGTAATCCTTTTTTTTATTCTCATGACCTTGGAGGAAATTGAGGTGGGGACCATGAAATGTGCTGTAGATTCCCGATCAGTAGGGAAGATCCCAGTAAGCACAGAGGTTGCAAACAGTAATGGCACAGCAGACAAAAGTGGATGCACTCAGACCACGAGACTCAGCGAATGTTAAAGCGTGAACCTCTCAATCCTCTATTTGCTGTAACGGAGAGTTTACGGTATTAGGAAACTTTTTCTAACGTTCATGCCGAAAACGCAGTCAGTCTGGTGGACTCGGACTTGAACGCTATAACTCACAGAAGTCAGAAGCAATGTGGACCTCATCGATACTGGTTAAACAGGCTCTATTTGAATAAATGCGTTGTCCTCTTTGAATATCTCATGCATTGTTAATTGATAGATGCAATACAGTGTTATGCATAATGTAAAAGGCTGAGCGTGATGGTATTTACTGAGCAAATTTATGCTCTGAACTGGAGCCATGGTTGGTACAGCGACTTTGTTTAATCTGCCCATCATTTTTCAATTATAGGGTGAATGAATAATGCAGACTGTATATCATGCTATATTACTTTTAGATAAACAAAGATAATGATATGAATATACCAACTTTAAGCTTAAATGCCAACATTTGTGTCATCTCGTTGACAGCAGAAGGTAAGTGGACTGTTGGTGAACAACACCGATTTGTTATTGATGAGATTTTGATTAATAATAATGCCAATATCCAATCTACTAGTATGTTCTTTATCATTTTCCTTACTGAGCATCAACTTGCTTAGTAGAAACAGAGCAGCATGGGGGCCGCTGCCATGCGTTTGAAGTCATTGTTTTGCAATGCACAACAGTCAGAAAAAAAACATATCAGTATTAATAAAGGGAATTTCTAAACTTGGAGGCACGGTACTACAATGCATTGGTTCTCAAATCCCATCTACCCTCTATCTAGAGCCAAATAATAACAGAAATGTGGGACTCGTATAACAAAATAATTAATCTGGTGTTCCAGTCAGCTACTTGGTGAATATGTTGCTGAATATGTTGTAACTTCTGCGCCAGGATATATTTTTGGAGCCCTCTGTGTCAGCAGCCCAGTTATGCCAGCACAGTGATCTTACTGAAGCAAATGTGTTGCTTCAAGTAGCGCTAATGTCAACTTCCCTTTGTAGAAATCAGCTACCATTAAGTTATCAAATGTCACATTTATCATGTTGGCTTTCTAGAAACCTACAAGAAGATTAACAGCCTGAACAGAATATAGAGCTTTGGTGGAGACCGGCAGGTCAGGCAGCTACAAATCAGCATGACCTGTTGGGCATGCATCATGTTGTTTTATTCTCTTTTTGCCTTTTTAAATGCATTTTCACAACCTGTAGTGACATTAGCTGGCTACTTGTACAAAGAAATAAGATACATAATGACACCATCTTGACAAAGAAGGAACAACAAGCCAACTCCAACTATGTTTTATGGATTCTTGGGACACATAGACAATACTAGCTAACGCTAACTGTTTCCAGTTCTTTTTTCATATACTGTTCTGGCTACTGTTTATTTAAATAGTAGTTTTGCAAGAATTCAGACAACACAAGCTACAGTAATGATGCCAGTAAGCAGGCTGGCATTGCTGGGGCCTTTAGGCAGTGGGTGCTATTACTGGCATGGCTCACTGTTGTAGAACTGGTGACTGTAATAGCTGCACAGGATTTTTCAACTGTCAACCCGGTTGGCAGCAGCCATATACACGGTTGAAGACCTTGGAAAACAATGACAGAATTTGGTCTGGCTTGGTTCTGGTTGAAGGCAGGTGGCAGTGGCTGATGCAACTGTGGAGATGCAGTCACATGAGGGGGCCATAACAGTGAGAGTGACAACGGCTTTGTCGAACAGGGAAAAGGAAGCCACATGGAGAACACTCGCTGTCTCAAAATGCTAAAGAATAAGGCGCAAAGAGGGACCTGCATGATAGGAGATCTGGACAAAGTCTCAAATGAGTATTTGCAGGAGACGATTACTGAGTGAACATAAACTTCATCAATTATGTAAAAGTCATATGAGACCTATATATAATAAACCAAAGGGAATATTTGGTAGACATTTTAGAGTTTGCAGTTTATTTCCTAAACATGATTAAATAAGACATTGCTAATTGATTCAAAGCTGTTATTAATGTATGTCCCTGGGTACAAACTGGAAGCACAGGAAAACTAGGAAAGGAGAGGGAGCAATAATCTCCACTGGAAACTCAATAAATATTCAACAATTGTAATAGTGTCTGATTCTTGCTATTAATTTTTAATAGCTATTACTTTTTTGTCTTAAGTGGTCTTTTGGATTATGATTTTATAAAATCCTCCTGCTTGTGACAGTGTTGTTAATGATTACACAAATCAATCAACCTTAAATCGGAAATCTTTCTCTTTTTGGTGATTATAACAATGATCGGTCAACACTTCAAATGTCAATTACAACATTTGACCCCTATCAAATTATTAAAGATGACATGCAAATCACAAAATCTGTCAGGGCACAAATTAATTCTTATGAAGTGTTGTCTACAACATCAAATTAACTGAAGTTAACTGTTAACCTAAAGCTATACACAATATATTAATTGTTGTAAAATGGGACAATTTTAGGCAGGAACTTGTTAAGGGTGATGTTCTTATTGTATTTTTTTAATCCGATTTTTTGGCAGATTTTCTTTAAGTTCTATATAAATAAACTGATTACTAAAAATGAATAGCAATCAATCAAATAAAAAATGTTTAACCTGGTCCAGCGAAGTTCAATGAATTCATGAACATAGCTCTATTAATAAAGTCTACAGTGTAAGAGACCCGTGTTATACAAGATTTAAGGCACATGCTGCTTATACTGTAACTCATTATCAGTATCACAGCCCTAACCCAGCAATAAAAGGAAATAAATACTACACAGCTACAGCCAACAATGAGTAAACATAAAACTGGGGGTCAGTTGGTTGGTAACTATAAGTGCTTTTCTAATCAATTCATTTATTTTAAAACCAGTGCACTACCTTTACAAAAGTAAAAAAAACAAACAAACTATTATGGATTTTGTCAACCATTCCATTATCATCAGGACCTTTTTTTTTAAATAAGGCAGAGTGATGCTAATTTATAAATCAGGAGCAGCTCATCAGACATACAATTATAGTCAATTAGTATCGTACCTGTATTTTCTAATCTTCAGTAAAAGTTGTAGCTCACCACGAAGAAAGTAGAGTCAAACCATTATCTACAGCCATTAGATTCCACCTGAATTATTCCACAGAGACTGCTAATTGCTTTTTTTATAGAACAACTTAAGTCATCATTTGATAAAAGTGAAGAACTCTGGATCTTAAAAAGGCGTTTCACACATTAAATCGTGGTATTGTTAATCATAACCCTCCCAGTTTTTATTTATCTGATATAAACTTAATTTTGCTATCTTTAAATCTTATCTTTAGAACAGTAGACGATGATTATGTCACCTTTATATATACAGTATGACCCACTTACCAAAAACTTGTCTTGAAACAAGTTTTTAAATGTATGGCGGTGATCCGCTCATAAATCCGGTCATTTAACAGCAGCATGGTTCGGAAACTGGTGTTTTATACTCAGCATGAAAAACAATTCTTCCGGGGCTTGGGCCTCAATAAAAATAAATGGGTTTAAACTAAAGATTAATAGGCACTGTATTGAACAGATTTGAAACATAAAATATCTCAACCTTGCATTATTCAAACGTTAGATTTTAGACGCATCCAAAAATAGCAAGAAAACTTGCAAACGAACAAAAACATTTAGACTCATCAGAGGCTGCTTGCTTTTTCTCTTTGAAATTAGTCTGAAGATCATCGCCGCCGACTTCTCAAGAAATGAAATAAGTTTCGCTTCCATCATTTTATTACATTTGCTAATATCAGCCTCATAAATAATGAGTTCTGGGCTAAGTAGTGTGTGGAGCATCTGACTGTAATTGTAAGGTGCCCCGTAAATCCTCTTTTGTACAAATAGGTTTTGTTGTAGCTTCTAAAGATGGAAATTCTCATTTCATATTGCATCATGCTTTGTGTTTTGTATTGTCCCTTCAATCTGCTCAGGCTTTGCGTTTTTTTTAACGTGCATATATATATATATATACTTATTTATTGTTGAGTCTGTGCAGTGGGTTCTGTATTTGCTGTAGGGTTTATGTAACCTAAAGGCCTCTCTAGGGACACTTGGTTTGGGCTACTTGTCTTTAAACAAATACAGATTTAATTACAAAATAAATAATAAATAAAAAGCTTCAGGCCTTGCTATGAATTATAAATGATAGAAACACAGTGATTATAGAACGCCTTTGCTATCGACATGCTGAAACAATTAGGTTACTGAGTAATAATCCTCAAGACGGGCACAGGTGTCGACAAGTGAGCTCCGTCATTTTGAATTGTTGTCTGTGAGCCCGTGTGTGTGTCAATCGCTGGATCTTTACCAGGGACTGCAAATACGTGACATCTGCAGTGACTCAGCCGGCGATCCTATACTTGACCTTGAATGTTTGAAGCAATGCCACAGTGAAAAGTGTGCGCCATTAAAATAAAACTACAATGAAGTGCCGAGTTTCCTTTTTGAATAGCTGGCCTTCAGGTGTCTAAACCTGCATTGCTTCAAAACAGGCAGGCATGTAGAATAACAGCTATTATTCATGTTCCTTGACAGGTAAAATAGAAACCTGTCGCATTTATCAAATCGGGTTCAAACGAAATCGCACTCGATTGGGCTTACTCGTTACACGGAGGAAATCAAAATGAAACATTTCATAAAGACAGCCTAGTTTGCTATATAGTTTTACATGAATAAACCCAAGCATGCGTACGTATGTACACATACACCCACGCACTTGCACGCAGACATTAAGATACAGAGTGCTCTCACACTCTGGAGGCTTCTTGACTGAATCCACAATTCACTCAATACATCGTGGAAGGGCTGAATGTTAACTGCCTTTCCTTTGCTGGAAAAAGGTTCGCTGACAATAGATGGGCCTTGGAGTTAAATATCAGAAAGGTCAGAATGTGGAAAGGGACTTAGTGAAATGTGAAATGTTGCAGCCTTGACAATTTAGAGCAGTTATATTCAGTCTGTAATCCTCAGGTGGCCGTTTTCACTTGTTCTTCTCTCTTTTTCTCTTTCTGTTGTTTTTTTCTTTCCCTCTCTGTCTGTCTGTCTGTCTGTCTTCATCTCCCTCAATCTGTCTTCCTACATAGAGGTGAAGGCACAGCTTGGGAGGGACACATAAGAGAGAATGATGGAGAATGCAGCTAAAAGGTTAAGGAGGCTGTAATCCTGCTGTAAAGGACAGCCAAAACTCACACTGTGATTCAGCTGCTCCAAAAAATTTGACAAAAATAAATAAATAAATAAATAAAAAACTCCCAAAACAAATAAAGGCCAGCAAGCTGCTACATAATAGAAAGGGACAAGTTTCACAGAGGCCGCGGGTTTCTGAGTATAAATGCAACCTAACACAATGGGGAATCAATATGGAAATTAATAAACACACCCGTAAGCAAAATCAATAACGGCACTGGTATCGCTGGATATATTCGTATCACTATACGTCCCTACACACGAGTACGTGTGCACTGCAATTCCAGCCCTGCGAAGGCAGTAAAGATGAAGACCGCAAGCTAACAAGCAAGTGTAAATGTGAACAATGGATCATTTTAAATGTTTAAAAATCATAAATTCCCCTT
Source organism: Pundamilia nyererei (assembly GCF_000239375.1). NCBI lineage: Eukaryota > Metazoa > Chordata > Actinopteri > Cichliformes > Cichlidae > Pundamilia > Pundamilia nyererei. Next base: position 8,881,300 of record NW_005187402.1, on the reverse strand, counting down.
AATATTTATCTTACACCTCAAGGAGACAAATAGCAACGCATTGTGGTGCTTGCTTACAAGTAAAGTCCGCAAGGCACCATTAATCTCTTTATCCCTCCCAAACACACAGACAGGTGCGCAATTACAAATGCATGATATGTGTGAAAGTATTGCTCAATTTTTTAAGATACCAAATTTGGAAGACTGAATTCTTTACGTGTAACATTATATGTCACAGTGTGGCCAGGGACATGCGTGTGAATAATTTATCACACTTAAGAGGAAATCCGAGGGGCTGTGGAAGCTCGGTCTATCTTAACAAGAGATAGGAGATGCAACAAATTGTTTTTTCCTCTTTAAATGGGCTTTAAGACTCCACAGGCTGTGTCCACCATTTCTTTTTAATTTGGGATAAACAAAGAACAGAACAGAGATATTGAGCCTTGGATTGACTGGGGAAGCTGGACAGCACAGCAGCAGGAGGCCACTGAATAGGAACTTCCTGCTTAGGTCATGCTTTGCATCTCAAGTCAGCGCGATTGCATCTGCTGGCCGGCAACAGCCTTCCCTCACTGGGGTCATCAAACATCCCAGATAGATAATTGTAAAAGATCATAGGAGCAATTTTCTCTAAAACAAAAACATGGGGCATCTGCTCTGTTTTCGAATCACACAAGCCAATATTTGTTCTTGTTTTCTTGGAAAGTTTTCGCCCTGTCTGCTTGGCGTGCAGATCTTCTCGGCAGCACTCAGGGAGCAGCCCCTCCTTCCTCGAGGCAAGCACAGTCGGCCAACCAACAGGATTACCATGGTGTGTTACTGTTTGCTGCGGCCCTGCTGCAGTCTAACCAGGACTGGGGCTCTTATACAGTTTTCACATCTTTCTAGCATCTGGAGGTCATCTGGTAAGATGGAAAAAAAACTGTACCATGTTTCTTCTGGGGTAGTTAATCTACAGGTTTGGCAACCGATCGGACTGTTCAGTGCTGGCGCTGAGCTGAGTAACACATGGCAGCCTGCTGCCTGTGAGGGCTACATAGGAATGATAGTTGAGTGGTCCAAATCAAGCCAAAACGTACAACAGATTTTGCTGCACTTATCTCAAATGGACTCATGATGAGGGATGAATTTAGGAGTCGGAAAGGTTGATCTCAGAGTGTCTCTCAGAATCAGCGTTATTCAGAGACGTGAGCATGAAGGACTCTGAGGACGAGTTTTACAGGCAGGCTGCAAGCAATGAAAGCGACACGCTGTAAAACCTGGTACGAAATAATGTGAGCATTATACAAACAAGAAGCGCACGGCGCAGCAGGAGCGTATTATAACCAGAACTCCACCTCGTTGAAAGCATGTGAATTTACAGGTCTTTTTTTTTCATGTTTGTCGATCAATTTCTCAATGCAAAGCTCTTTTACAGATAAACATTGACCTCGTCGGGTTTGTCCTCACAAAATTGACCCATCTGCAGCCAATCTAGCACTCTGGGGCTGAATACTGCTTAGCTGTGTCCCCGCACATCATTACCCTCCTCTTCACTCCATTCACTCTGACTCAGAGCAGGAAAATGACTGAGTGATATAACCAAGGCTCCAGTGTCTCCAGCAGCGTCGCTGCTCCATGCTCTCGGTACGTGCTGTAAGGCCACATCAGAGAGAGCGAGTGAGCAGTGGGCTACGGTGCTGATGTTGCACATTAGATCACCTACACATGACCTCAAACGCTACCTGCTCGGACATCTTGGATGTGCGGTGCTGTGGTAGAGGGCAGAGACCATCTCTGTCTTTCTCGCTTGCTCTTCTAGAGCAACACTGTGGTCAGTGCAAACATCAGAGTGTTTATGAACAAAGAGAAACGCTCTGGTGAATTAGCCCCGTCAAAATTAGCTGCAAAACCTGCGCTCTCTCTAACAATCAACCATGCTGGTATTGAAAAAATAAACAGCTAGTGCAATCTGTATTGAGCTTTATGTTATTTTTTTATTTAAGGAGTCTTTCTTTGATCTTTGTTCAGGGCACTGCTAGAGAGGTTTAAAGGCTTTCCCTCTGTTTAATGGAGGAAAATGAGCCGCAGCTTTGATATCAGTGCATCAGATGTTTTACTTGCACAATGCTCTGCAGGACGCTAATGGCGCAGAATCCATATGATAGGCTTTCTCTATTGTTTGCTGGAAATGAATCCCTTATAACTGAATTGTATAACCTCTTATTTAACCATTATTTTTTTTCACTGTGGTTTGACTATGCAAAACACTCTCTGAGTCATCGTATGGGAAGACTTTACCTCATGCACGCAGGAATCTTATTATGATCACATCCGATTAGGGATTTGTACTTTTCTCACTTGATCAGCATCACCACTACAGCAAAGGTGCTTCATGCCTTTTACTCAGCTCCTGTCACAACTGCATACTGTTGCTTGGCAACAATCACACAACCATTTCATCCAGAATCACCATTTTTCTTTCTGAAAATCAGTTACGGTTACAGATTGGAAAATTGGTAGTGGAGACGTTATTGGTACTGAATATGAACAGTGTGTATGACTCTACTGCATTATACCGGTCTGTACTGCAAAAACATAAAACCCTGTGTGTGTATATCTGTGTACATGCACAGATATAGACTTGGTTATAGTGTATTTACTTATAATTTTACAGAGAGGATTTAACCAAAAGTAGGAACTAAAAAACAACAATTAAAAATATATATTATCATTCACATGACTCATGAACTGTTTCCTCTTCGAATTCCAATTTTTAAAAAAAAACGTCCTTGTTGGAAGTATTTATTTATTTATTTATTTTATTATGACCGAAACCAAAGTGTGCCTGGTAAGAATGAATTATGCTCCATTTTCTTGGGTGAGTCAGCAAAAGCTATGATTAGTGGAAGCAGTTTAAAAAAAAGGTGAATCTCATATAAAGTGTTTCCATGGAGACTGAAAATGATGAACTTTGTGTTTATAACAACAGAGGAACTATACAACAGTCAGCTCTCTGCACAATAATATGTCAGAACAACCAACATATAAAACTTATGATAAACCATTTTCTCATTACCAAACACGGGGAAGATAATTGAAAAATTCCAACTGGAAGGGGAATATTAAATAGATATTTCTGTGTATATTCCACAACTGGGACTAATTCAGAAGCAGAACTGCCTGAAGGGCTAGTCTGTCTCGAACAAAATTGGTTTACCAAAGCTGAATGTACGAGGCACAGAGTGAGGCCAAGAGCTGTCTCCTGTCTCCGTGGAAATCAGCAGCAGAGGTCTCCCAGCTGAAACGGAATCTTTACTGTGCAGCGAGATATGCTCAGGATCACAACTTTAAGGCTACCTGGAAGGGCCCCCGGTGCCTTAAGGGAAAGCTGGGAAAATTAACACTCTTTTGTCAAGAGTGGTTGTGCTTTAGCCGCTGCTAATAAAATTGTGATGTGCTTTTCCGTGGCTGCGCGTGAGGCCATTTGCTACACGGATAGATCAAAGCTGTCGTGCCAGTAAAACACCCCACTGCCCCTTATTTGAACAATGGGAATAATCAATTTGAGATAGAGGTGGCGTTACACTTTTTTTGTAGAAAATTAAATCAACCGCTGATGCTGGGGTGCTTTCAGGTGTCGTGCTTGACGAATACTTTCAATAAGCCGCTTAAGTGCTGTCTGAAACGGGACTCAAGTTCCTTGTAGTAGCAAATTAACATTTCAGGGATAGTTTAAAATAATAATAATATTCATTTAAAATGGCATTTATGCTTCTGATTTAATCAACAGTTGTATTTACCTTTAAACAAATGCACTTTAGACATGAACAATCCACACAGTGTTGTGAAGAAAAAAAAACACAGGTTATCAGTAGACATCACAATCTATCGCTGAACAAAAATTCTGCCGCTTATTTGAAGACCTGCAGTTGTACTCCTTGACTTTAGCTCGCACATTTAAACAACACAACAACCTAAACACACACACACTTACTCACACAGGCATGCAGCACAGCACAGCCACTCACTCATCTTTCACACTCATGTCAAGGTTGATCTGAGTCACAAGTCCCATGTTCATCCCAATTAGCACTTTGATTTGGGAGTTGATAGGTGGTGATATTGGCGGCTTTGGAAGGATGCACCCATCACTCTCCTCTCTCTTTCACTCTTTCAATTCCTCCCTTTCGTTCCATGTTTTTCTTTTTTCTTTCTTTTTCTTTGCTTTTTTTTTTTTTTTTTACATACCTCCTTTTCTACACATTTTCTTGTTGGGTTTCCTGGCACATTCCTTGGATATTCTTTTGACTGTAAAATGAATGGAAAAACTACAAAATAACAGAGAGCTCTGGAAAAGATCGCATGTGACATGCAACAACTCAGACTGAGTTAGAACCCGTCTTCTCCCTCTTTCCCTCCTCCTCCCACCCTCCCGGTCTTCATCAACAACAAGAACAACAGAGGACCTTTTGAAAAAGTAACTGGGGTGTTGCTGCAGAAATATTCCAAAATGGTGGAATGAATTTGCTGCACCCTGGGACACAAGAAGCCCATATTCACATGCACTTCTATTTAAGACCCATTACGACCACACGGAAGGCAGAGAGGCTAGGTTTTGGAAGATATTGGAGCTCACATCCGAATCTGTTAAGTGTTATTTGACGTTGTATGTGCGACGCTCAGAGCACTTAACATTTCAAGCCCATTTTCCTGTGTGGCTCTCCTTCAAGTGATAAAGAATAGGGTCTGTTTAAAAGAGATTAATAGAAATCAAACACTTTTAGCAATGTCAGTCTTCACAAATTCCCAATCTGTGTTTGCCTTTTTGCACAAAGTCTCCTTTTGCATTTCTCTTTGTGGAAAGACAAACTGGAAGTAGAAAGGAGAGTAAAGGGTCTTACATAGGTCAGGCTGATGCCACAGGCCTCTCATGTACCAGACAGAATATTTCACCAACCCTACAGAAGATCATTCACTTATGAGGCAGGCTACTAATTGCTAATATCCCCAGAACAATCAAGACGGTGAGGGTAGGAAGGTGCACCGAGTATTTCCAATCTGTTTCATGTCTGATTAGATTTCGTTTTTCTTTATTTATTTTTCTCAATAAGTCATATTTAAGAAGTCATTTAGTCATCAAAAGAGGAACCTCTAACAGTGGCATGGAAGGGGAGAGTTGATGAAAAGACTAAATGAGAGATCTAGTCAAGATGGGATGTCGTATGATGGACACGGACACAGCATGCGCTAAACAACGGTTCATGCTTCGCGCAAAAAACAAAGGTGGCACAAAATCTTAGAGAAGAAGACAGAAGGAAGTGGGAAGCAGAGACAGGAAAGAAGAGGAGGAGAGGTTTGGTTTCTTCCTGTGTACTCGACACACTCACCATCCTCTGTTGGAACATAGATGTTTAGGTAAAGACAATCCTCATGTTGATCTTGTATGTATGTGGTAACTATATCCAGGTTGAAAGTGAACCATATCGGCATCATTATCTCTGGCACGGCATTGTGTATATTTTGAGGGCAGACAGGAGCAAAATGGGTGGCGTTCTTGATTCCTGACCAGGAAGATGGAGGCTCCGGGGGCATGAAGCGTTTTTCTCCCACGGGGGAGGCAGCGTAAGGAACCCCCAGATACTGGTCGACCGGCCCGAGAATCTCGCTAGGCAGGGGGACCCTCACCCCTCTGAGTTTCCCATACTGTGTGTTCACAGTGGGGTGGTAGTTCTGACCACTCACAGCCGCAAAGCACCAACAAAAACTTAACACCCACAAGGACACGCTGAAATTGGTGCAATTATAGGCACCGTGCCAGTTCTGCGAGGGGAAACGATTTCTCCCGGGAGAAAACCACATGGTCCTTGTGAGCGAGTACAAGTGCAAGTGACCAACATACAAGCCAGGGCACCGCCCTCAGCAAATGCACAGGCTTCCCACTCAGCCCAGTAGTGCAGGCACCTGAGGGACAGTCATCAGCTGGGATACTGGAGCCCACCAGCTTACAGATGAGACAGTCAAAAGTTGAGCAGTTCCTGTCTGTGGCGAGGTCCTTATTCACTGTCCTTCCTCTGCTCGTCGGATCTTCTAACCAGTGCTACAAAAAAAGGACAGAAAAATTAATGACAGTTACTTGAAAATCCACCTGTTTGCTCCCATTTTCAATCAGTCATTTTTATCCACTTTTTGAGTCCTTTTTTATTTTTTAGTCATGACATAAAAAAAGCTCACATAAACATGACAGAGCTCTTAGTGCAATCATCAATCCATATAATCAAGAACCTGTCTTTGACTTGGATATTGCAATTAAGTGTTGGGTAACTTGTCAAGATGTACCAAATAATGCTAACAGGACAATTGAAGTGTGAAAGCCATCAGCTGTCATTAGGTAATTATTCTCTACTTTACAGTCTGACGTTTATATTAACGGTTAATATTTAGACAAAAGGCAGTGGTAAAATTAGCAGTGCGAGTCACACACGCATAATAACACGCTAAAAATTTCATGTCATTTTTAATGTTGGCAGCCTTTTCACTGCGTAGCCCTTTGGAGTAGTTATGCACAAGGTATAAATTAAATGTCATTCTCATTGTTTGCTTATTCAAGAGATCACTTTTTGGGATGAACACAAAAGGGGGGAGGGGAGGATGTTCGCTACAGGCAGCAGTTCCCTCCAGTGACAGCGCTGCAAATGCTAATCAACAGTCCCAGGGTGAACCAGTAACAACACCTTCCCACGCTGCTTGATCAATTTTCAATTTCTGTGGCTTAGGGTCCCTCTCAACCTTGTGTGCCTACTGCAGAGTTTGCTCTAATAACAATGGAGAAGAAAAGCCAGCATTTAGAGGAGGATATTGCATTCCAAAATGACTGCGTAAATGATTTATAATGTATCAGCAGCCGTTGGAGGGCACCTAACCGCTGAGAGAAACCAATCCTGACGTTTCTGGAGGTGCTGTTATCGCTAGGCAGCTATTACCATCCGCCGCAGCTGTGGATCAGCAGACAGTCTGCCGGTGAAATCTATATGTTTAGTTGTATATGCAAAACCTCACTTCAGATCAAAAACATAATGCATACGTGCATGCACATATTTAGTAAATACTTAAAATCAGGCCACTTTCAATAACACTTGGATAAATGGAACATGTGTGCTGGACAATTCTGCTCAGAGATTGTGGCACACAGAGTCCCTGTTAAATGATAATACACGGAAAAAAACCATCCATATCCAGTGTGGGGACTAAAAGGTATTCATTGCTGGGGGGAGGGGGGGGGTGGTGGAAAAGGCTTCAAAATTTAAAAAAAGCCAATCTGGCAAAGTCGGGTCACTGCTCAGTAGGATCCCTGTACCAGAAGCAGAAAACCTATCTCACTTCACTCATGTATATATATGTATATATATGTATATATGTGTGTGTGTGTGTGTGTGTGTGTGTGTGTTATATAAAACATTTTGTTTATTATGTAAATTTTACACTAGACATGGACCTGCAATAAAGCAATTCCACAGCATTCAAAGGCCGAGCTAATGTGAAACACTTGAACATAATCAGATACTGTTAAAACACAGCACTGTAAGAACTAACCTGCAAAAGCATGATAAATAAAAACTACACTGTAAGAAATTTCCCCATTAACTAACAGCAAAGCACCAGCAGCTACAGCGATCAAATTTGAACTGCTATTTTGCAGTTATTGTTTTCTATATCAACAGCTTATAACTGTAAAAGAATAGAAAAATCACAGTACAATACAAGTCTAACATTATAGTTTTGATAGCTTGCTTGCAACCATACAGAAAAGTTTATTACTGTAAAATCTAATAACATGTACTTGAACTAAGACAAGAAATCACCTTCGCTACACTCCCTGCGCTCTTTACACCGCACGGTTATGGGAATGCTGCCATATTCAAGACGAGAACTAACCAACTGCTAAGTGTTTTGGTCATTGTGGCTTATTTTCTTGACCAAGAAACCATGCCCTGCATCTCCAGTAATTAAAGCTTAAACACAACTAAACTCAAAATAACAGCACTTAAATAAATTATTTAAGCTTAACGTTTGCTCTTGTGTTCGCCGAAGAAAAAATAGTGCATTATACCGTAAATATGCACAGCAGCTTGCTGATGATATTTTTTCCTGTTTTTAAAAGTGATTTGTTGTCTATTTAACACAACAGCCTTGTGCAAAATCCTACTATATAGATATATATTTTAGAGATATACTAAAATAAATTTGCTGTATGTCTAACAATCACTCCACCTTATTCATATTCAGCCTATTAATACCAATAAAATGTCGACATCCTTTAAAAAAAACACAAAAGCACCACAAACTATACTCTTAAATTACCACAAGGTCAAATAAATACCAATGAAACTACTTCTAAAACAGATTTTTCCTAGTATTCTAATCTTCATAACGGCAGGATACATTGCATTAAAGCTAAGTATTTAAGTACTATTAAATTCTAATGACAGAAAGCTAATGACCAGGCCTATATGTCAGGTTGTTTTTCAAAAACAGTTTCTGCTTCAATTGCACATGATTTGTGTTTGATTTCAAGTTATGCCACAAAAAAGCTCCACATATTGATTCCCTGAAAAAACAGAAATGCTTGACAAAGGAGGCTTCATAAAGGCCATCCATTCACACATTTGCAGACACAGATAGTCAATTTTCCATCGCAATTTTAAATGAAGTATTTTCTGTTTGGATTTTCTCACACCGTCTGAGAATAGGAGTGATGGGACTAATTCTAGTCAAGATAAAATACATCAGGTCAAACTTTTTAATCAGGACATAGCAAGGACATAGGACACTGTGATGGAGTGTGTGTGTTTAGAGGACACACAGCACAGAGGACTTCATCAGTCTCTTCTCCAACAGCATCTCAGAGGTCCTCCGCTTTGATCTCTCTACCTGCTGAAGCACTGCCAAGGGAGAAACAGAGAGAGAGAGCGATTGCATGAGTTCTCCCTCATCATCCCAGAAATATTGATCGTCTCATCACTGTGGCCTTGCAGCCCGTAATAAATACAGCTGGAGTGATGGAGGCGGAAGGAGGGGGGGAGGATGGGTAGGTGGGTGCTGTGCTGACTCTAAGTCAGGTTATTAGCCCTTAATGCAAGACGGCACTCCACCAAGTACATGCCATTAAACACCCTCCTCCCCAATTCTCCAGTGACTGATTAATGGGACATGCGAAATTTCTGGCAGTCCAAATCATATTTAGCATTATTCAAAATGGCCACACTGGTGCATCATGTGAGTACAGATCTCATGTATAGAAGAGAAAAAAAACCACATTTTATTTCTCTTTATATTGGTCTGAGTCCAGAGCCGCGCACACTTACTGTAGAAGACCCTTTGTTCTCCTACAGCAGAGAGATTTCTGCATCGCAATAAAAGTCTGAGCCAAATGTACTCCTACGCTCCGACATCCCTTAGAGAGAGGCTGAATGGACTCTGATAAAAAAGGAACCAATAAGAGTTCTGAGTAGATGGGGCATCTGACTCGCCACACTCTGTTATTATAGTAACTAGTCTGCAACAAAAGCATTCACAAAAGCTGCATTAGTCTTCTGGAACATCTAACTTCAAATGAAGTGAGCCATCCCGACCTCAGAGGGTGTAATCAGTGATTACAAATGCAGCGCTGTTACATGGAAACCGAGGGACAATGTAATGCGATGCAAAAAAATGATTAGGGCAGCCCACTGAAGGTCAGTGTTTTAAAGCATCAATCGAAGATAGCCAATTCAACTCAGATTCTCTGAGTTGCACATTTGATTGCCCGTGTGACATCACACGCTCATGGTCAACCAGTGGGTGGAGCAAAAATCTAAGACAGAGTGCTACTATTTTCCATCCATCCATTCATTCATCCATCCATCCATCCTCTGCCACTTATCAAATTCAGGGTTGCACGGGGGCTGGAGCCTATGCCATTTGGAAAACTTTCAAAAACTCAGGCAGAGCTTGTCTATCAACGAACAACAATGTTGTGCGCTACCTGGATAATTATACAAATCATTGTAATACCTTGGTATTGTCACGAAAGGATGGGCAAAATAAGTAAATAAATAATGAGCGGACATTTAAATCATTATACTGAATGAGCTAATCCGTTTTTATAGACAAAACTCTTATTCTTTTAAGGAACAGTCAATATAATGGGAAGCAGACCAAAGTATCCAGGTGGTAACTTTAGCTTGAACTTGTTAAAATTGTCTTCACCTTTGATTTGTGCTACCAAAAGATGCTAAGGCCACTTTTTCAGACAAGCTCTTTTTATGACAGGATTACTCTCTGGTCTCTTTGTTTTCAATACTGTGGAAAATACATATCTCTCTAAATGGTCTGCTTACACATGTTTGTTTCAAATATGCAAGGGATCTTTACACACCAAAATCAGTGATGAATGTATGCACTGTGCATGTGTTAGCTCACAGACACACTCTTTACATAAGCTCCTGGGCTCGACAAAAACAGCATGCCATATTAAATCAATGAGATTGGCATGTTTCAGAAACAACATTCACAAAATGTCAAAACCAAACTGCGGCATCATAAGGCTCCTGCTGGGAACCAGTGTAGTGAGCAATAAGGGGCCACTCTTCCCTTCTCTTCCTTTTTTCGTCAGACACAGAGTTGTGCAGTCATTATTACTTAGGAGATTTGGCACTAAATCAAGGACAAAAATGCGGCACATACTGACTGCTAATCACCGCGGTGATGCTGACATATTTTTAAAGAAGCAAATGGGAGACGACAATGGTGTGGCTGTGGCCACCTGCTAAGCTGTGCGTCTCCACCCCTTCTCCTAAGTGCTGGATAAAGGTGTCCATGACTATCATTACCAGCCGAGCAGCCAAAGTAACGCAGGAAGATCGGCTTGGCAAGCCAAATAAAGACAGATTCCAGGTGAGCATGTGTTGAGATGAATTCTGCGGCTGCACAGCAAATAAATAATGGCCATTCTGTTAACTGCTGACGGTGCTTGAAACAACTGTTTGCTCTTCGAGACTTAAATGATAGGGACAGATTTGATCTAGAAGTTTTAAAGCTGCGAGTCGAGGCAGAGAGCCCATTCTTACATCTATATTCCCTCTCTCTCTTTCACTTGAATGTGTGTGTGTGTGTATGCCTCTGAGTGTCAGATACAGTTTAGTAAGTAATATGATGTGGGAAACAATATGTGGGGGTACAGGAATATTAATCAGAGCTAACCATCTCAATTAGATGGGAAAGGACGGAGTTTACATTTTAAAAAAATGATATATACGTAACTTTCCCAAACAGTTCATCATCCCAACTCCTATTGATCCCCTACAGAGTCCCACAAGACACTCCTACTGAAACATCTTAAAGTAACTAATCACTCAAGAAGCCCACAGGGATTCGTTGAGAAACCGCAGGGGCAAGTATTGGGTCCGTCTCTAATCTAGCTGTATGTAAACACATTAAGACTTTACACATGGCATACTCATTATCCAAGCTCCCACAGATGCCGATTGCAGGGAGAGATCTGTTCTCTTGACAAAGTCTTTTGTGTGCAGTTTCCATCACCCTGCCAACACAGTTTCATAGCATTGCTTACCAAAGAGCAGAAGATGAAGGTGGCCTCAGTTAAGTCTTTGACCGTAACAATAATAATTAAAATCCTGTGATTTTGTTTATATAATGCTTTTCACTCTTCACTGCATAACTGTGTAATTACGTATTAAGGTTGATCTTATAAGTTGAAGATGCCTTTGTTGCAGGCAAAGTCACACACCATAACATATTCTCATTAGCAATATGCAACATACACTTAAATGCTTATCATTATTCTAAAAACACATATTGTACTCGTCACTATCCCTTTTACTAGCAAGGCACATCTCACTCATTCAGATCTCCTTTTGCCTTCAGAACAACCTTAATTCATTATAACATAGATTTAACCTAAGTTCTGGAAACATTTCTCAGAATTTTTAGACCCTATTGATATGAACGAGTCACAGACTTGCTGCAGATTTGCTGGGTGCTCATTCATGATACCAGTCTCCCATTCCACCACCTCGCAAAGGTGTTAAGATCTGATAACAGCTGAGTACAACAAATTCATTGTCATCTTCAGGAAGCCAGTCTGCGGTTGTTTGGGGGTTTGTGACATGGAGCTTTATGCTTCCAAAAGCAGTCATTAGAAGATGTTATCACAGGGGACATGAAGGGATGGACATCATTAGCAAAAATACTCAGGTATGCTGTGGTGTTTAAATGATATTCACTTGGTATTAATTGGTCAAAAGTGTTACCAAGAAAATATCCCAATACCGTTATACCACCACCACCATACCATCATATCACAGCCTAAGCTGTTGATACAAGGATGGATGCCAAATTCTCACACTACCATCCAAATGTTGCAGCAGAAATCGTGACTTATTGGGGGATGCTTTCCAGTTTTCTTTTGCCCAACTTTTATGAGGCCTGTGGCAATGGTAGCCTCGGTTTCCTGTTCTTAGCTTACTGGTGTAGTACCTAATGTGCTCTTCTGCTGCTGTAGTCCAACTGCTTTGAGACCAAGCTTCCTAGCTTGATGCACTCTAGCCATTCTCCTCTGACCTCTGGCATCAAGAAGACATTTTCGCTCTGAAAACAGGATATTCTTTTCTTTCTTTTTTTTACTAATCTCTGTAAATCCTAGAGATAGTTGTGTGGGAAAATCCCAGTAGATCTGCTGATCACACAACATAACATATTCTCATTAGCAGCTGCTGATCTACTGCTGGCACGAACAGTCACATTCAAAGTAACTTTAATCACCTTTCTTCCTGACTCTGATGCTCAGTTTGAACTTTAGGATTTTGTCTTGATCATATCTATACGCCTAAATGCACTGAGTTGCCTCTGATTGGCTGATTTTGTTTCACTGAGCACCTGAAAAGGGGAACATCGCAAAATGCCTGTTGAGTGTTTATAATTTTGGTGTAGAAAACAATGTAATCACTCATTTAGGTGGTTGGTGGGTAGTCATTTAGCTACTTGGCTAAGTAAATCAGTGCATTAGAAATGCAACCATGGGATGTCCAATTTACTACAACGAACATTTTTCTGAATGTTTTGTTTTCTGTAGTTGGTCAAATCATCTTACATCTGTGAAGTGGAAAACTCATTTGATTGGGCTTGCTTTAACGCATGAGGAACCACTCGAGCATACCAAGGAGAATTCAGCAGATATTTCAAACAGCTTCCTTCATCTCCTCCACTGTGAGGACAGCACGTATAACATGGCAGCACAAACATCAATTTCTGGCTTACAGTGGAAAAGAGGATGGATTTTTAGCCTTCTGGGATTCTTTCCTAATAAAATTCAGGCAAGAGCAAGGAACCTGAACAGTACCGGCATGGCACTACGTATATAAAGCAAGTGTAAGTTTATGACCATTGCTTCAAATGTGAACTGCTGTGTATTACTTTTGCTGCACTCTTTTGGCTAAATGCTGCTTGTCCTGGAGTTCCCTGGCAGTTAGTGCCTGAGAAGAAAACGCTTAAATTTGCACTGATTGATTATAGTTATAGAGATTAATGGGGATATATGGGGATATTGGTGGGGATAAATGGCTTATTTCCAATTTAAACTCTGTATTGAATACTTAAAGTATGTCATTTTAAGTAATGCATCTAACAATATGCAGTACTCTGCACATTTATCAGACTGGCCTAAGTGGATGGGAGTGGGGAAACATTTTTCTTAAAGCAGCTATTAACACTTAACAAACATATAGACTTGAACTGAGGGTTTGCTTTGAGTTAATTGAGGTCTGGCTGGTAATTACAACAGAGAGTTGATCTCTCGCAATCAAGGTTCCTAGTTCATTGGCACCACATTATAAAATCTTAGATGGATCAGCTCCTATGGCCAGTATTGACTCTTCTACTCTGGGTTAAAGCAACCATTCATTCGTTGCCCTACAAAAAACCATTTGCAGTGCCAGTATCAAATACTAATACGCATTAAAATGAACTCAGACTGAGGAGTGCTTTAAAAAAAACAACAAAAGACTGGCTAAAGAAGAAGAACAGTTTTAATAACAAAGTAACAAACTGCATAAAATACACATTTGACATAGGAATCATTAGTAGATATCTCCCAGTAGGAGCAGACAAAAGAATGCCCCAAACACCCACCATCTTCCAATAAAAAATAATAACAAGTAAAAAACAAAAGAACACAGGAACATTGCAAACCATATAATGCCACAGTGCTTTGAAGAGCTGATCGTCCCCCCCCCTCAAAAAAAAAATAAAATAAAATTGCACCATTTCAGAAAAGCAGTGGAGTCCTGTGCTGAGTGCATGTAATTCACCACTTTCATCCACTGCATTTTGAATTATGTTTTCTCAAGACGGAGATTAAAAATTCAGATCATCTTGTCCAAAAGAATGTGAAATTCATTAATTTTTTTTGCAAAAAAAGACGAAGATGAAGAAGGCCTCTGGGGCACCACTGTGGCTTTGTGCATCTGCATGAACATATACTGTAAGTATGCTGGGAAAATGAATCTCTCCGTGGCCTAATGAGCTAAATAAGAGCAGTAATTTAAGGTAAGTAGGCCGCGGCTCTGACTGAGAATCCAAAGATCAGCTTTATCATTCGGTGCGAACGACTTACAGAATTATACATATAGGAAGCAGAGACATGACCCAGATGCTACTTGTTAAATTAATGAGCTAATAATGCCTTAAGTACCTTAACATTTGCAGCGGTAATTTGGAAACAGCAATATTCCACATTCAGGTAAAATATGATGTCCGACTCAAGACTTACTTCGAGAACATAAATTACGGCAATTTAAATGTTTTGATCTGAAAGCATCAGAGTCTCTACAAGCGTGCTGTTGCTGGAACGGGACTCCACTGCAGCATATAGAGCAGCTTAGAAATAGCTTCACCTTCTCCCTGGAGACATGTACTTAAATGTTAGCTGTTCTTCTTAAGCGGCCCTAAATCATACGCCTGAGAGTCCTTAATTGTGATTGATGAACAATTAAACCAAGGTGAATTTTGAGAAAATAACATGTTAATGAAAGCGGCAACACACGACACATTATTGTGATGTTTCCTTTCAAACACTGCGACTACTTGGCTTCCTTGCAGAGTATTTCACAGATGCCAAAAGCACAGTGGTAGAATGATGTTATTGACATGCAAATGTCTGGTAGTTGCAGAGAAGTGAGAGGCGCCAGAGTGTATTGTTGTGTGACAAGCAGAATTTCTGAATACAAAGCTGGAAGCAGAGATGTACACGAGTGTGTTTGATATGGCAAAACCCAAAGCACATATACCCACACTACTAAAAAAATAATGGATCTGAGAACATGGTGGTGGAGGGGGGGTCCTATTTACAGAGGGACTGCAGGGTTACTTTAGCCTAATGACAGAAGATTAAATGAGGTCTGCACATGATGCCAGGAGTTTTATGGGAGCATAATTAAGTTTTGAAACAACCCGACAGTGATGTGCTTTTAACTAAAGGTCAACAGTAAACAGCAAGGTGAGCCACACTTGATTACTATGTATATCACAACATCAAAAAAGATGCTGCTGCTCTAATGAGGGGGTGACCTTCATCTTCAGCATAAACAAAGACCAAACTGACTAATACTGCTCTACACGGCCTTTATCAGCCATTAATAGGAGGCGTTTAAGAAATTAATAGTACTTTAATATTAAGAAGAACTATTTAACATAAAATCTTTGACATTTCAGAAGCTGGTATTCCCTTCAATGCTTTCCAATCTAAAAAAGATCAAAAGAAGGTGTGATGTACTTAGCGTCGAGACAGCCTGAATACAGATGAATGAAGACAAAAACCCACAAAACATCAGAAACAAAAATTCCTGATGGCATTATCTTAAATCCAGTAATAATCTGCTTTTTTACATGTAAATATGGTTTGGGCATTTACATCGTCATTCCTCGCATTATAGGTTTAATTATAGCTAAAGCCGGGTGAGTTTAGAGGAGATGTGGACAGACAGCTGCCATAGCTAAAGCATCCCCTTTATCCAGCACCGTCACAGCCGCTGGCTGCTTCTCCCATTGACGCCCACAGGCCAATGCTGGACTTTAAGGTACAGTTATTGTTCTAATTTCTCTTCCATAAAAATCAAAATCAAAATCATTTTATATCAAATTTTAATTCATAAAACTTAAAAGTCAACAGAAACCTCCAGCATCCAAAAATGTATGGTAAACATTTAAAAGGCGCTCTGGATTATTATTGTTTTCCCACCAGTGTCTCTCCCAGTTGTCTTTTAGAAAAGCAGCTGTATTTCTCTGTTCATTGCATGCTCACCCTGATATTCTTGATATTATTAGTCTGTCTGGAGACTCCACGTGATGATGAGCTCAGAGGGACATTTTAAATGACAGTGCCTTTTCTTGAAGGGATAGCATAAACAACGAAGGCAACCATCTTTGTCTTGTTGCTAACACTGATCTGAATTCACTGGAAAAAAATATCTCTGGAGCAAAGCTGGTAAATGACACTGCTACTGTTGCTATTATTTAGAAACAGGGAGGTTAGGGTTGGCTGGAGGAGTTGGGGGTGGGTGCGGATGAAGGAGACATGCCTCAATATCACACGTGGAGGAGGGAACACTGTCCCCTGACAGCAGTCCTTTCAGCTAGCCCTGGCAGATATGTTTACTCTCTATTCACTATTTCTAATCCTGTCTGAAAGCCTAGCTTGAATGTCAGGCTCCTTCCTAAATTGGCTCGTGTTCTTAGTGATTGATTAAAAGTACTGTAACCCAGCTTTATCAGACTACCCTGAACTCTGCATTTCTGCCAACTCTATTAGGTAATGCATCCTTTGTTATTTTACTTGTTGGTCTCACCGCCTGCCCGTCTTTGGGAAATGCTCAGATCCATTCACTGTGATGCAGAATACCCAGTCGTACCTGGCTCTATGGTTGTACAGCAGCCTTCAGATCAAACAGGAGAACTGCCTTAAGCTCAAAATAGTTTCTGACAAATGTGGCATCCTAATTCAATATACCATTATTCAGTGAAATTGGCCTAAATTTATCAGGAGTTTCCAAAACCAGCATGCTGAGGGATATACTTAAAAAGCATTTCATAATCTTTCCATTCCTTTTTTTCTAACTTTTGACTGATGCCATGGTGATAGCGGAAACACGTCTCTGTCCCCTGACACTGAGCTAAACAACACGGCTATAATTCATGCTTTCTAATGCTGTAATATCCCCATGCCATTGCACACAGAGGAGAGGAGAGGTTGCCCTGATGTTACTGCTGACGCCTAAGTCCTAGACATTGTACTTAGAGTGTCTCCTGCAGGACATTATTCAAACACACACACAGGCGCTACAAAGTCCATAAGACAAGAGTAGGCTGAACACATACGTCCTCAGATGCGGCAGCTCGCTGAGAGTACTCAAGGTTGTATTATAAGATAGGAAGTGAAACCAGTGATATTTTGACCTCACCATATGTACTCTAAGATAAAATCTTTGAATTCAACAGAACGGGAAGCTACAGCATAGACACTATGCATATGGCATGAATTAAAATCCCATTTGTGCACTTTAAGCAGAGTAGAAGACCACATTAATGACTGCACGCTTAGAAGTAGGCCATGTCCAAACACTGCAGGCAAATTTGGCCTCGGGTTGTCTGCACTTCCTCAAAAACTGCACCAAACACACACTGGATGCTGAATCTCCTTTCCTATTCTGTGCCTACTCTGCACCAACGAAGCCCAGAGCAATGACAGCGCATACTGTAGATACTGTATGGGAAGCCATGCATAACTTTGATCACACATCTACACTGATTTCCAAATTCTTCTAAAATAAACTCGCCTTGATCTGCCTCTCTTTTACCCTTTTTCTTCTTATTATTTTTCGCCTGTTTTTCTAAACATCCTTTCCTGTTCCGTGTTTCATTAGCAACCTAAGGGGGGGTAAAAACTAACATCCACTAACATCTGGATGTTAGCTAGCTCGAATGAAAAGTCATATCAGATCAGATCCCGCTACATCAAATGAAACTGGAGGGTACATTATTTATTCATTTCACTGCTGACATCCAAACCATGCCCTAAACGGTGACACTTTGAAAACTATTCCTCTGTGCCTGAACTGCGCTGATACGAGTGCAACTAGCGGGGGCTCGCAGAGGGAAGGGAGTTTTATGTTCCTTTTACCAGGGATGAATGTAGAGGAGACAGAACAACGGGGCCATTGTTGTTTTCTAGCTTAAGAGCCTTGGAGCTTCTGCGAGGAGCAAACACAACAATGAGAGTGCCTCCATGCCTGCTGTAAAATTTCATGTGACTACAAGGCCTTCCCGCAATTTTCACAGACACTAAAAGCAGAGCCCTTAGGACCAAAAATGGCATGTCAACTGTTACCAATACAACTGCTACCCCTTTGGTGAATGGAAACTCTATGTAGGTAAATCTCAGTGTGGGTTTGTGTGCCAGGTGATTTGTTTTTGGGGTTGTTGTTTTTTTTTAAATATATGTTTTGCAAAAATTGTGTGAAAAATAATAAGGAGACTTTTACTCTAGCTTTTATTCAGAGTTTCTCTGTATTGTCAGCACAAAAAGGGAACGCTTTTTGCAGGAACAAAAGCGCCCGTTGTTGCAATTAATGCACCTTTCAAACTCAATACTATACTTTTCTAGAACTAAAAAAAAAAAAAAAAAAGAAACGATGCACCTCTTGAAGAACCTAAGAGCTGCATGATTGCCCTTTACATCCAGAGGTTAGCATCGCCAACTTGGTATGCAGACAAGCTCCAAGAAAGAAATCCATGTGTGATGGATACAAAGAAAAGGTTTTCAAAAGAGGGGAGAGTCTCCTCTGTGTAGGATTAAGCGCTTTAGATGTAATGATGAGAGAGGCCCTGTTTTTATTTGTTTTCAAAAGGCATTTTGCTCTTAATGGAATAGCGTCTGCTTTCCGTCTCCGGAGGATACGAATGCTCATCAAAGACCTGGCTTTGTCAAACAATCCATAAACTCTTAATGTCACACGGCAATAGATAGTTGCTAGACAGGTTCAGAGCAAGGGAGAAAAAAAAATCAATGACAAGTTATACCAATTTACAATGTCATTATAGTGCAAAAGGTTTTATATCATACTCTTTTGCTCTGTGATCCCAGACCATTAAGGGACTGCTCATGTTTTGGGAAGTTCCAGCTCAGAATTCCTTGGTGGGATTCTCGCGCTTCCTATCAATATCTGAGGCGGTGGCTGCCAGAAGATTTGGTAGCACTCGATGCCCAGGGCTGTAAATCTGGGCCAGGGGTTGTGTGGGATGCTCAGATAAATGGGTTGGGCTTTGTTTTATTGCAGCGCTGCTTGTCTTAACTTTCTGTGTCTACCAGGGATTTAGAAAATGTGCTACTGTCCTTGGGCCTCTCTCTGTAACAGCAGCTCTGAGTCGGGTTTGAGTCAGCCCTGGTGCCCCCAGATTACATAAATATCCTCTATAAGCCATTCACTACTATATCCGCGCGCTACTGTTTTGGTTGCTTTTTTTATCTCCGGCAGCATTTTGTTGTTTTTGCACGAGTACGGGGTGCAAGTTTCAGATTAAAAAGCAGAGGAAGCAGAGGATCCTCATTTAACCCAATTTGACGATTCCTCTCACACTGCGTCGAACAATTAAATGCAAAGAGTAAACATTTTGCTTTCAAATTGTTGAAAGACCTTTACATATGATGCAGCTGTTTGTTATTTGTGTGCAGCTAAGCATCAATATAAAAGAAAAGTGGGCCACGGAGACACAAAGCACAATTATCCCTGAGGAAATATGTCACTTTTCCAACGTCCTTTGTGATAAGGTTCCTTTATTCATTCTTCTTTCAAAAAGCACAGTGGGGAAACAAAGGCAAAGATATAGCTTATTAGGTCAGTTTATTATTATTTTTTTGTAAATATATATGCAAACTGATCTTGGATCTGCTGGATAAATCACATGGGTATCATTAGAATCAACCCCGAGGAGTCTCCAGCTGCAGCGTGTTCGTGTGTGTTTAGGATGGCTCGTGACTTTCCGGTGTTTTTTCAACATCCAATCAAGTAAAGCGATGTGTAGCAGTGTGGCAGCCCTACTGAAATGCATCTGTACTCTTGCAGAGCTCTGATGCCTTTTTGCACTGTAAAACACACACACTTCTTCATTTAAATAATTTATTTCAGAAGCAGACTTAGGAGACAGCTCGGTCATACAAATCAAGAGGAGGCTCAGAGAATGCAAACTCGTTACCCTGCCCGATTGTTATCCTTTAGCATAAGCTAACCTTAACCCTAACTCTATTGGACATCGCAATATTTAACGTATTAGTGGGTGCCAGGCT
>NW_005187402.1:8853488-8860927 GCF_000239375.1 Pundamilia nyererei | reverse complement strand
CAGACGCCCCAACCCTAAATTACTGTCAAAGTGAATATGTCATGTGAGCCGAGCGCTGCTCACTCTTAAATCCCCCCCGCCCCCCCCAAAAAAAACCAAAAAACTTCAACAATAAATCCGTATTGTCATCGTTTGCTTTGGAGTTAAGGCCTCTGTAGAATTTTAAATGTGCAAAAAATTTGAGTGAAGCAGGTTTGGATTCAAAGAGGATGTGATTAAAGAGCATATGAGATGAGAATGCCAGTAAATTCTGGGGTGTCAGAAAACACTGAATGATTTAATAATATGGTATGGAGATCTGCCTCAATCAAAAAAAAATCTTCAAATAAAAAGACGGAATGAAGAAAAACTTCAGGATACAGTTGACTAGGATTTGTATTCTGCTTGTTTGTGTACTAGTGTGGGGTTTTCGTTTTGTTTTTTAAAAAAAAAAGATAGTAAAGCTGTAGTTGTCCGCAGCATGAATAAAACAAACGTGGATTTTTGTTTGACTGGCTTTCTCCAGCCCAGAGCTCACTTGTCAAAAGGCTTATCCAGGCTTATCTTTCTCCACCCTAGCTATTTTCCTCTTGTTTCTTTTCAATCTCACCTCTTCCTTCTGTCCTCGTTCTTATCCTCTCTGATCCCCTCTCCATTCCTGCTACTCTCAGAGAACCATTTCTATCCAACGGTATCATTTCACTCTTCAGCTTCAGGACTGAACTGCCCACCACTATTATGTCATTCAACACCTGTACTTAAACCGGGTTGAAATTCACGGTGAGCCCAGGGCAATGGAACTACGAGAGAAACTACAGCTCTGGAGTCTCTTGTCCCAAATCTACCTTCCTCTGCTGTAATGACTCGTAAAGACAAAATGCAAGCGCGACTCTTCAGGTTTGCACTGGACAACAAGCCCATGAGGCTCTATTTACTTTTAGCTTATGAAAAGTACAGTATGTTAATAGTCAAGGTTCAAACAGCAACCCACATATTTACAGCTTTCTGCAAATAATATGCGATTATGGGCTTTTGGAGCACATAATTTGGGGCGTTTTAGCAAAACCCTCAAATCTGTGCTACTTAAAGGCTCAGAAGAGCGCCTCGAGGATTCCTCCCTGGTCTTATGTGCTCGCCCACATCACCATACTCCCCAGAAACAAAACTTGTCTTTTTTTTTCTAGATTAAAAACCTCAAACCAAGAAGCTCATCAAAATGAGGCTCCTCCCCTCAGCCTCACTTTTTCACTCAAACTATTGTCATAGTGACCTACAGCCACCAATTCATCACAGCTGCCATCTTAGGGGAGTAAGTCGTGAGGCTATTTCTGTAATGACCCAGATTCTCAGGTAAATCTGGATCCATATCATTGTAATGAGCAGCGGCAAATCAAAGGAGAGCATATTAGGTCAAAGAAACGATTTTCCTATTTATGCTCATTTACTTTATGGCTAAACGTTGTGTTATTTAAACTTTAAGACTCATGAAAAGTGTGCATCCTGTATTGAAAACACAATCGATGCCAGAGAAAATTCCCCAGTCTAATTTCCTTTCTTGGTAATTTTGTCAGATTAATATCAAGTCAATTTCCTGGAGCCTGTTCTTACACAGAGTGATGGCATGTTGATGGTATCATTGGAAGAAAGCTATAATTGTGGAGGATGGCTCCTTTTGGGAGAAATATGGGCACAGATGGGCCCTGAGCTTGATAGAGGAATTTCTCTGAAAGGGAAAGGCTATCGGAAAGCATTGCCAAGCTGGCAAGAGATATAAATAGACGACAGCGAGGAGCAGGTCTACATGTAAGCACCAAAATAAACCAGTCCCAAAGTAGGTAGCATCCTATTAAGGCAGAGGGTTTACAATGTCGTTAAGGTAAATTTACAAAACATTATCCAAAGCTGCATAACACTGCATTATTAAGATAATCTGATTAGATTTGCTTATTACTACTTACTGTTTTATATAATGGCTTGTGCTTGTACCACTACAATAGCATTTATAGTGCATTTTTATGGCTTTACTCAATGCTATGCTTATATATTACATTTATATGATATTTCATTTACATATAAATGTTATTTATTCATTTATTCGCTGAACTGTTACACTGCATTGCACAACAACTAGGCCAAAACACAGTGGACTCCCTCCATCAAAAAGATAGTACAGAAACAACCACTCACTTACTCACATTCACACCTACAGGCAATTCAGTCTCCAGTCAGCTTGATGGGGAGGAAATGCGAGCACAAGCACAGGCAGAGACACCGCTACCACCGAAGACACAAAGGACCCGCGCTCAGTACTGTTTTGGGGGGATTTGAGGGGTTTTAATAACCTGAGGAAGAGTTTACATTCTGCAATTACACACACTTTACACGTGAAATTTTATAGCCTGCTCTGATCTTCTGGTCTGTAAAATAAACGATTAGGGCGAAAACACTAAAGTTAAAGAAGCGCTAAATTTGAATTTCAATGTTTACTGAAACATATTAATGAAGACAATGTAGTTCAGTATTTACTTTTAGGGGTTTTCCTTGATAAAAATCAGTTGCTGTATTTCTACAAACTGCACAGGGACAAAACAAAAACCCACACATAATATTCTACTGGCCTCAAGACTCCTCAGTGGCTAGCATAGTGAAATGGATAATAAAAGTGAAATAGATAGCGCCTCAGTCAGCAGCAGCTTCAAACAACTCGGAGCTGTGGCTAACCTAATGTACATGCCATCCAAAATACTAAAAATCCACAAAAAAACAAATATCCAAAGAAACAAAACAAATACAAATAAATCCTAATACAGGTGAAAGGTCTGGTGTCTAGATAAAAACACACACAAATAAATGTGTTTACATTATTTCCACATTGTCTTCAGAGAGGAAGGACTAACAGGAGATGAATTAGCATGACACTGGTGCTGAACTCAATGTCAACATTTCACTAAATCTCAAATATAATTTCAAAAAAGTAAAACTTCAATATTTGTTCTCCAGAGTAGCAGATGTATGTGTTTTTGTCCAGGTGAAAGGCAAAAGGAAGGGAGATAATAAAGGAAAGATTATCCTAAAGAACATACAGCAACTGTAATTGAAAACCAACTTGTAGAGCAGAGATCTGCGATTTTATGACGGCTGAACAGTTGCGACGGAAAGTTTGTGCGTGTTGGAGTGTGTGCGTGGGGGGAGAGGGAGGACGGATCTCTATTAATCTCTTGCATTACTGCAGTCATTTCCACTCTCTTCATCACCAGAGCATGTGCTCTGTGAGATTTAAAATATTTAAATCTGTAATCTGTCAGCATTATGAGGTTAACGCACGCCCGCGAGACTGGTGTCCTATCCGTCACTATGCTTTCCACCTCACATGGCCCCCACATATATCACAAGGACCTGACATGGCCTTTTGTAGTTCTGGCTGGAAAAGACTTTGCACCCGATGTCTGTAATTTCTCAACAGCGGAACAGACATGCTGCCGGACCCTAGAGAAAAATTACGGGAAACGTGTGCAGATGAAAAAAAAAGAGAGACAGAGAGAGAGAGAAAAACAAGCTGCAGCACTGTGAAGTGCAAAGAAGCCTCTAATTGTTTCCCCAGTGTATGTGACCCAGTGACTCTGGAGGAGCTCTTTCTTGTTCTTTTACTACGGGCAACCCAGCATTCATTATTGATTTGGTGGCACAAACTCATAGTCTCACACAACGCGGTCTTATGAGTGGGCTTAAGTGTTCTGTCACTCTGGTGCACAACTACATTAAAGAAATGCTAATACACCTTTTTCCCCACCTAGCTTGCGCACATTGCTATATTTTCCTAAAAACTCTGAATTAATAACCAAGAGTGAATAAATTGAATGGGATTAAGCCTGAACGACAGTGACCCATATATGAATATTAGGTTGATGGAAGACACTCCAACGTAGCCCATTTAGCCAGCTCCATGTCATGTCTTCATACGACAGGCTTTTACTAAGCTCCTTAAGAGCCTGCCCCGGGGGATCTATGGTAGGCTGGAGGTACTGACTCAGGCCTTATCTCCACTAATTTACCCCATGAATTAGACAGCCCCGTCTTTCTGTGTACTGCCAGACCCACACAATACTCACTCCATGTTAAGAAAATGAGGAGAGAAAGGGGCTTAGTGATTGCTTAGTTGGATAAGAAGCTGAGGAATTGACAGAGGAAAGGCACACTCTGCCACTTAAACTTTACCTGGACAGTAACGTTCATCCCCTGGGATTAAAACGTGTTGACTCCCTGTCACTTGTCTCTGTATTTGCAGGGCGGATTAGGTAAAATAAAATGCGATTTAAATCATAAGGATTAAGGTGACTTTTCGAAAACAAACAGGCAGGGTTTCACCCCTGTCGCTCACGACACACAGAAAGAACGATTAACTTCTTTGTTCGTTTCTGGCCGGCCTTACATATTACGATGGCTGACGGATATTTTGCATTTCAAGTGAGCTGGCAAGTCTTTAAAAGCCGTGCATGACTCAGTAGTCAAAGGTCCAGAAATCTATATGTACCGCACATGCGGCAAGCATGCAAATCGCAGTCAGAGTCAACAAATAAATGCAACAGATTTGCAAAATAAAGTCAGTGGAATGTGAAACACGCACTGCTTCAGTGGATTGATTCTTGTATGCCATAGCAAAAAAAAAAAAAAGGTCATTTATGTTTGCATGTTACACATGAATGAAAAGAAGTGAACTTTACATAAGCTTACGTAAGCTTAAAGTACGACTTTGCTTTTCCATATCATGATGGTCTCCCGCACCCCGCTCCTGTTGTCTCTCCCTCCATGTGATGCATTTTTAAAAAGTCTCAGTTAAAAGGGGGATACAATCAAAAACAGCTCCTCGCTGCTGCTGCCGCGGCTGCTGCTTCTACTGCACGTTCGGCTGTCCCTGATTATAGCTCAGTCGGCTTCGTCCTTGGTCTGTGTGTTATTGAGAGTAAATTGACTAATTAATAAATAATTAATAAGTAGATAACTTCTGGCAGACAGTAAGTGGAGACATACTGTGTGACATCTGCTTTGTAGTTAGAATGGCGATGTCCAAAAGAATCTTGTTTACTAAGCAGACATTGGTCTTTGGCAGAGAAACCTGTTAGTCAGGGGAGATGTTTTTTGGGCCATGAACAATGTAATATCTCAGTTAAATATGTTATGTGCAAAAGACTTGAGGCATATCTTTGTGCCTCGGGCCAAAACCGCTTTGTTAGTCTAACAAACACTCTTTCATCTTTTTACTGATTTAACAAATATGTCTTATTCATTATTGAAACGAGTGTGACACAAGTGTACGGAGCACCGCCGCTTGTTTCGACTAATGTTTAATAGAGAAACTATCAGGGTGTTTTGCAGCGATTCAGTCATATCGAGTGTGATTTAATGATGATGAAGGCGCATCCTCCTGAGCAAACACGAAGAGACAAGTTGATCCTCCTGCATTAGTCACTGTACATCCATGTCTGCGAAAGGCAGGGGGAAAGGGCTCGGGTGACACATCATGAGGCACATTTTTACTTGGTTTTTGAAGATTTGGGCTTTTTCTCAGAGGTCTCTGCGAAACAGCCATTGTGAGAGACCATTAAGACCTCACACGACTCAGAATCATTTACATTTTAAGCAGCAATAACCTAAAAGCTAAATCTGCTCTCTAGATGAGTCTCAAGAAGTAAAATAAGTCTGTAAACTTTATGTCTGTTTGGGCAGGCATTTGTTACCTGTGGATTTTCAAGAGCAGCAGTCAAGCCAAGGCAATTATCTCGCTTGCTTGGTAACGTGGTAATAAGCTAATCTGTTTTAGATTCACAAACATCACACCTCCCCTCTTCCTTTTGTTTGAGCGATGTTGCAACGTTGTGAGAACAGCGCTAGAACAATGACAGGCCTTTCCTTGGCTGCGGGATAAATAGTGATAGGACATATTTTCAGAAGGTCAGAGGTATCCATTTGGGAAATTATTCAGCTCCTGCTCCTGCCTGCTTCGAGACAACACGTCAAACGCAATGAAGAATATTAGAAAACACAAATAACCTTCCACAGCCTTCCTTATATGTGCGACGACACACCGCCGTGTATACACAGAGGAGCACATGTGCTTGCACACCTCTGCCCATGTGTCTGGACGAGAAAGCAATAAGGAGCGCGATGCTTAAAGAGAAACTGAAGGCTAAGGAACAAGAGGACTCTCGGGCCAGAGACCAATGAGCGGCTCATCCATGTTAAGTCAGGCCAAGACACACTCAGGTGTATTCACGTTAGGTCAGCACGAAGCCTCGCTGACCTTTGCAGTAGACAGAGAGTCTCATGGAGCTTTTCTTGAGCAGCCCTGAGACTCACAGGGTAAACAACGGACTCAATGCTGCACTTGTGTGTTTGTGTGTGTGCACGCGCATATGTGTGCACGTGTGTGTCTACGGGAGTGTGTCAGCATGTGTGCCTATCAGTGATCACATGTTGACCGCTTCTCGATGGCCCAACCCCTTCCAGTGTAATCTGTCTAGCAAATGAACACACTGGGAGAGCGCCGTTCTCTGTAATTACTCTCCAACGGCTGAAACCCGAAAGCTCAGTTTTTGTCGTAAATTAAGCTGCCACGATTGTTACACAGCTCAAGTACATCCCAGAAAGAAAAGAAAAAAAATCTGAGAAAGGGGTGAAGAATGGATATTAAAACAGCAGGGAGCTTGAAAAAATAGCACTTTGCTCGACTGGAATGCAAACACTGAAGGGTCAGAAAGAGAATTCACAAACAGCAGCACCAGCACCAGCATGCATAATTCTTCACATGATATTGAAGCGCCACTTACAATACAGACACACACCATTCTCCTGCAAATCAAAACTGAATTCGAGGAGCCCTTCTCAGAATTTCACAAGGCCTTTTTTCCCCCCTTTTTTGTTTGAAAAAATATGTACGCAACAAAAACTAGAAATTCTACGTGTCTGTGTGATTATCATCTATTAGGGTCTTCTTTTATCAGCAGTGTGGTTTGCATGCCAAATAACAGGCTGAATCACTTCCTAAATGTTTAGGTTTCAGGGACACATTGGTTATTCAACTAATCACCATGACAACTCCTGCTTGACATTTCCACTTCCTCCTCTCTCTTTGGAATTCAACTCTCTCTCTCTTAATTATTCTTACTGCCACTGATAACAACCAGACTATTTATTTATAGTATATTTCTGAAGCCATGTGTCCAGGAATTTCAGACTGTATGGGAAAGTAGACGTGTGTGGCCTACAAGATCATTACACTGTTTTATGCACAATAAACTCTTTGCTTTGCAAGCAATATGTTCAGTTCTGCAGCTTTTATAGGTATTAAAGATGGAAAAAACATAACTTTTTCCTGCTTCTTTAAAAATCTTTTTTAATGTGATTAAGCCAAAAGGTTAAAAAGAATGAATAAGTGTCAAGCAGCAAGTAGAATAACCTACATA
>NW_005187402.1:8830894-8853433 GCF_000239375.1 Pundamilia nyererei | reverse complement strand
TGAAAAATGCCCTTTAATAACCAGTTAAGCTCACACTGAAGCTTCTATACTGAGCCACTCATCTAATCATCCACAAACCAATTAGGAGAAAATGTTATTAAAAAAGGGAATAGGAATCGGGGGATACCCATGTATCCCCGTGGCAGATTATCCTGCTCATCCTGATGGAGGTCGGTAGCCTGGTGCAAACTGGTCCCAATCATATTTTATAAAAAAAGAAAAAAGAAAAAAAAAGGGACCTTAGATCTGCTTCTAACCTGATCTATTTAAGCCATCAATTCTTTGTTAAATGTACCTTAAAGTTCAGAGCTTGCAGTTTCCGCCCTTTTATTTCTTGTTTTTGCAATAAACGCAACTCATTTGGCGTTTTCGGGGTTTTTCCTTGCTACAGGATGAACAATGACACAGAGCTTGCGCCCATCACGCGCACAAGATGTCTTTATGCCCAAGTAACAAGTGCTCTGGACGTCTATCGCAAGCATTTATTTTCTGCATTGACGTTTGCCGTGCGCTGGTATCGCAACACGCTACATATGACAGTGCGAGGAAAAGATACAGACAGTTAGCAGCATCCAAAACCCCTGCGTCTAATAAGACTCCGGGTAGTCCGTCCAACTCACAAAATCCGAATGCGTTTTGGAAGTATACGTGCCTCCGTGCCGGGTTACAGCGCTGCGTCGATGTTGCGTTACAAAATAGCTCCCACTCTTAATCTTTTCCACACACGCACACAAATAAAATAGAAGCTTAAGTCGTATAAAATAAATCCAAGTATCCTGATATACCCTCTTTCCCCCCTGCACATCTCCCCAAGTCACTCAGAACGCAGACAGCCTTAGATTTTCTGCCCCTTCTCTAGTTGCTCATCAAGTCTCATGAAATGACTCACCTGCCTTGTCGAGATCTAAATCCCCCCATGCCTTTCTGGAAATAAAAAGCCGGGATAATGTTTCACTGTTTCGGGGTCTTCACTCGCAGTCGAGTCTCTGTACTCCAAATATCCGTATAGTCTGCGCACCGCTTATATGTTTTTCGGGAATGACCTTCCTGTGAAGCGATAACGACTCTCATTATCCTCACTCCGCTGTCATTTTAATGGATTTCTCCCACGTTTTATTTTAGTGATTAATTTTCTTTCTTTCTTTCCTTTTTTTCCTGCGGGAAGTCTCCTCCTAGTCCTGGTGCGTTTTGCTGCTTTTGCCTTGACTCTTGAGCTCAACACGAGCTTCGCGGGGACGCGCGGCGCTATCCCGTATGAATATTCGGGAGCGCCGATTTGAGATGGAGAAGAGAGTTACTAGGTAACCAAGGGCACACGCATCATACATGAAAAGGAGCAGACGGTTTATGCCTTCCAACTATTCTCTACCTTCTCTGACAGCTCATCAAACACAACCCTTTTTCCCCGGACTAACGTTTCTCACCAGAACAAAATCTATAAGGCAAGTCAGACACGTAGCCTATTTAATAATGACTGTAGAGTTACTGAGGCCTCTGAGAACTTCGTTTTAAATGAAGATTGTATTTCTATGGCAGATTAGCAATTTATAAAGAGGATAAAACGTTAAAGGCATCCAAGCACTTGGATGAAGTCAAAGAAAAAATAAATGAAGTAGAGGCGAGATCTATAAATGCTGAACTGGCTGGTTAGAAATAATTAAATTATCACAGCATATTTTCAGATGGCTCCAGCATTTCTCCCTTTATAAATGAACTAGCTATTATAGCTTTTCTTAAGATTTATGTGACATTTATTTAGCTCCCATCTTTACACGAGTCAGTGAGGTAATAATATAACACAATGCAGCACAGGTGAGTAAAGATTAGGCCTGGAATCCTTCAGATCCACCAACACTGGATGCCGTATTGAGCTAAGGCAGCTTTTGATTGGTCTCTAAGCATCATAAAAGCCCACATTTATTCCTGCTGTCAGTTTCCAGTGCAAGCTTTCTATTATAAATCATACTTTACGCCATTATGACATCATCAGGTTAATTCTCTCAGGCTTGACATACCTCCTCCAGAGCTACAGAACTCATTATATAATTGTTTTCAAACAAATACTCATTAAAGGGAAATCATCTTTTTTTTTCTTTCCAACGCTGATTTTAAAAAGTGTTTGTGATAAAAGGATTACAGAGCAGACAAATGGATAATTTGTGGTTTCAAACATTTTGTTTTCATTACAAGTCATTACATTACCACCTCTATATATCACCGTAACAGTGCCTGAGTAGTTTATGTAGAATATGCTTTATGTTAGCTGCATTGAAGTACATATAACTGGAGATGAATTGGCCAGTGTTGGTGTGGGAAAAGCAGAGAATTTGGGTCCGTGTTTCAGATATGCAAAATAAGATTACATTGATTAGGAGAAAGATAGAAAACTCTGACAAAGAGCAAAAGAAAGAGTTCCTTCTCTGGAACAGACAGGCATGCAATAACTGTCAAATGAATGCTTTTGAGTAAAACATTTAGGTAACTTTCATATAATTTTAATGAAACGAGCTCTTGAGTATTTGCAAACATTTACTGTATTTTCTTGAAACCATAGTGCACCGTTGAAATATTAATGCGAGACTGCAGTGAAAAACAATTCTATGATTTAAGTCTAAGTCATTTTGGGTCTGTAGTCGCTATATAATAATATGGAACAGTTTATCTCAACACATCTGCTCTCTCTATTGATATTTTAAAATCTCCCATCGCTTCTCATTGGCCCCCTCACTGAGATCGATACTGTATCATCTGTTGTTCCTCTTTTTTCCTTGTGTTCTGCTCTGTTTACATTTTATTTTGTTACCCGTTTCCTCTTCTCAGCTTACTGAAGTTGTAATATGGCCAATAGTAATTATTTCAGTTGTCACAAAAGTAATACAAAGTTCTGAGATGAACCATAAAAAGCAGTCCTTCCAAATTCGCCGCAGCATTACAAAGAGTCCTCTATAACGATCTGGCAGAATTAACCTATCTATGAAACACTAAAAAAAATAGCGTTGACTGCGTCTTAGGACAGTTTAAATGCAAATAAAAGAAACACTATTCCACATAAGTGTACCACATAAAACAGGTAATACTAAGTGCAGGTCTAATTAGAGGTATAATAGTCACTTGTACATTTTAAGAGAAAGCTGGAAATCACTGAAATCTAATTTGGTGTTTGGAACAGAAACCAGCATACACATGACTCTTGTGAGCAGAGACCTTTTAATTATAGAACAGCAAGGGGTTGATGCTGCTGCTGCTTTTTCCCCCACTGATGTTCAACACTCACACAGTGTAAAATACAGAAAAAGGGAAAGAAAAGGAAAAGGGGGGGGGGGGGGTACTGACACAAACAAACCGGAGTGCAATGCATCCACAAGACATATTGTTTTTGAGCAAGACGCTCAATCATAACGCACTGTTACTTTTATGAACCAGTCAGCTGAAAAAAAGAAGAGCAAAAATTCAAAGGGTACTCTAAAGCGTTGTAACCCTTTACCGTCTAATGTTGAGGGATAACTTTGCGTGTGCTCAGTTCCAAGTTTTAAAGGTGGGCACAGTAAAGTCATTCATTCACAAGGACATTTTTTTCTTTCCAAAGGAGAAAGTCAGCTCCATGCAAACAGATGAATGTTGCCTGAGGCAACCGGATGGGTTACATCAAACGCACACTCAGAAAAACTATTTATGCCTTAGAAGTGAGTCATGTGAACATTACAGAAATGCAGGAATATCAACAATTCACTGTCCCGAGACTGTTTTCTGACATTTTTTGCAACACTGTTTTCAAAAATATTAAGTTTTAGAGCACTGTCTACATCAATAACAATACACGCAGCACCCACATGAGAGGGAAACAGGTGGAATTGAGTGTGAGTGGGATGGGATTTTAGATGTACACATAAAAGTTTCTTATGGGAGTGCAATACTGACTATGTTCAAATATCATTTAGTCTTCGGCTGAATGAAGTAAAACAGCTCTTTGTGGACAAAACAGGGATGCAAACAGCTGGGGTTGTCTAAAAAGTAAATCAGAGCTTTTCTTTTTTTCCTCAGTTGTCTTGACCACATGTTTTGAAAATGATGACATTAGTCAAAAAACATAAAGGGAAATAGTTCACGGAGTAGAGCAAATAAAGAAAAACCCACATACATATAAAAATAGATAAAAAATAGAGTTCATGTCTGTCAAATGTGATTGGGCCCTTCTTTAGAAAAATATGTCTAGCAGGAAATACAAGAAGGAAAAGACAAGTAAATGAGACAGGTGAGCAGGACGAGAGTCAGCAGAACAAAATTCTGATGACCACTGCTGTATATTAACAAAGAATTGAAACCCAAATGTAAAAAACAAAAACCTAAACAAAATGATTTGCAAATTATTTATTACTATCGGGGGCGATCGTGGCTCAAGGAGTTGGCAGTTCATTTTGTAACCGGAAGGTTGCCGGTTCGAGCCCCGGCTCGGACAGTCTCTTGTGTCCTTGGGCAAGACACTTCACCTACCGCCTACTGGTGATGGTCAGAGGGGCCGATGGCACGATATGGCAGCTTCGCCTCTGTCAGTCTGCCACAGGGCAGCTGTGGCTACAACTGTAGCTTGCCTCCACCAGTGTGTGAATGTGAGAGTGAATGAATAGTGGCATTGTAAAGTGCTTTGAGGGCCCCGAAAAGCGCTACATAAATGCAATCCATTATTATTATTATTTAAAAACAATATTTTGTTTAAAATGTGCAAAGGCAATATGGTCAATGTAGAAACTGATACTTTGTTTTAATAAACCAAGTCTGGAATAAATGTAGAATATCCCCTCACAGAATATTTTACAGCTAATTAGATTAACTGGAAGTAATAGAGTAACACAACTGGGTATCAAAAAATCATCACAGAGAGCTACCTGTGGAAGGATTATTGGTTCAAAAATTTAAGAAGCACACACTAAGATTTGAAAAAGTCCAGAGAAATCTCTGTACTCAGTGTAAAAGGCCAAAAAACAAAAGTTAAATACGGCGTAGAGGCAGCACAAACACAATTACAGTGGGGCAAAAAAGTATTTAGTCAGCCACCGATTGTGCAAGTTCCCCCACTTAAAATGATGACAGAGGTCAGTAATTTGCACCAGAGGTACACTTCAACTGTGAGAGGCAGAATGTGAAAAAAAAATCCATGAATTCACATGGTAGGATTTGTAAAGAATTTATTCGTACATTAGTAAATCATCCAGTCAATTGCAGCAAGAAAATTACAACCGTGTGGCTCTGCGGTGGTAAACATTTGATACATAATAAATAGAAAAATACCACAATGTACTGAGCAGCCAAAACCAGTTCTTTTTCCAATTACAGGGACTAGTTTCATATATTCCCAAACATTTGCCAAAAGCTCTTAAAGAGAAGAGATTTACAATATCGTTTAACCCACTAGATTTCTCAGTATTTGATGTATTTTCTAATATGTTACCCTTTATTCTAGTGATGACTGTAACTATTTGTAAATGATTGCATTCTTTTTTTCACACAACTGACGGTTTCATTTCTTTTCTTTTCTTGTCTTTGTCACACAGATAATGTGCATAAAAGGGGCCCACCTCCCTCACTTTCTCGCAAATCAAGATAAAACAGAAAAGGTAAAGACAGAAATGCAGAGGATCCAATATCCAACAATACTCAACAAGTTTTCCTACACTGACCTAGTTCTTTTGTTATATATTTTAAAGACCGTTTTAATCACTGCAGCGGTCTTAAATGCTTGTGTCAGATTAGTGGAAGTTATCCTCTATTTGCACAGAAATATCTAAATGTAATACAAGTCATGGCAAAGAACGCTATGATTTCAAGCCTTTTTATTTACAGACTTTTAGTATTTGCTTCTGCAGCAACTTTGCAGTTTGAATACTGTACGACAATGTTTTCATCTATAAACCCAAGTTTAGCATCTCAGTTCTTTGTCTGCGGGAACATCATTTTCTCAAGAAGATTAATAGTTTCTCTTATTTCATTCCATCCTGAGTTGCTGAAAGTGATTAGCATACATAGCTATTAAACAGCTTCAGAATTACACTGCTGGGCTTAATGAAGCAAGATAAGTTCAAGAAAACCTGACTGATATGAACTAGAAATAGAAAAACTTTGCAGAAGACATCTACTAAGGGAGGGGAAAAAAACAGATGTGCAAAACATGAAAACATGTTCAACATATTTTTTATACTTCTAAGCCACTTATTTTGTTCATCCACATGACAAAACCACAGTGTTTTCAATTTTCTGTCAGCAGATTATTATTGCCGCTCTTCGTTCAAAATTCAAACCAGTGGGCATTACAAAATCACCATCACATGAAAACAAACAACAAAAAACTTCATATTGCACAGTAATGGAAAATGGGGACAATAGAAACAGAGAAACAATCAATAGTAAGGAAATTAAAGAATAACTTCATCCGGCTTTGGTCAGTGATCTGCTATAAGCATGTTTACAGAAAGAGCAGGGCTGTTCAGCTGACATTTATGACATCCCTGATGGATTATCATCGAAAGCAAAGCGATCTCAGTGCTGATTTTATACTGGAATGCACTTCCTGCAGAATTTCTATCGTTTTGACTGAACGGTTGCAGGCAGTGCTGTTTTGATGATCTGTGACATTAGGAAGACAACACAGGCTACCACTGAGAACTTTCCTTCAAGATCCCTTATGTTTGTGTGTGTGTCGTATGTGTTGTGTTAAAATGCTAGTTAGAGCTACCATCAAGGCAGTTTTGAGTATTTTGACAGGTGTGTATAGGTTAGCTGGCATTACACAAGGTCAGGCATGAAAATGTTTGTGGTCTGCTGACTTATGAATACTGAACACTCTAGACTGGGAGCCAAAGGACTACCAGCTCTCTACTTTAGGTTTCTGTCTACATCCCTTTTTTTTTTTTTTGCAGTGTTTTTGTAATTCCTCATATGATGTCTGATGCTGGTGTTGCTGGTATGATAAAATACAAAGATTTTCTCTAGTTCTCTACCTGTTTTTAAAACTTTCTTCCTTTTATTGTTAATTGTGCAACACAGACAGTATTAGGGTAAGGCTGAACTTGTATTATCCACTTATTAAGTCTGATGCAATTAGCCATTTTCAGATGTAAGCATTCCTTCAATTCCAAAGCACAACTGAGAGTTAAAACATGTTCCGAATTCTTTCAACTCCAGTTAACGATCGGTTTGGTTGCTGCTACTCTGTAGCTAACTACAGAGCTGTGGATAGGCTAATATAAACACATAAATGT
Organism: Pundamilia nyererei; assembly: GCF_000239375.1. NCBI lineage: Eukaryota > Metazoa > Chordata > Actinopteri > Cichliformes > Cichlidae > Pundamilia > Pundamilia nyererei. Next base: position 8,846,180 of record NW_005187402.1, on the reverse strand, counting down.
GGTGAAGATGCACAATAAGGGTCAAATTGTTTCCAATAAAAGTAAATAATGAGGACAAAGAAGGAACAAGAGATGGGAATGGATAAAACCTCAGCCAACAGGACATTTGATACCATCGCATCCGCAATCAGAGGGTAGTCTTCAGAGATACATTGCTCAGTTAGGTAAAAGTTAGATTCCTGGGTTTAAAAATTTTTTTGTTGAATAGGAAATACTGCTTAAACTTTTTTACTCAATTAAAAGTGAAAAAGTCAAGGCCCTAAAAAGTACCAAAGTGTCAAATGTAAACAGAACTGCAGCTTGTTGGAGAATATTCCTACCAGCTATTTTTATGCAAGGGAAATTGAACCCTGTGTCATATTATTTATAATAATAAAATAATGTTAATGCATGGGAATAAAACATTTATTTCAAGTTAAATTCAAATTCTAATCAGTGTATGCAGCTTGAACATCTGTTATGTAGAACACGAGCAGAGAAGCAAAGAGAATAAGAAAACAAAAAAACCCCAAACTAGCTCTGTAGCCCCTGTAGCGATCATGCAACCTTTGAATAACACAAAGTGAGTATGCTTCAGTATACATAAAAGCTTTAGATTTCCAGTTTATCAAATGTCACTGAGCAGTCCTTACCTTTAAAAAATAATATCTCTTCTTCCTCCCCTAACCTTTTAATTCATTTATTATTTTATTTTTTTCAGATCTTTCTCCATCTCTGAGTGAAGTTATCTCACATTATTTTTTTCTCTGCCTGGAAAATACTGCAGCTGCACCTTTGGATAGCAGACACCTTGCAGCTCTTCTGTAGCAGCTAGAAAGACGCTGACCACACCTTGTGGACATCTGCACCAACAATGCAGTTCTGGATCCCTTTTTTGCGTCTTGCTGCGTGTGATACAGGGGCACCTCCAGAATTTTTTCATAGGGGTGGCTTTAAGGGGCCCACTAAAAATATTGGCATGGCACACCAAAAACAGAATTTCCAGTTTTATTGTGCTGTTTCAAATGTAGGGTGTTTTCCTCTCTCGTGCACACGTTTATATAGGGGCCAGCAAATTTAGGGGTGTGGCCAGCGCAGACATGCTACACAGGAACAATGAGAACAGGCCTTGGATGATAACTGAGTAGTTTTTCGGGCTGTGTCTATACAAAAGACTAGTGACACAGCACTATAAAACTGTACCCTCATCCAACACTTGGACCTAGAAGCAGGGTTGTTATATCATCGCTTAACAACCACACTGTGTTGACCTTAAGGGAATTGAGTCTATGTTTAACCTACTAACCTAGCAATAGAGTTTATTGTTTGAAACTGCCTCGTGGCTGGGTCTTGTGATGCCTGTGGCCTGTACATTGCCATCCTCACTCCACATTGCTGACTTTTATCTGAATTGTTAATAATGACATACTGGGTTTGACTAGTAAATGGCAAAATTTTCATGCATAATAACATAGTAGAAAAAAAGCTATTTGATAAATCAGTTTAAAATTGAGGGTAGGGCTCAGCGTTTCTGGGGATTCAATTCATTTTCCCCAGAAGCTTGTAATGTACTTAAGCTAGTAATAAAAATCATTAAAATCAGAGTCTTGTGTGAAATGATTAGTATGTTTGATAAGTGGCTACATAATGAGTAAGATAATGCAGCTTACACTTGCAAGTGATCACAGATAAAGGCAGTGGCTCAGGCAATTGTGTGGTCAGGTGCTTTTTCCAAGGATTGGGACTAATGACTTCTCTCAATTGCAGTTTTATATTTGGGATCTCCAGAAATAGGGAGGGTTTATGTGTGAATCAAAGCATTGAGATGAAAACACATTTAGAGCTTCATACACAGTTCAAATGATAAAATAAGTGATTACAACCTAATGACAGTGCTTTGTGACTGTGTTATGTTGACAGATTGTCATTTGTAGTGTGCAGTCTGCAGGTAAAATTGGTCCCACTCCAGTACTTCTTTAGAAGGTCACACTGAATCTTCTTATCCACAAATATCAGCTCCTTGATGGCAGAACCACAAATAGTCTGATCACTGTTAAAACCTGAAGAAAGTTCAGACAGTCTGTTTGGACTCTGTGGGGCACATTGTCAGAGACAGAACTCTTAGGCCCGTGCTTTCACATACAAGAACAATTTAATCTTGTGCCAAAGAAAAGGAGCACTTGAGAAAATATGTCTTGTGACTGGGACTTTTGTACGTGACAGAAACCTGCAGAATACAGGGTGGGCCATTTATATGGATACACCGTAATAAAATGGGAATGGTTGGTGATATTAAAGTTCTGTTTGTGGCACATTAGTATATGTGAGGGTTCAAACTCCTCAAGATGGGTGCCAGGTCCGAGCATTCTTAATGAACAGTTTCCTGGAAAGTGGATTGGTCGTCGTGGGCCAGTTGAATGGCCCCCGAGGTCTCCCAATCTGACCCCCTTAGACTTTTATCTTTGGGGTCATCTGAAGGCAATTGTCTATGGTGTGAAGATACGAGATGTACAGCACCTGAAACTACGGATACTGGATGCCTGTGCTGGCATTTCTCCTGCGGTGTTGCTATCAGTGTGTGAAGAGTGGGACAAGATGGGACATCGGTAGTAACCAGACCGAAAAGCAGCGCACATTTCGGTGCTTTTTTTTCCTGAGCTGTGATACACTTTAGATTCTAGCCAATCATTTTACGTTTCCGAGGATAGTAGGCGGGGCCAGGTACGTACGTTCTGTTAGAGCAGAGCTACAGATTAAAAATGTCCAAGGCGAAGCGGTCAAAAGTCTGGCTGTACTTCACAGCAAAAGATGCAAACTCAGCAGCCTGCAACAAGTGCTTTAAGCTGATACTGTGATACTGTCAAAGGAGGTAACACCTCAAATCTGATGAAACACCTGGCGACGCATAGCGTTTTTTTAAAAGCCCAGAAATGCGCTGTATTTGATAGCTTGCTGCGAGACCTCACACCGAGCACATCTACTGCGGGTGGGTTGCCTGTTATGCAACATCCCCCAAAAACACGAAGAGGAGAGTCCTGGCCCCTAGCCCTGCCAGTGTAGCAGAAATGATGACGGATGATGGTGGCAGCAGCCGTTCTTCTCTGCGTGAGTAGCTAATTTACGTTGAGTAGGCTAACCACGTTATTACATTAATGCATGTAAGGTGAACTAGCAAACATCATCATAGCTACATGCGGCTGTCCTCTTGTTTGATGGCAGATACTCCCTTCACCCTGGCTAAAAAGGCTAAAATGACCAAAGAAAAAGTGGAAAACAGTTAAACATGAGAGGTTTAGGACAAAGTTTGTGTTTTTTCCATTGCACTGCTTCCAGCCAAGAGTGATACCATATATGCCCCATAGCTGCAGAAAAGGCTAACATTGTTATATTTTTACAAAAAACAGCTGAACATGAGAGGTTTTTGGACCAATTTTGTGTTCTCCATTCTTTAAGCACCGGTTTGAGCACCGGCACCGTTTCAAAAGTACCGATTTGGCACCGGTATCGGATAAAACCTAAACGATACCCATCCCTACACATGAGGTTATCAGGGGAAGTGGAGACACCCGAGGAACACCTGATACAAATGAATTATAATGACACCACAGGGGAAGTGAAAGTAAAGCAAAGAACATTGAACACAAGATCCCTTCAAAGTAAAACAGGAACCCTAAATAGGACCCATACGTGACATGAGCTAGACAATGTGAACTATGGAGACAGGAGACATAACAGATAAGACTCACTAACCTCTAAGGGCGAATTAACACAGGGATGAGACACAAGGGGAACCCGATAAACTATGACATATAACTGCAAGCTAGGTCTGACAGAATGTAACCAGACAAGCTGAAAAGAAACTAGAATACAGATGAATAACAAAATATCATGAAACTCAGAAACACTGGCTTGCATGACCCAGGACCATGGCAATCCAATCTGTTTACCTTAAAATTGTCACGGTTCTGAGTCATTTTGACCCAGCATTTTCTGTTTCTTATATTTTGGTGTTTTTTTTTTCTGTATTAGGATTTATGTTCTGATTCTTTAGTTGTGCTGTTTTGATTATTATTATTCTGGGTTTAGTTCAGTGTCAAGTTTACGTCTTTGTGTTTTGTTTCTTGTGCCCTGTTTTACTTTGAAGGTTCATGTCTTATGTCAGTGTATTCAGTTTTACTTCCCCTGTCTCCTTAGCCTAATTTCTCCCAGCTGTCTCTCCCTCCTGTTTCCCATTCCCTGATTACTCCCCTGTGCATATAAGCCCTGTAAAGGTAAAGGTAATATATTGGAATATCACATTGTTATATCACCAGATATATGCCTTAATAATTCTGTACTGGTCAGACACTAATCAAAATGCTAAATGAGTGATTATTTTAAATGATTTTGAATGGTATTGTGTCTGTCTAGGAGATTTCCAAGACATGAGTGGCCAACAGCTTGGTAAAGGCTTAGTCACACAAAAGGATAAATGGGATAACCTCCTTGCGACTAAGAAAAAGATCATTGGTTTTGTGTCCATTATAAATGCTAATACTGATTGACTCACAAATAGCTAATATCAGCAGATAATATCGGCCTGCTGATAAGCCAGTCTGCCTGTAGTTTTGATGATAACGGTGGAAAGTGCAATCAAACACAGTGATCCATAGTCAGGTCTTTTAACTGGATGGAAATCTGTTGATAGTCTTTGCATATATTATTAAAAAAATACCATAGATTTATTATTTTCCCTCATGATGACATTGAATCTTTTTACATTCTTTGACATTTCCAAGCACTTGTGTCTCTGTCACTTTTCATCACCAGGCAGTTTCACAGGTTGCAGTCTCCAGACAATCCTGGTCCAACTCTGGTAAAGGTAAAGGTTTGAAAATCATCACTGTCTAATTTATAAACACAGACAGATTGTCAACATGTTGCAATTATTCACTCATCAATGTCTGATGAGTGCAACTCATCTATGATGAGTCTCTTGATGCGTCTCATCCTACATTCACTATTTGTGAAGGAATCACGGAATTTATTTTTTTAGATGTATGAAGTTTTGTCCGGACTCTGAATATCAGGTGTTAATTTTAATTCCTGGTTACGTAGCTGGCTACAGATTTGCAACAGACAACAGCAGATTGATCACAGTGAACTGTCCACGGCATCTATCACAAATAAATATTATGGTAATGCCAACTTGACAACAAATGGGGTCACATCCCCTCTTAATGCCATTTTATCGTTGTACTGATGCACTTCAAAGCCGCTTTGAAGTGCTCGCAGATCTAGTTCCCATGTTTGAAGCAACCATTTCACAGGGAACAAAGTTCACTGCACAGAGATACAATAATTTTGGTCACTGTTTTCCCCAGAGTGACTGTAACACAGCACACTTTATGTAGATTTTTCCTATAATATGTCACCTGTATTTATACCTTCAACGTACCCATTTTTCTGACTATGTAAATATCTTCCAAGCATGTGCTCCTGGCATCTAGGCCAATTAGTTTATCATCTCTATATCCTGCTCTTTGCCAGCCACACAGTCAGATGTCTTTTTACGAACAATAACTGCAGTGTAAATACAATGCAGGCTTATTTTCATTCGTTAGCACCTGCATGCAGTGATACCAGAGTGTCTACAGTTATTTAACTGCTGCAGGACAATGCCAAAAGGGTTAAAGGATGGAAAACATTGCACAAATTCTCTCTCCAGAGAGATCTGAATCATGTTGACAGTTTAAAGCTGACATCATGTATTTCAGTTGAACCTTTTACAGATTAATCAGGATCTTCTGTTCTCCTCTGTTGTTTACGGATGGATAAATTGAGTGCTTCTGTCAGTTCTATCTGTAACAGATGTCCACGGCAGAGCACTACATGCTTCTCATATGGACACCATAAAATAATTCCTGCTGTATTTTGAGTAATTTAAAGCCTGCTTATTTCTCTTATTGTAGCATCACCACAGAGACTTTGGCAAATTCTGCCAAAGCAGGACCGTCTTCAGGACCTTTCACACTCTTTACCTTTGGGTTGCAGATGGAAGAATGAAACAAAACAAAAACAGAATGCAGCCGTGGCACAAATTTGAACCCAGAAAAACTGAGGTCATACGGCATCTTGATCTCGCAGTGAAATGATGCTCGCTGCATATAAACATAACGATAAAAATGTAAGACTTCCACTATTATATGCTTAAGCCTGAAAACATGAAAGGGATGATAACCCAGCGCTTTACCGCGCCTCTATTTAGTGTGTTGTTTGCCCGTTTATTTATCTCAACAGACACCAACCAGCCCAAAGTGCAGGCACTCAGACACACAGAACCCCACATTTTGTCAGGATCCATCAGGACGAGTCCGTTATTCAAAATACTGTGCTCACAAGATGACGAAATCACAGGTTATCTTAAAAACAGCAAAGTCAAATAAGGAGAACGGAACGAACATTGGCTGATTGAATAAACTCATGCAGAGATGCTTTTTACCTTTTTCCAATTTTTTTGAAGCCAGATAATTCTGCTTTTCAGTGTTCAGACTTTCAGGGAATCTTGATAGCGTTGTAAGACTTTCACGGTTTACTCACAGTTTATGCCTACAGTCAACTCACGTTAATCCCTCTGTAAATTGTACAGACCCTTTCACCGTTTCTCATTATAAACATCCATTTTCAGCTTGGCTGAACTGCTTTTTGTGGTTTCAGGACACATTTATAGTATTTCAAGACACTTTCCTCTTGTGCTGATGGGGTCTCAGGCAGTGGCTGATTATGGCTTCCACATCAAGCACTTTCCCAGGTAGTCTCAAAAATCAGAAGATCTCCCTGGGATTCCAATAGTCGAGGGAATAAAGAGTTTTAATCAAGCCGTTGAAGCATGCTCTTAATACTGATGTTTTTAGCAGACGTACTTTTTCGTTGGGTTTAATAGGTACCGCCATACTATTTTTATTAGGGCAAGCTTTTATTTTCTGTACAATAATCTTAACAGCATTATCACGCAAAAGGGTTAGTCACAGCATGTGTCACTGGCCAGGGTTGGAGAGGGGATTTAGGGATATTTTTGTGCCAAGTGCCCAGGGCTCAGCTGAGCTTTTTCTTACCCAAGTCTTTAGAAAGCTAAATGTAACATGCAAAATCTAATGTGCACACATGATTTCACTATAACAATTATCATACCTGCCATGTATAATTACGGACAAAGTGGGGTAAGCAGACATGTTTCAGTTTCGCTGTCTAAAATGTTTTAAAAGGGCGATCATGTTGAAGTAAATAGTTGCCAGTTGTGAAAACGCCAATCTCACTGTTTGCTATTAGTCTGTTTATGCTGAAGTGATACTTGACTAAACTGTGCAATAGGCAAAAAGCAGCTAGACAAGAGCTTGGCTCTCATGCACAGATTTCCATATTTATTGCTTGAAATCCTGCAGGGAGTTCAACTGAATGCCAATCGTAGCGCTGACTCACTGAGACAAACATGCATCTGCAGCCTGCGCCATTCAACACACCCTATACTGTATGACACCTGATTGATGTAAATCTACTTCTTCAAGCTAAATATTGTAGCTTAAGCAGCTCACTGTATAACAAGGGAAACTGTTAAATGGCTGATGGATTGTTGTTGTTTTCAGTATTCTAACAACAATACAACAAGAGTAATGAATATATTATAAAAATTACAATTTGCAGAGCACTTTTGAAAAACAGTGCTAAAAAGATTAAAAGAGGGCAGCAGATTAAAAGCAATATGCTTTATACAATTAATAGATTTCATTAAAATAGATATAAATAAATGTTTTAAGTAAAACCAGGATGGTCAGTTTAAAACATTATACTCAATGCCCTTCACCAAGTGAAGCTGAAGCCTCTTTTTATTCCCTCTCACTGTTGCTGCTTTTTAATGGTTTTGTTCTGTGTCAATTGTGCATGTGTGTGTCTGTGTGTGTGTGTGGGTGTATACATACATATGACCTGCTTCTTTTTCTGTATTTGATTTCATTTACTGTGCAGCTCTTTATCTCGAAATTCAAAGGAACAGACCAAAAAGAAGAATAGACCTGCATGCTTAGCAAATCAAACAGCTGCACTACAAAGCCAACCAACAGACCTGCTGAGCCTTCCAAGGTTAGCAGTGCCATCACACTCAGATCTCAAAGCAAACTTAGTTCCACCCAGAGCACCTCATAGGATGAATCAAGTCACTCTTTTGTCTCCATACCTGCAGGCACAGACATATGCATTCTCGCTCGGCAACATACTCTCAGACACACCTTAGGGTACAGAAGTGTCTATCTAATGCAAATGTATGCAGTGTCATTATAAACTACAAGTCAATTATAATGCCGCGGTTATTCTGAAAGGACCGAGGGTGGAGGCACCTCAAGACATTAGTATGCCAATGTGTTTAAAGGCCAATTTCACCCTGCATGCCTCTGGAACAAAGCCCTCAAAGAATTTGCATTTCAACAGAATATCACTTTTCACTGGCTGTTTATGAATCTGCGTCCCGTCGGCGCTCCTATTTCCCATTTCCTAGCCTGGATGCATAATCACTTTTGTGTCAAATTGTCTTCATTGAGTTGTAATAAGCAGAAAAAGATGCCAGTGGAGAACAGTTTTCTTTTTTTTTCTTCCTTCCTTCCTAGAATTTTGCTGAGAATCGGCGTTCATCTTTCTTGTGGGGATTTCCTCAAGTGTGTGAAGTTGGCTTTTTTTTTTTTTTAAAGCATTAATATTCCTGATTAAACACAAGATAACAACGACTAATACGTGGCATCCACTGATGCCCGGATTGAAACGTACATGATGACACACAAAAAAAATTACTGCATATCTCAGCCCCATCTCCTGAGCGCCACACAACATTTCCTGCCTTTATTATTGGTAGTAATGACAGCTGGGGACTGCTGGCGCACTGCCCTGTCACAGAAGGAACTAAGTAGCAGGTTTTCTCCTGTCAGGGCTGCTATGAGCTTAAGCAACAGGGAGAAGAAGGCAAAAGAAAATCTATTTTTTATAACGGAAAATATAATGACCTGCTCTCTAAAATGCCCAGTACAGTAGTTCAAACATACTAATGTCTCCGTCGATAACAGATGGATCCATAGTGAATAATTTTGCAGCAAGATATTCTTTGAGACCTTAGCCTGATTTTAAAATGAGAAATATTGAAACATTTCTAAGGCTGCACTAATGTCATTTTGAAATAGTTTTGAGCATATGCAGGCTGTACGTCAAGCAGTTCTGTTAAAAATACAGCACTTGCCAGAAAAAAAAAATGTTTCTCAGAGACAGTTTCTCACTTTGAAAGGCTTCTTGCCTGGAGCATACAATAAATGAGGCTCCGGTGAGCAGGCAGTAACTTTTGTCAACAATGCACTAAATGTTGTGAACTATAGATGTGCAGCATGGAGTTTAACTACATCCTACAGAACAACCGCATTAAAAGCCTAATGGATCGTACCTGGTACAAAAGGAATTGAAGACAAAGACACTCATCGGCTGTTGTTTTTGGAAATTAGCGACAGTCACGTCGCACGAGGTGCAAAATTTGTGTTTTCATGCCTGCTTTTCTTTCTGGTAATATAAAGAAGAATCAAACTGTATATAAATATTAAATTAAAGAGACTGTCACCATGAAATCAGTGGCTGTGCTGAGGTGCACTCTGAACACAGCAGGAATAGAGTGCTATGAGAGCAGATTTTTACAAGGTTGGTGAAAAAAGCATTAAAGTACATATCAAAGGAGAAGAGCATGTCAATTATTTATCAAAGTGAGGAAAAACCACAAGGGCAGATGTGTGAATAAAGGTAAGGGGTCATCAGGATGGTGCTGGACAGAGAAGGAGACGGACAAATGCCACAAAATGCTCCGAAATACCTCGAATATCATAAAGATTCTGACATGAAATCAAACTTTGAGCATTTTTGTATCCAAGTTAAAATTAATCATTGGCCTTTCGTTTACACACTGCTGCCAAAAGCATTAGTGTCTCTACATGCGTACAGATTTAAGTGTTCTTTGTGACCCATAAGAGCTGCAGGGCACAGAGAACCAGAAGCCTCCGTCGCCAGTGTTTATTTGTGGTAAAGGTCAGTGTGCGCACATTTCCAGTGTCTTTGGTATTTACCTCAATTTGCAAACATGTAAGCATGTGCACACAAGCAGTCAAACTTGATTGCATTTACTGTACTGTATGTAAATGCAGAAATATTCAAAACATTATGCAGCTCTGTGTTTGCATCCGTAAAATTTAATCTAGATATGCCGCATGCTGCCACAGGCACTAAGGTCATGTGTGTATGTATGTATGTATATATATATATATATATATATGAACACATGCACTGAAATTTGTAAGCCCCAGTGTGATAAGGATCCCTTGAAGAATTACTATCTATTCTGTTTAAATGTGTACAAGAGGAGCTGAGTGACCAAATCATTGAACCATGAACTTGGTTAGTGTCGCTTTTGCAGGTCCATTTATCACCCTCAATGCTGTGATATTAGAAACCCCAGAGAGGCTGGGATATAAGAGGCAGACATACCGCTCCTCCTCTCCCTGCTTCTATGGAGAACAGAAGCCTGATTCTCCCACCTGCAAAGTCTCCATCTGCTCTCCCTGCACAGCACAAAAGACACAAAAGCTCCATAACCCAACACACAATCAAACCAACCTTGATTGTAATACTCGCTGACAGTTTGTATTTGACACAGGCGTATCCTCATGATGCTTTGCAGCGGCTACAGTTGTCTCCAGAATAAATGCATTTTCTGTCTTTCCGAATTACATTCAGAACGTGTTTTCACATTATATCTCAACTCTTTAAGCTGGTATAAGAGATGGTGCGGCCCACAGACCTGAAGAGGAAAGATAGTGAGTGTAGGTTTTTGGTCCAGCATTAGTTATTCATGTGTATCTGCTCTAAAGAGCAAAAAAAAAAAAATCCCAACTACCCCCCAAAAAGTGAAGTAAAAACATAGCAACATATAGTAGATATGAACAGCCTCTGGAGTGGAGATTTATGGGACCTCCATGAAGTGAATCTTCCAACAGTGATAGAGGAATGAGGCCACTTTAAATCCCGTTACTATGTGATCAAAAGTCATTTTCCACTATAGATCCTCCAGCCACAGTGCGATCCTGTAAAGACAAACCTGAATACCTGAAGTATTGGCGGGTGACAATGGTGAAAGGAAGATATTATACATATATATATATATTTCTCTTCATTAGGAGATAAATAATGCAGGGGAATCATATGAATAATTTTCTCCCTAATGGATATTGCATGCTGAGAAAGGATTTCCAGTTCCACTTTTTAAAAATTTAGCATGTGAAATGATGCGTCGCTATGTGACAAAGTGATTTTTCGGGCCAAGAAGAGAGTAGCGCAAATGCATCAGAAAGCTTTAAAAGAAAAGCGAGATTGAGGGAAGGAAAAAGGAATGATAGAGGGGTGGGGCATCCTCCGAGTCAGACAGCATCAAATTGTTTGTCAGGGTTAAACAGAAACACCAACACATCTGATGTAACTGTCAAAAGTTTGGGGTGATATAAATTATTTAAATACTGCTCTACTAAACTAGAGCTGAAATTCATTCGAACACCTCGATAGAGCCCTCAGATTGTGCACATGTCCACACTTTTCCTATTTTTCCCTTGATCTGTTTTGTGTCATTTATATAAATCTCCTATAACTTTGGTTTTCCAAGAGATAAATGTGAATTGTTGTGATAGGTGGCCACAACATCAAATACGACCCTGAAAATTGTTACTCTTTATATATATAAGTGCAACCGCATCTACAAGATATAGCCTTTTACTTGTGAAATTCAGTCTTTGATTAGAAATCAATACGGAAAATGCTGACCATATGGTTGCCGAGTGTGGAAATTTCATTTCGCATCTGTCTGAATGAAGAATTCCTCATACTTTATTCTCTTCATCAAAACTGAGATGGCACATCACAGATTGCATGTGCGTTGGAAATGCAGCCTGTCACCAGCGCATAGGATAGGAAGCATGACAACCTATGGAAATTCAAATAGCATATCCAATAATACAGCCTCTTTCATAATGGTGAAATGGACGGATGATTTTAAACACAATAAAATGGCTCATCTTGCCGTCAAAGTGGTCTTAAGTCGTAGTGACACAGCTGCAAAGATGTAAAGAGAAGTAAAAAAGCACAGGCACACGGTTAGCTGGAGAGCCTCCCTAAAAAGGACGCAGACTTCTTTCAGCCCCTGTGATCCCAACCTGCATCCAGCAGCATGACATACAATATGCATATGTTATCAAAGAAAAAAATCTGCCATGAAACTTTAATGAACGTAGAAATAGAGGGAGCAGTGCAAAAGAGAAGCTGATTTGCTTAAGGCAATGTGGAACTGTTTTAGTGAAGCGTAACGGACACGAAGGAGGAAACCTGGGAAAAGAACAACTGCTATAGGCATTTGCATTTCACATGTGAGCATAAGACTGCAATTATACATACCACTAAGTAAGGACATGGCTGCAATCCACAAAGCAAATTTCCATGCTCTGAACAGAGCCACAGCTTGCCTGGGGACTTGGCAGCTCAGGTGGCAAGCATGGTTAATTTCACTGTATGAGAAGTTGTAAGCTTTAGCCTACATGGTCAGCAGCAAAACGCCGCTTTCCCATCACTAGACACTAGATAGATCTTATTTGTTGTCCTTGGACGATAGTCTCTTAATCTTATTCTAATTGCAGCACAGTTTTCCATTCTCCACTTATTTATTTTTTAAAGACAGACAGCACAATTCAATGCACAGCACTGATTGGGAGAACTATCCTAGAGCAACAGCAAAGTTTGACCCCCGCCTACATTCAACCTATTTTGAAATCAGATTGCCCCCCGATTTACCTCCACACACCAGACAGCATTAGTCCGCACTAGGGCTGGAGTTGCTAGGCAACTGAAGACACTTGCTGCAGACTGAAATGATTCTTTGATTCAAGGAAAGATCTTATATAATGCCTTACAGGGGAGAAATTTTATATAATTGCATAAAAATTGTCTTTGTAATTAGAAAGAGTGTAATGTTATGTCAGTTGGCACAACACGGCGAATAAGAGCGCAAGCTCACTCAACATGAAACGGCGAAATCACTGAAATATATTTCCCTTCAAGCTACTTACTTTGCATAAAGTAGCTTTGCTCTCATGAATGTGGAGAGTAAAATACACACATTCACTTCATGATAATAGCTGACTGAATACTGTGCTAGCTGGCTAGTATAGCCATTAATGTATGGATCATCACTGATTGACATGTTAATACAAAAAACCAAAAATATATACATTGTGTTCAGTTCATATGTGTTAATTGTGTTTTTGTATAGGGTAATTTATAAATCTAAGCAATTAGAGCGCATGACCCAAGTGCTGCAATTAATTGTGGTATTTTTAATTAGCCCTTTATTTCCATTCATTTACATCCTGCTACATTTATTTGGTGCACGCGCCATCACTTCTGGTCATATTTGTTTGCCAGTGTTAACAAATGCTCTAATACTGCACTGCACCAGCTATCCACTGTGCAAAACACTAGACTGTTTCAGTAATATGTTAATTGTGGTCCATCGAGTTGATATAATATGTGGGTAGTCTCAGACACCGGTAATTACCATTTTCTATATGCTTCTCGGTGCTACAGAGACCCATGGGAAATTACCAGGGTTAAAGGTCCAGCGGTGAGAGCTCCATGCTGTGGGTGACCCAAAGAAGCTTCCAGTAAATGAAGGCAAACTGGCTGCAGGGAAATATGAAGCATTATATGTGCCTGGATTATCTAAGTCATGAGTGAAGAAGCTCATAAATATGCATATTCATCATCCAGTGCTGCATCCTTCTCACAGAAGCTATCATGAAGATTAATGGATATTATTCAGTCATTCATGATTTACTGTAAGTTAGCGTTTCAAACGTGGGCTGACAGCACCACCAACTGACTTTAAGTGAGACACTGCTTCATTGTAACAGTCTCACAATTAGCTTTAGGGATGTTTTCTTAATTTTTTTAACCACCTGTATTGTTGCTTTACATTTACTTTAGCTGCTGTTTTAATTTTTTATTAATACTACAAATGCTATAAGTTCAAGGGTCAAGGTCAAGTTTATTTATATAGCCCATTTCCAAACAGTTCATGCCGGAAAAGGTGCTTAACAATGTAAAATGCCACTAAAAGAAGTAAAATGTAAAACAATGATGCAGTAAAATGTAGAAAACAAATAAATAAATGAAATAAGTCAATAAAAAAACTATAAAGTCTCATCTCAGACTGAAAGGAGTTTTGCAAAGTTGATGCCAGTAAAGGTATGCACAAATGCAATCACATTCGATGCAAATGAGCTAAAGGATAGGTAAAAATGTGGATTTAGTCAAATATTTAACTAATATTTAACTTCAAAGGTTAATCAAAGGTTTGTTGCACTGATGCAGATGCAGTCTAGTAAATTATCACTAGATGGCACTGCATGACCAGTAGTGAAGCAAAAGCTGGCTAGTGCAGTGAATGCAAATAAAAAAAAAGGTTGCATAATACAGTAATTCTCAGATACCGATCTCATACAAGCTGTGGGAAGTAATGTTATTGTCACTGAAACTTTGAAGCACGTTAATTTACAGTCAGACCTTGTGTGTTTGCGGCTCACATGCCGCAAACACACAAGCAGTTAATATAATTAAAATAAGTAAAAACAAAGCGTTTGTGCTTTCTTGTTCATTAATATGTTTAATTCCTGTTTGTATTTTCTACTTAGATTCACTGAAAAACAACAAATTCTCCCAAATATTTTTAATCTGCTGCACTATATGTTCTTCAAGTTGACACATGCAGTCTAAGCACAACACGAAATGTTTAACTTTTATCGATCTATAAATCAGACTCTTAGAAATTAGAGATGAATTGTGTCTGCTTCTTCAGTGTTAAAGCTCTTGTGATGCTCATCTGTTTTACTGATGGAGCTCTCTTTCATGTAGAGGTCGGTGGGGTTGCGCTGCAGCAGTAACAGGCTCTGGTTCCTCAGCTCTTTGTTCATGCAGAGCAGTATTATGGGGCTGAGGAGAAGAGGCAGGTCGAGCAACAAGTCTCTAACCATCTCATGACACACAGAGGGGTGATCCATTAGTGCAAACACAGCACCTATAGCACAAAAGAAATACGCAGACAATGGCAAATACAACCTTTAAAATTGCTTTCATTTTTAATCCTATAACAGATGGTAAGAAAGAAAAAACAAACACAAAAAGATTTTTCCAGCTGGTAAATTTAGGCAAAATGTTT
>NW_005187402.1:8815525-8830607 GCF_000239375.1 Pundamilia nyererei | reverse complement strand
TGTGGACATTTATCCAAAAGAAAGTCCGAACATGCTAAACAATCCAAAAGTTCACTTCACTTACCAGGTATATGTGCTGTGAAGGTAATGAGAGATATGAGGCTGAACACCTTTGCCAGCTGAACGTTAACTGTCTGACTCCTGTTCATCAGTTTAGCACTTTTGACGATCGTGTGTAGAATGTGAGCATAGAAATACAGGATTAATGGCAAAAACACAACAGTCTTCACCAGTAAGAGGATCCTCATAACTTGATCGTTAATAAAAGAGAAACAGGTGACGTTGATGGGATCCAGGTGATCCACGCTGGTACCTAAGAGTTTCACAGCAATCTCCTTCAGGCCCACTGGAAGCAGAGGAAAGAGAAGCTCTAGGGCTAGGAAAACCCTGCTGTCAACCAGGTGCCTGCAGCCACATACCACTGTCAGGTAAATAGAGAAGGTAATGAAGGACACATAATGAAAGGATGCGGAGTTCGTCAGGTGTTTGGCGCTCACCATGACTTCACACAAGTGGGAGCCCAGCATCCACCGGCCGTGCTGCCTCCAGTGAATTATCATGGGCCACAGACTCAGGTTGACAAGGTTGCAACAGGTGCTTCCGAGGATGAACATCACCACGTTGCTCCTTATCTTGCCTCGCCGGCTGAGCAGACAGGACACAATGGAGACCAAAATAAAGATATTCAAGCCAAAGGCAGGTACCAGAAGCAGAACCTTAGAGGAAGCACAAAGGTTTAGGTAGACAGAGATGGCACACAGTGAAGAAGACGTTTCATTCATGGCAGGTAAAAGGAGATGATTGTGTGAGCAAAAGCAGATGTGAAAGGCTAATTTTCCTCCCATCAGACGATAATATAAATATGCTTGCAATACCCTGGGGGATTTTTAATAAGGACAGAAATATAGATAATGCCACACGTGAAATGCAGACTCATGTCCTAATCATGTAAACATGTTTTCTTCCTTTGCCTTACTTCTGCATCCAATCACCTTGACTTTTGCTTCCTCTGAAATGTATTGTTTCTAAGACATTCACCCAGTGGACCTAATTATATGGGATTCAGTTCATAATCCCTTTCCTCAAGTTATAATCCTCCAGGAAAACTGGAACTTTAGCTGCTGTGCACCAACTTGAAAAATGGATGGGACATGATATACAGTCATTTTCCCAGTGATTTTACAGTGCTTCCCTCTGCTTTTATCAGATGCTTACCGACCACAAAACATTTTTTATTTGCCCCGTTTTCTACTTTGTTTTCCCTAACCTCGGAAAGCTTTTACTAGTGATCACTCATGTATTACCTTCAGCCCCTATTACCAATATTCTTATTCATTCCTGACACCATATAAGGAGGTTTTGCTCACGTAGCTATAATATTCTGTCCATGAACTGTCAGGGTTTGTTAAATCTAGGTTGTGTCTAATTTATTATCTTGTGATCTACACGTCATTACCCAGCAGCTTCCTTGCGGTCTACCAGTGCAGAAACATTACTAATGAGACTGGAAAACGCATTTGTTTACTTCTCTGGGGCTTTATTAATGTGACACAAAATCTGGCTGACTAAGTAGCTAACCATTCTGACATTACCCCAAAAACACATAAAACTGCCCCCTTTACATAAACACAGTGATATTTAGTAAATGTTTGATACAGTGTTGAATTTAATGACTTATGTTGCTATGCTGCTTTCCCCCTGTAGTCTGGTTTAGGATCAATCACATGGTGAACTGAATCTCCCTCAGGCGCTTTGTATTTACTACTACTTAAAAGTGTTAGCATGCTAACAGGAGCACGTTAACATAAACATATAATACCTGATATATAACTGCCTGTCTGTGTTGTTATAGCATTCATATTTATTATGATGTAAAGATTTTTATGTATAGAAGCTTAAAACACACCACATCTCAAAAGTTTGAGGCACAGTCACACTGTAGCATAAAATCGGACAAGAACGTTCTTGCAACTAGGAAAAACTTATGGTTGTGTTGATTTTTTTTTTTTTTCCAAATTTGGCGTACTACTTTCTCCTGGTGGGAGCCAACTTATATCCAAACAATCACAGTCTAACTTGGTCAGACTGCAATCCCTATTGCACAGACTAGTAAATGTTTGCAAATCATCACTGTCTGATATATAAATGCAAGATTCCTGCCAACATGTTGCAATCAATCTATGTCAGTCTGCACTGATAAATGCAACTCATCTGCAAAATGTCTCTTTGCAATAGGGACACAACTCAACTGGTTGATTATATTAACATTTAAAAGTAAAGTTGCCGGGCATTTATATCATTCTGCACACAAATGGCTGTCATGCATGTGAATTTGCGATGTTTGACTGATTTATTACAGTTAATAACCATATTATCACGAACAAATTGCACGTAATTGCCAACTTTATCTCATTTAAAGGCAAAGTGATAGCATCATGTTTCCAGCTTACCTTTGTCTTTTCCCACCAAAGTTGCTTTGAAGCAACCACGTCAAAGCCAGCAAAATCACAATTTCATTGCACACATTTGCAGTCATTTTGTTCGTACTGCGGTCTCCAAGCACTCTTTTCCATTGTGTGATTGTAGCATGTAGAGATATCTTTGTTATTGAAAGAAAGCACATCTGCTTTGGTCTAATGTAGCATGAAATTGATAAGAAATGCTTCAAAAGACAACAAATAATGTAATCATTAATCAAAAAGTATCCATTTGAATTTTTTCCAAACATCTTTGAAGCCACGAGGATGTGTGTTTTCTGCAAATATCACAGTGTCCCAGTGGTATATATTGTTACCTAATGCAAATTTATCTTGATTCAATTCGGTTTCATTATGCTAGCAATGCTAACTGCTCTGTTGATTAAAGAAGCAGTATGTTTAGAGTGCGTGGGGCATGATATTATTTTTTAATGTTGTAAGAAATAAAAACTGTCATGTGAAGCCAATAAATAAATAAGATTACTTACAGTAATGTGCGTACTACTCCCTTCATGGCTTTTGTTTAATAAGGCTACCGGTTTATTTCACTGACACAAAATTTATTAACCTGCTCATTACTTCTTATTTCAATTTTTCAATTGATGTTACGCCTCATAAGCGATTATATGTATATATTTTTAGAAGGTTTTGTGAATACTTCAGGTTCTTGTGTAATTGGTCATAATGAATAGGCCTGTCACGCTGCTATTCACTTGGCATCACAAGTAATTACTTGCATTAGCCTTGAGTTGGATTTTCCAGCTTTTAACCAAGATTGATATTTAGCACGCTCAAAATAGAACTGAAGGGTAGAGAAGCATCGCAGTGGTCACAAAGTGTTATTCAAACTCATAAGTAAATGGTGAACGCTATCACGTTGTCACCCTGAGGGATTCAGCTTCTACTCCCTCCACCAGTGGATGCTCAGAAGACTGACAGACAAGCAGACAACAGAAGTGCCGTTGCTGAAATTGATTGAAAATCAGAGATGCTTGCAGGAGCGGTTTGATCTAAGCAGACTGCAGAATGAGGGGTTGGAGGTACAGAAAGAGATAGAGGAACAGAGACAAACAGAGAAAGGCAGGGAGATAGAGAGAGGGAGTGCTGTCAGTCAGTCACGAGAAAGGGAAAAAAAAAAAAAAAACGCCCCCAAGGTGACAACTCCTTCCATGAGATGGTTTTCCACCGAGGGTAATGGAGCTTGGGGCTTGTCTCACAAAAAGCAATTTATAGCTAAGCCAACTGAGGTCTGAGAGATACAAAATTTATCCATGTGTCAAATATTTTCTGAAACAAATTGTGCTGTGTCAGGCCTGTAGATTTCTACCTGAGGCCCATAATACTCTGATGAATACATGCCGCTTTCAGAAGATGTTCAAGTCGCTAGAAGCTGTAAAGCAGGCATGCTGAACACATTCTTAAGAATACAAAATTCTTCTATCACTCAACGTACCCACAGGATCCCGTTTCTCTGCAAACATCATTTTAAACTCCACAAGTTAATTAATTAGAGCGGTTGCTATCACACAGCATTCCTGCTCTGTAGTTGCAGAAACTTAACAATAAAGTTGATATGAGCAGAGTGCCAATTAAGCACGAATATCTCATGAACTAATCCTTACCCTAACAGAGCCCAAAAGAAAACAAACCCAAAAGGCAACCCAGGCAGTAGGAAAAATACTTTGCGATTATAGTGTAAAAAACTAGCACTGTATGTATTTGGTGCCATCTGTGGTGGTTGGAACGCTGAATCTAATTTTGATGAGAAGATTATCATCTTGCACCTTAAAACTGTCTAGTAGTGAGCCAATAAATCCCGATGAGGGTAACAACTGGTCTCTTTCCAAGTTCTTGTTTGGACGAAAATCCAAAAAATATGGCTGGCCTAGCTGAATAGGATTTAATGTTGCTTCCAGGGAAATGAAGAGACTTGTGCGGAAATCTCTCAAGCATACACACCACTCTCCAAATCACAGACTTCATTCTTTGATCTCTCTGCCAATTTCCTAAGCTTTTGTTTTGAAAAAAAAAAAAGAAAAGACAATGTTGTAGGGAATCACGCTCGTGCAGAAGATGGTGGTAAACTCTCAAGAAGGCTTTGATGAACAACAAGGTTAACTGCTTCAATCACATGCTAATTTTAAGTGAGTGGACCTGGTGTTATGATAGTCTCAGTGACACCGAAGTCCTTTCTCTTCAATTATATATTATGATCATCATTATTATTTGTTTATTATATTAGAACAGTCTTACTCAACTAACTGTAGTAACATGCACTGTTGCAAAGTGTAAGTCTTATCGCTGCCCTGTGTGCTTGGAACTATCTGGGAACTCAGCCCTTAAATCAGATTCTCTGCAGCACAATTCTCATTCGACCTTCAGTCCTTTTTCATCAGTGTCTCTACCACTGCCTGAGCCTGCCATGTAAATTCTTATGGATTCGGGCTCTGGAGTGTCTCTCTGTGGGGGCTGGTGTTAAAGTCTGTGAAAAAACCTCAAGGACAAAGGCAGGTAGAATAAACCAAAGACATCTCACACATTTTAATAATCATCTCTCTCAACTGTGCCAAGCGTGGCCGGAGAATTTGTGTGGTGTGAAGATCAGGCCGAAGAAGAAAGGGAGGGGAGTAGCATGCTAAAGTCTCTCTGATGAAACCATCATCTCTGATTGGAGATGGCCCCAAGCAATTGTTATGGTTACTGTCTGCTGTGAGAGCAGAGTGTTGTGTGGTTAATGGCATATAATGTGGCTGTAATAGGAAAACAGTCACATTGGGCCTGTCGTGGAGTTAAGTCTTTTTTTTTAAGCCAGGGATTAGATCTGCTTTTCTTTCCTGCTCCGGTGGCTGTGCAACTGAATGTTTTCAATTTTTTGTCTTTTAAATTTAAAGTAGGCTGATAATTGGTATCCAAAAAAAATAAAGACCCAGAGTTGACATATATTTCAAACTTGGCTCACTGGAAACAGTGGTTGTGGATTTGCTAACTTGATGACTTTGTTTAGATGATGTTTGGACAAATATTTTGGTGATTCATAAAGCCTTGAGGTTAAAGTTAGGGAAATATCTGCATGCTTAGAAATACCAATTGTTGACTGTTTTGGAGGAAATGAGATGGAAAGCACAGTCTAATCATATTCACATGCACTGTTGACAAAAGCATCAAACCTGACCATCCTTCCCATGAGTTTTGTGGTGGTAGACCACTGTCATGGCACTTCTGCTTTTGTTGTGAACGTAAACACATGACAACAATTCACAGTTGCTGGTTTGTTGGAGAGGGCAGTAATTACACACACAGGAAAACGCAAACATATGTGTTTAGGTGGGGATGCACTGGCAGGGAATTTCAGGGCTAATATTCTAACTGACAATTAACAATACAATGACTGTTCAGGTAAAAATCTAAAGAGGAAATTGTATGTTTCTATTTTTCCTCAATTCCCAATTTTTCCTAAAAACAGGGAAAACCTTTAAATACAAACATCTATAACCCAAACTAAAGAGGCTTAGTACAGTCAGGCTAGCTGTGTAATGTGAGGAGTGATTACTAATTACTGCTGTCACCCTTACTTGGAAGCATGGTTCACGTGGTTATTTAGCAGTGATTGCAGAATCTCAGGTCAGTTTTATTGTCTCTTCGATGACCTGATTGCTGTGTAAGTGTGTGTGGTCTTGTGCAATCAGAAACCGCCACAGATAACAGAGTAGAAACAGGCAGAACACTCAGAACCGGTGTCTAAATGGCATCTTGGCAACAGTCATGCTTTGCATGATCAGCAGTAATTATGGGTTGAAATTATAATATTGGAGCTATAATATTTCTGTCTAACTTTTTGGCAACTAACATCCTGACCATAAATATACTGTGAATAAGCAGCTTCAGGCATATGTATAAAGGACCAATTTTGACTTGAGATAAACTTTTCAAATATTGGGAACACCTCGTACTTTTGTAGACTTATGTTGTTTTAACTTTTTACCACAGTCATGTACTCCAGGAAACCGTGAAGGCTGGAAACATAATTTGTTAACATTTTATGTAGTTCACAGGTTTACGGGTAGGTGGCCAGTGGTGAGGCAGTCTGCAAATTACAGGAGTAACACAGCCAACCCACGAGGGAAACCTGGACACCTCGAGAAAACCCACGCAAGACATTTCCCGTCAAACTAGAAAAAGGTCCCGCCAAGTAGGAAGTAGGGAACCCAGAACCTTCTTGCTGTGAAGAAAAAAGTACCTCATTACCAGGCTGTCCTGGTATGATGAAATGAATGGCAAGAAGAGTGAACCCAGCAGTACAGGTGTTTGAAGGTTTCCATATTAAAAGTAAATCTTAAAGGTAGCGTGTAAGTGCTGCTGGACATTTTTCTGTCTGAACATTTACACCAACTCGGACGCTCAGCCTGCAATAGCATGACGTCCTGATGTATCCTTTTACCCTGTGACAGCTGGTTCCAGCGTTGCCTGCAAATCTGAATGGGATAAGCAGAAAAAAACGATGGATGGATGGTAAATAATCTGAATTATTTGTATTCATCAGGTTAAGCAGGTTTTTTTCTGACACCAGGCTTCTAGCATCGCTGAAATGGTAAACTGAAATGTAAATTTAGTTGTTTAGTTGTTTCACTTGATGAAAAAAAGAGTTTTTGGTGATCTTAATTCTCTTTTAGCAGCGTCAAGAGAACTTTGGAAGGGCATCTCATTTAAAATATGTTTCTGATGCATTTTCACTTGTCCTTTATTTAACTAATTTCTATTTCTTTGTGCAAGCTTTCTTTATCTATACTGCAAGCAAATGGTGCTTGTCATGATAAACAGTGTGCATTCAGCAGGTATGTAACGTGCGAGGAGAAAAATACGTCAATATGTTTCTCTGCAAGAAACACTGGTACATATAGGTGTCTGAGTTAATCGTTATTCATTATTTTGAGGATGGCGTTTCAGAGTGCTGTCTAACAATTTGTTCCAAAATCTAAGTTGCGATTTTGGGACATAGGAAATATGTTTTATACAACAAGCTATTCAGTGAGCTGTCATGCCCCGCGCTGACTGATTTGTATTCATCTGTTTCTACACTCATTTATTTGGCTTCCTTTAATTTATGAGCCATCTATATGCAAATACAGAATATGTCAAACTAAAGCGATATCAAGGGCATGGATGCAATGCAGTTTTCTATTGGAACCTTTTTTTTTTTGCCAAATTTTTGAAGTTGTGTGTAAAAAGCATGAATATGCATTGACCTGCATAACTCAAGTATGTACAGCACAGACGTTAGAGTGTGTGTAATTTCTTTTTTCCAGTAGTAATAACTGACACACTGGATCTATTTTGACTACCATCTGACAGATTTGTTTTTCAGTAAATACAACATGTCAATGATAAATTGTAACTATAACAAAGCAATTTTTCAAGTGGATCTAGCAGCAGTGATTTGTGTCTCATGTAAACAGCTTTGATAAATGCACTCCGCTGTTTGTCATCCTTTTGCTCAATCATTTTCATGCTTAAATGAAGCAATTTGTTTCTCAGAGTGCAATCTGTTGGAGTTGATTATCCAAGCTGCTGATGTCCACCTCGATAAAAATAGAAAAGCCGTCTAGCCACCCACTCCAAATGCCAGCAGAACGGCAGCGCGCTCTGCTTCTGTTTAAGTCTGGAATGATTGCAAGGAGTGACTTCTGTGGAAGAATGTGAGAAAACAGAAACTTTAATTACTGTAATGAATCTTTCTGGAGGGGTATTGAAAGTGCGGCATTCGTGTGGTCTCAGCGAGAGCTCATTTTGGCTTCCAGCTACATGGTCATTCATCATCAGCTGAACAATACAGTGTGTGGTGGAGAGTATGATAAGAAACACAGAGAGAGCGAGAACGAGATGGAGTCAGAGACCAGGGGAGATACTGCATAGTTTCAGCCAAACCTACAAAATCGCAGTTTTCAACTTCTACAGGAACATCAATAATCATAAAAATATATATATGGTGAACTAGTATATTGAGAACAACAGTGATTTTATAATAAGCCGAGCTGTTGCAATTGGCCCCGACAGCTGCTGCAAAAGAAGCTTTCTTTGATAAATTTTTTGGCCTCTCAGATACCAAATTTAATCCTTCACAACAGTAAATGATGGATTAAATTAGGGTGTAATTCAATGTTGCAGCTAAACTGGTCTGAATTCTACACAAGCTACTTATATCTTGAAGCTTTTGCAATATATATGCAAATTTATTTTCTGACACATTTCTACAAGCAAATTAAGAGTGCTAGTTTCTCATAATGGCCAATCAATTCCTCATTCTGAATATTCATTTCAGCAGCCGGGAAAAAGCCTCACTCTTGCTCGTAGCTGAAGTTCTTCCGCTGAGTGGCGAATTTGCACCTTTAATTTCCCCACAAGAGATCAAATGTGCACCAGTTTTAGTTTCTAATTCGCTGCTTCTGTTTATTAAGGTTTTGCTGACAAATAGTTTTGTCCCATTGAGCCGATGCACTTTGCTGAATATTGTTCGAAGGTTTGAAATGCAATCATCAAACACATTTGCACTCCGAGACAATTTGTAGTCAAGAATTTAAGCATTTTTCTGTTATCAACCACTGAACCAGCTCATTGCTACAGTACCTTGCGAGGTGCCAAACAAAGTATTTAAAGTATAAAAGGAAATAACCTGTCATGTATAATTTATGATTTGCCTCTTTCGATTTCGATTTCTTTGAGAGCCCGCTTCAAAGGGTGAAAGTACTTTTGTGTTTACTTGTGTGTGTGCGTGAATATGTTGGCTTTTTAGTGGTGTTTCCAGAGTCTATAGAGCTTCTCAATACACTGCTTGCAGTGAATTCCTCATTCCCATGACATTATTTCTCTTCCACCTGTGATTACAGCTTTGTTCTAACATTTCTTTAATCAGATTTTCACGAAGCTGATTCAAGTTTTTCACACATTCACCCAGCGCTCCCTTACTTTTAATTTTCATTAGTGCTTTCAGCTTGCTAATGGTTTTACCCTTTGTTTGACCTAGCATAATTTGGATGGAGAGCAGATGTGCATGCCTGTGTCTGCGTGCGTGCGCCTGTATTTTGCAACAACACATGCAGCTGTCCTTTTGTGAGTCACTTCTGTGGGCACAACAAAACATAATTACTCTGATGAACATGGTATGGCTGAGTGGTTCCCCGGGATCACAAATCTGCAGGATCGTGGACCCAGACCAAGTCATTTATTTCACTTTGACGCAGAGATAAAGGAAGAAAGGGTGAAACACCTGAAGCACTGACCTTAAAACGTTATTGTTGATGTAGCACTATAACCTGCTCTGTGTTGTATTAATTATAGTCATTGTTTTAGATGGGCCACTGCCGTCCTGTATATCTTTGAGGCATATGGGCCTCACAAAACAAGTATAATATTTATCCTGTACCTACTTTACTGTTATATCAGAGTAAAATATTGTAATAATGCCACGCCAATTTTAAATATACTGCTTAATAGAGTGTAGTAATGACACATCAACTGAGTTTTAATCAGCTGATGTCATGCTGACAAACTTGGAGTTCAGATTTGAATGACACCACTAGGTGGCACTGGTCTTCTAGACTAGACTGTACAGCTGGAGAGCAGAAAAGCATAACCACCTACCTACAATTTACATTTACATGTCGACTATCACAGGGGTGCCTTCTCTCAGAGTGGAACTGCTTGAAAACAGAGAAGAGTGTTTTCCCACCCACAGAGCTGGAAGACCAGCTTGCCCAGTATAAACATTTTTACATCAAACTCTTATCTCTTCAGCAAACTGACGATATGTAGGTTTAGCATTACCAGATCTGTATCCATATGAATGCTGAAACAATATACTGCTTTACATGCGGCTTAACAATTTATTTTCTTTTTCAGTGCCAGAGTTGCTGTAATTAAAGTGAACTCTCACGACACTTTTGTGAAAAATGGGGAAGGAAGCGGGGCAGCGGTGAAAGATATCTGTGTTTCACTGATGTAAGCTGCCAATTCATTCTTATAGTAACACCTATAGCCTTGATTTAGACAGCAGCTATATTTGAAAAGCACTGCAGTGAAGGTTTTGAGCTGCTGTCTGCCATGAAACAAGCATGACAGAATAATGGGAATGGAAACATGCACGGAGCTGGCCTGTGCTCTCTCCATTTCACCCTGACAAATCCATCCTCTTTAGACATTAATGAAAATAACAGGGCCTATTCTGAAACTGATGCCCCCTCCCCCATTATTTGTCAGGCCCTTTTCACAATTTCAGCATTTTGACTCGTATTCATCTTTCAATTTCTCCTTGATAGAGTGCCTCCTTTTCATTGGATTACAAAAAAAGTCATTGAGATTGTCGGCGTTCTTCAATCTACTATGTGCTTGTCAGCTACACTACACACACAATCACAGGTACAGACGCACAAATGCTGATGCAAAGATTATTGCGTTACTGTGAGGTGTCAATAGCGATTATGATAGAGTGCATACATGGTCGACATCAAATCCAAACATATCCTGTGTGAAAACCGCTTACATCTCCAAGTATTTCCCAAGACAAGTTATTTTCTGTAGCAATATGATTTTTGTTTTGCACATAATAATTAGTTTAGCTGTCAGAACAGAAGCCAGAGGAAACTGCTGTATAATTTCTTCTGTGGCTCTGTGAGCTTTGTCACACTGAGAAAATAACCCAGATCGTATCATAATGATGTCATTCCACTTGGAGACTCAAATATAAACAAATGTTTTGTACTGTAAACTCAGGTGTGCAGAGATTTATGAATTCAGGCATTTACTTGGGTATAAAGACAGGCTATTAAGCTGCAACAGGGGGAGTATGACATTTTTTGATGCAGCTCAATTCTAAACAATTTCCTTTGAATTTTTGGTGTTTTTTTTTCTCCTGCAGATCGACTCTAATATTTACTTCTCAAATGCTGTGCCAGTTTAATGCTTCTTCACATGATTCGCTGTCATTTACTAGTAGCATCTCAGCACCAAAGCACAGCAGGGGGAAATTGTCTTTGCTTTTGGACTTTCTGTGCAAGTCTTACCATTTGCAGATGTTTTTAGATGACTCTGCAGTTTTGGAACAAGCCGCCAAATGGCAGAAAGAAGAGTTTGTGTTTTGGAACTGATGTGAATACAGACGGGCTTGAGGAGATTATTGTGGGCTTTTAGAGAACCAGGTCTAAAACAAATATCATTTGTCAGGGTTGAGGTGACAAGGTCAAATCGTGACAGTGGATGGAAGCAAATTTGAGATTCTGACCGTATTTCAGGTTCTGTTGAATACTGAATTGGTGGCATTAATTGTGGCACTGTTTGCTGGGTCAGTTAAATTCTTTCTAAGTCCTCGCTACACACAGCAGCCGGATAAGGCATGGATGTAGACCAAAAGGCTGTTTTTTCTATTTTTTCAATTAGCAGTATCATTCAGGAAAGCAGTCAAGCCCAGTAAAAATAATCCACGGAACAACAGACTGCAGTGGCAAAGGTGAGGACTGTTGAGCTGCTTAACAAAGGATAATGATAATTTCTAAAAGTGTTTGACCTTTGCTGTGCTGCGTAACTATCTGGACAAACACTGAGGAAAAGTCTGTAGTGCGTTAAAAATGATTCAGGTATTCATTTTCGCAATGAAACCCCTGAGTGATGCCGTATAGTGTGATTGTGATTACAATGTCCTTTACCTGCCAAGCAAAGTATGAAAAATGAAAGCAGGGACAGCAGAGACTTATCTACATGCAGAAACAATATGTGCAATCACACAGACTTAATTGAAGTTTAAGAAGAGCGCATCAAGGTTATGACTGTCATTACTGACAGATTCTTGCTAACAAATTAGGCTAACCCTAGCCTATGCAATGGTCAACTGATGGTTATATTCCAGTGGACTATTTTAATTATATTTCTTAATTGATTGTGTTTTAATATACTTAATTATTGAGTTACAGGTTTTTATCATCGTATAGAGTGACCTTGCCAAGGAGATATTTTCCATTTTGCTCTCTGAGCATACCACAGTGTGTCATTAGTATTCTGATAATGTCCACTTATGGAAATTGTTCATGGAGAGACATATTACTTACTATACTAATTTCTTACTTGGCTCAGCATCACAACTGATTTAGTGATTTCCTTATGACAATAATGTTTCCCCCTTTTTTTAAGATACACTAACTGGCTTGGCACAGATTTAAAAAATGTGTGTACCATAGGAGGCTACATGATTTCATGTGAAACAGGGCCAGAATTTGCCCAATTAAATTTGGATTCGGGCAAAGGCAGTTCAAGGACTTAAGTTGGCACAGAGTTACAAGAGCCTGTGGGCAAGACAAAATCAGTTACTCAACATATGTTCATGCATTTCCACTCATATACAGCCCTTCTGCAATGAAGTGAATGTTAACGAAACCTTCCTGCAGTCTTTATGTGCAGTTTAATGGACCTCCTCATAATTGCAGCTTACTATTAGCATTGTACTACAGTATAAGGTATACTGTAGTACAATGCTCACGACAAAATGCAATGATATGCGAATCTCCCGGTCCACATTTTATTCATAATAGAAAACATCAAAAAATAACTATCAAATGTTTACATGAAAAAATGCATTATTTGGGTGTGCTTTGGGGGTATTTGAGGATGCTGTTCTTTGTTTCCATGTTTTCCAAAAGATTTTTACCCATTTTAAATTACCTTTGGCCGATCATTATGGATTATGTTCACATAAGTTCTTATCTTATAATGATAGAGCTTTAACTTGCCGTTGTGGTTGCCATAGTGAACTGTGTTCACAGACCACGATTTCTGGACGTGTTCTTGAGTCCATGCAGTGATGTCCATGACAGAAACATGGCTGATTTTAATGCAGTGGCAGCTGAGGGCATGAAGATTACAGCTTCCAATATTGATTTTCAGCCTTGTTCCTTGTGCACAGAGATTTCTCCAGATTCTCTAAATCAGGGGTGTCGGACTCCAGGCCTCGAGGGCCGGTGTCCTGCAGGTTTTAGATCTCACTCTGGGTCAACACACCTGAATCAAATGATTAGTTCATTACCAGGCCTCTGGAGAACTTCAAGACATGTTGAGGAGGTAATTTAGCCATTAAAAGTAGTGGTGTTGTATCAAGGACACATCTAAAACCTGCAGGACACCGGCCCTCGAGGCCTGGAGTTCGACACATGTGCTCCAAATCTTGTTATGTTGATGTTATACTATAGATGATGATGACGATGACTATAGATGTTCAAAGTCAAAATTTTTGCACTGGCACTCACTTTCTGAAGAATTAGATATATTGTTGAGCTTACAATTGCAAGCCTGGAGAAGTGTCAGTCAGTGGCAGAATACTACTTCACACATTATTAATCTAATGACCACTAATAAGAGAGGTCAGGTGGTAAAAGGGGCAACATCCAACCAATTCTTGCTTGATGAAAGAATTTTCTTACAAGACACAACAGGCATTTACAGAATAGAAATGTTGAAATAAATGAACTCTGTAAGAAGATGACACAGAGTAACATTCATTGTGTTACTAACAAAACACCTACCTCACCCACTTAGCCTCCACAAACTTTCCCTAATATTGTGTCGGTTCCCCTTATGTTACCAGTTGGACACAGGACTTCTCAGAGTGTCCTGTGGCATCTGGCACAGGGATGTTGGCAACAAATCATTTGGCTCCTGTGAGTTATTGGGAGATGGGGTGGGCCTCACTGGATCCGGCTTGTTCTGATGAACACAAACAATAATAAGCTGGACTAGGATGTGAGAGGTTTGGCCTCCAAAGCCTTGGGCTCCTTGCTGTGTTCATAGAGGCATTCCTGAGCAGGTTTTGTAATGTGATGGGACGCATCAACCTACTGAGTGAGGCTGCTGCTGTTGGGTGGTTTTATAGGAGAGGGATGGTAGGGGTTGCCTTGCAGCAATATTTAACAGGATGCTATGTGTTAAAGTGGAACCCAGGTGGATGTAACAGCTCAAGCTTTCTCAGTAGAATATTACATTTAAATGAGCTTATCAATGTCATTCACCTCGTTGCCCATTTAAATGTTGTGGCTGATTGGTGTAGCTTCTGTTGAAGATAAGTTTTGTTTTCCTTAGGTGTTAAAAAAGTAGGAGAGATTCAATATATAGACTGACCTAGATGTTCTTTAGGTTGGTGATGTTGCATAGACTAAATGCCAACAAAGTGGTCCAATCATATCTTGAATATGAATAGAGATCTTTACCTGTTTTTGCGGAGTTGATTTTCCATGTTTCTAAAATTCTTCAAGGTTTATTTTCCATGGAAGGCGAGCAGACTATTAAAAGAAAAGAAAAGACAATATTCCCACCCTTTTTTTCCAGAGTTATCAAAATCTATAGTATTAAAAGTCCTTTTAGTTTTCATCACACAGCCATGAAAGACAAATATTGACTTATTCAGTTCTGTCAAGGTGCTGCTGTGGGCAAATATTTAACATGGAAATAATGTACTTAATAACATGGATGCATCAGTGGACATTGGAGAACTGCATGCCGAGAATGTGGAGCTTAGCCTTTATGTACGTGTGGCATGAAACACACACACACACACACACACACACACACACACA
>NW_005187402.1:8799801-8815505 GCF_000239375.1 Pundamilia nyererei | reverse complement strand
GCGCGCGCGCACACACACACACACACACACACACACACACAACATGTGTTAAATATGTAGACATCATATCTGTAACATATGACAGATGTAAATAACATATGCATCACATATGTCATTCAACTATAAGTCTTGGAAGTTCATTCGTGTAAGTAAAGAAACACAAAATGCTAAAAATAAACTCTGCATTATAACATTTGCACAGTATGACTATGCATAGCTACATGCATGCCGGCTGCAGCTATGCATAGATAGTCAAAACTTTGATGCTCTTACTGGTTTTTGGCATACTATTACATAACTGATATAAAAGCTTTGATACATCATCAGTTTTTGCAACTTCTTTTTTTATGGTGTACTTTATTTCAGCAGGTACTGCGTATTTTCCTCTCTGCCTGGTTGATGGTAGTAGAGCCACAAGTGCTATTTGTGTGAGATACACCTGATATTCAAAAAGAAGTCCAGTAAATTACACTGACGTGGTTATAGAACTGATCAGTCTCACTAACATTCACCTATGATATTCAGTGTTAGCTCCTCACCATATTTTTTGTAACAGTGTCTTGAAATTCCAAAGATGAAATAAATGCTTTGTTGCCTGTAAAGAACAAGCATAGTGTCTCTCACCATGTTGGAGTTTTCTCATCTAAGCACAGCATCATGGCTGGCTGCGCATCCCTTTTCACTTGGCACGCCAACAGAGGCGCACCCATCTGTGGACAGTTGCAAAAGGGGTGTAGGTGGGTGGGACTGTTGGGGGCTGGAGGATGTCCCTTGAACCTATTAATAGCTCCTTGACAAAGAACCTTGGGGAGATATCACACGCTTTGATGACTTCCTGCACAGAGAAACCTCTAAGTGGTTCTTTGGAGATGGGCTTTCCTTGCAGACACAGAAGAAACACAGTTCAGATGAAGGACATCATACAATCTTCAAAGGGAACAAGTGGAGTGTGTCAGCAGTTCAAGGCAAGTGTGAAAAGATAACTTCATACAATGAATTGTACATACATTTAGATGTGAAAAAAACAATTTGCCAAAAGTGCCTAAGTATTTGTATAAACAGGATGCATGTATTCTGTAATCTGTAGTGGAATACTATTTTAAAAGTATTTTAAAAGTAACCTTCCCAACACTGTTTACAAAGTAACACCAAATAGGCAACTGTGTCATAAAACGGCTCTTTAATGATCTTAGGATACATAACCTAACTCAATGTGAGTCAAGGACACCTTCATTAGCATTCACCCCTCTCTTCATCAGCGTAGGACGTGTTGATGAGTTTGACCTGGGGCTGGTGGATGCCAATGATTTTTCTCATTTCTCAAAAAAAGCAGTCTTGAGTCTCTCAAGTAAGGAAAGAAAGTTGCTGTATAGTTCCTCCATTATTAATACTTCTAAAAGGAAAATTCTGTTTTCAGGCTTGTATAGTGATGTGAAGTTTGAAGAATTATGCCTACTTGAAATTCAATGAATTACTTATGACACCATCAATATCCCCACTAGTGTCCAGTTTTTACCAAAAAAAAAAGATATAAGCCCTTAACTATATGTAAAATATTTAAAAAGAAATCATAATAATTAAACACGGACATGGGATGAGAAATATACATGATTTTGTTGAAAGAAGAAATTAGTATTAGATTAGCAAGTGTTACAAAGTTTTAACTGCTTTTTAATGACCTGATTATAAGTTGAACTCTGACATGACTCCCATAATACTATCATAAATTTCACTGAACCTCCTACCTAAAGATTACAATTGCAAAGTGACAAGAAAACAGAATACTGGCTCCTAACAGCTAGCTAGACTGAACTGCTACAGTGAGCCATTAGTAGTTTAATGCTATTAATATAGTGCAAATGATAGTGTAAATATAAAAATATAATTTTAATGATGTTAAAGACATTCAATTCTGTTCAAGAGTTTGGGACTGATTGAAAATGAATTTAAATCAATACTTACAGCTTCTGCTAAATCATCCATTTTATTGTTATTATTATTATGTGGCAGCTCTGGAAGTGGGCTTGTGAACTCAAAGCTCAGGTTGTGGGTTCTGACCATCTGGCCTGTGTGTCTTGCCTGTCAGCTAAGCAGAAACCTGGGGATAACTAGGAGCAATCAGAGGGCACAGAGCCATGGACTGCCACTGAGGCTTACACTATGCATGTGACTTTTAGTTAGACAGGTGTACACGCTAGCAGGCGGCAGCTGGTGATCATGGAAATTGTTCACTCCGTTGGTAGAGATATGATAATTGCCCATATTTTTCCTCTTCTTGTGGGGCCACGGCGAGTCTTAATGTGTTACTGTGCATGATGTCTGTCGCCTTCAAGCCATCAGCATTGTTTTGTGTGAACACAGATGCAGAGGAATAAAAAGACGCATAACAGAACATGTTGACAATGACATGATGAATTCAGATTTCACTGTGAAGTAGTTGTCTTAAAAAACGGTTTCGTGTAGACTGTAGCGCTGCAATCAGTCTGATTCAATTATTTAGCAGTGCTTTCTTTTACATTAACTAAGGATCTTTAACAAAACGTGCTTTGCTGGTATATTATTTTTCACTTTGAGATGCTGTCATCTGCCTTTTGCGGTCATTTCGGGACAAGTTATATATAGCACCAATACACTTTCAGAATTCCCTCAGTCGTTCCTAGCTGTAGTATAGAAATTGCATATTTCCATTAAATCAACCTTCTTTTAAGTGAAATAAAATGCTGATTAAAAAAACAGTGGGAGACAAAGTCTAAAATACAAAGTGAGCATTTTGAGGTCAGCTAGCAAAGCTCAACCTGCATTACCTCAAATTTAATAATGAGAAATGATAAACTTCTTAAGCAGAGCTAACAGCACAGTTGTTGCATTGCAAAAAAAAAGCATTTACTGTCTGCTAGACATAGAGATGGAGGTCTGGTTGTTGTACATGTTGGGCTGTTGTGAATAAATACAATCTGAAATGAATCAGTCATCCCACCCCCCTAAGCCTCTGAAGTAGCCCGAGCTTTTTCACAAAGACAGAAAGCTCTAAACAACGCCACTCTGCATGCAAAACACTTGCTCAAATCCCAGTATAGTAAAGTCAAAGCTCATTAGATTTTGTTGGCTTCACCTAAAGGATATTATTGAAACTGAAAATAACAAAATGTTTCGGTTTCAGCAGTTTGAAGCCATGTGGCACAGCAAGTTCATATTCAGTAGAAAAAGTAGAAAAAAAAGGAAGCATTTGGTTGATTTTTCAAATGTTTTATCAATTTAATACAATCTACAAAACCAAATTCTATTTGATCTATTTTCAAGTTAACAGCAGTGTTTGATAACATCATTTTACTGGTGATGAATGAATGTATTCTAATATTTGTGAAATTATTTTCTCACAACACAGCGAATGTTTGAAGATGTTTAATGATCCAAAAAGCCCCGTGATGTTTTTCTGTGTTTGAACCACAACAGTGTGTTGTGATTCAGTTTCTCTTCTACACCCGTAAGACATATCTGCTTCATCTAATATTCTGCACATCCATCTGCCCCCCGCCCCCACACACCACCCAAGCCACGTCATTTTCATTACTGCAGCCTGATTTTAAAAATTAAAACCCAAATAATACACTTTAATATAGCATTAGCAGTTATATACTTTTGAAAAAAAGGGGAGAAAAATATTACTTGCTCTTAATGTAATACTCAAAACATAATAGCAGTGCAAAAGAATGAAGGCCTAATGTAGTGCAAAAAGTGTTCAGACACAAAAATGAAACGTAAAGGTTTAAAAAAGCCAAGATGATACATCATCTCCTTTTTCTTCTTCCAGCTGCTCCCTTTACGGGTCGCCACAGCGGATCATCTGTCTCCATCTCACCCGATCCCTAGCATCCTCCTCTGTGCTCGACTGGCTCCAACAAACAGCCTAGAGCTCCTTTCACACCAACCATCACTTATTCCATGAATCTTCTCCGTGGTCTTCCTCTTTTCCTCCTGCCTGGCAGCTGAATCTGTAGCATCCTTTTCCACCATATATTCACTATCCTTTTTCTACACATGTCCAAATCATCTCAGCCTTGCCTCTAACTTTGTCTCCAAACCACTCAACCTGAGCACTCCCTCTGATGTGCTCATTTCTCATCTTGTCCATCCTGGTCACTCCCAATGAAAATCAAAGCATCTTCAGGTCTGTCACTTCCAGGTCCACCTCCTGTCTTTTTTGTCAATGCCACCGTCTCCAAACCTGCTGTACATCACAGCAGCTCTCACTGCAAATCACTCCTGACACTATATGCATCAAAAACAGACAACGAAAAAATATATAAACTTAGAACAGAGCACAGACAGTGAAGACACTACATATAGGTATAGTACACGCTTTTGTGTAATTAGCCTAAGAGTGTCAAGTACCTTTGATACAAGTATTTTTATATTTGCTTTCAACTGAATGCCAGTTTCACTACTTCCGCTGACAGTGTGTGACTGGCCTTGTCCTTTCAGACATACAGTAAATGCACAGTATTAAGGTAAGAGAGAGAAACGTAGTTCTGACACGCAAAAGTACAAATTGTTTTTTGAGTTGTGAAATTTTTTTGACAAGAACTGCTCATTTCAGGGTTTTGATAACCAATTATTAAAAATGGAAGAAAAATTACACACAGTGCACTTTTTAATTGTTGCTTTTTTTGAATGATGGAATATGATAAACTTTTATGTTAGGTCAGGTGTAACGCAATCAAGTAACATGTTCATGAACACTTTCCCCAGAGTTTTGTTTTGAACTTACCTGTGACTCATGGATCAGTAATCACTCAAGACCTCCCAGAATATTTTTTTCCATGAATATATCAAAAGAAAGAACAGAAAGAACACAGTTGCATGGCGTGAAAATACCGATTGCTGGAATATTTCAGCACTGGCTTGGACAGTGTGTTACAGGACAAAAAGATAAAAGGTAGAATCTAAGTGCACTTATCTACTTCAAAATCTGAACTTGCTGTTTGTAAGTAGATTCAAAGACAAAGACACAGCAGTATCAGATTTTGTAACATAATTCTGCTTGAATGATTGCAGGTTTCTCATAATGCAGCTATCTGTGCCTTTGTAATGGAGCTTATGCAGGGGATATCTTACTATCGTAGACCTATAAGTCATTCCTACATGCTGAACTATCATGGTAATAAAGCAATTAAAATGTAAAATAGTGGGATTTAATCATAGATGTGTGGGGCAGTGTAGACTGCAGCGTCAGAAGTAATGTCTCTAGATTAAGGACGCGGCAGGCCTCAGGTCACAAGTCAAAATCAGACTCACTTTACTTCACATCTGTGCATCTCTCGTCACTCACTCCCTGTCTCTCTTTTCTTTTTTCCGCCATGTGCTGAAATGCAATGAATTGATGAAGATCTCCAAGCCCAGAGGCTTCGGTTGTGCCCATATATTATTCTTTCTTACTTCTGGTCAATATGTAGTTAATCCAGCATGAAATTATATTTTGTTCAAGATGAAAAAAAAAATAGAGAGCTTGTCATCATTTTTGAATGTTTGTGCCATCAAAATGTTAGGCTTTATAGATAAATACTTGCTCACAGCAGGGTTGGGTTTACTTTATTTCATAGCTGTCACAGGGCATTATGCACCCTTCCATCACCAAAGTGGATATGGGGCACCGCAGCCTCCAAAACTCGGATCTTTTTTAAACGACTATGTAACTTTGTTTTAACTTTATCTTCTGGAATCTATTAAATTAATATTGTAATATTAATATAATATTGTAAAAATACTGCATTATATTTACATTATATTTCATTCAAATGAGAAAAAAATTAAGCATGACAAGTGAGATTGACTCAATATTTTTTAAGTTTCATGTGACATTGATGACTATTACTCATTTTACCAATTATGCTTTGGCAAAACTGGTAGTTCTGAATATCATGCACAGCGAAAACAGCGGAGTCAAATAATTCAGCCAAGTCTGCTTTTTGGGACATTTTAACCCGGGATTTACAGTCACCCATCCAATCAAATAGCCTTGAGCCCTGCATGCCATTCTTCTTCATTATCATTCTGTCCACCACAACAAACACACAATCCAAAACCGGCCAGGGAGAAGAGAATAAGTGCGGATTTTCAGTACTTATTTTAAACCCTTTGCCTTTTTAAAAATAAACAACCAAAATTTGCAGGTTCACTCCAAACTCTTACAGCTATCTAGCTGGTGACACAACCCAACGGTGCAGAGGCAAGTGATGAATGGCTTGAATCTGCTGAACCCTACTTTTGCTGTCTCTCATCAGATAAAGCTCATACACACCAGAGGGACTGCAGGTTTTCTCCATTTTATTTTTGTCAGGGGTGTTTTGAAATGGATAATAATAAACAATCTCACCTGAACACGCTTACCCGTAATGTTTAACATGTAATTCTTAGACGAGCTCAGCTGGTTTAGCCTAATCCTCTGAGCTGTAATCCTAACTGTATTTCAACATATCACACATTTTATTTTCTGCACAGTGGAGGATTTCTACGGTATAGTAACAAAAAAATCACTGCAAATTGCTATATATTTAATAGAAGAAATTTATTCTATTATCTGCTGATGCTGACAGAAAAAGCTTATAGTCAGTAACCCCACACATAGCCCTTTTCAGACATGGCGTACACAACATTGCTGCCTTCATCAGTCTGTTGAAGTGATGGCAATTTAACATTCATAGGTCATTTTAACATACATTTTTCCCATTACAATGTTAGAGAAAGTCCTGCCATCATGGATGAGATTGGAAATGTTACCTTGGATTTAGAAAGGTAAAGAGGTGACATTTCTTCAGATGCAGCTGCTATATATAATCATGACAGCTCACTCCTATACACATTCCACTTCATTAGGTAGACTTGATCCCCTTTGGCCTTCTGAAAAGCCTTAATTTTCTATGACATCAACAAAATCCTGGAAATATTCCTCCATATTGACTTGATAGCGTCACAAAGTTGCTGCAGATTTGTTGGCTTGCGCATCCATGATGTGAATCTCCCGTTCCACTACATCACAAAGATGCTCTATTGGATTGAGATCTGGTTACTGTGGAGGCCATTTGAGTATAGTAAACTCACTGTAATGTTCAAGAAACCAGTATGAGATAATCTGAGCTTTGGCCATAAAGAGGTGGACATCGTCAGCAACAGTCAGGTAGGTGTACTCGCAGATTTCTTTTCTGATGTATTAATCATATATTTTAATTATATCACATTAGTAATAGTAACATCACTTTCTCACTTTAGCATAGCAGCATCACTCCTGTAACCAGTTGTATGCATGCATGTAGAATGTTATCACAATTGGGCCCCAAGTTTTATTGCACTTCACAGTGGACCCATTGTAGACTTAAAGATCTCCAGACACCCTGCTCAAGGGAGGTGACCGGTGGTCGTAACTTTTCTTAGAGTGGGATGGGGTCAAGGATGAGATGGATTGAAGCTATAGGGATATGTAATTTGCTGTGGAATGTTCTTTGTTTGAGAGACTCTCTGTGGATGTATATAAGATGTGAGGGCGGCGGCCAAATTTCAGAGATGATCCTAGTGTTTGGCTGAGATGTTTCTCTCCATATTGCAATATGTTATTAAACCACTTCAAAATGCTCACTGGGTGTATTGCAGGTTATTGTTAAAATTTCCACAACATAGCCTATGACTGAAGAATGCTAAACTGGTATTGAAGGGACCCACATTTCTTGATGCATGCTCAATCATCCAGGTAAGTTGATTCTATGCATCTGGACGTAGCCTTTTCAGTGGGAGAAATGTTTTATCACTCATCCAAGTGATTTCTTCAGTATTAGATGACTGTAGATTTCCCCAACCATGCAAACAGTACCTTCCACCATGACTAAAACTAGCATCACTGATGAATAATAGGCTGTGAATAAAAAGCCTGTGTTTGGTGCGCTAAGGAAATTTCAGTTTCCTTAGCTGAAATTAGTAGCACCTGGTGTGGTCTTCTGCTTGAAGCTTCAAAGGATTGTGCATTCAGAGATGCTCTTTTACATACATTGGTTTTAATGGGTGGTTGTTTGAGTTACTGTTGCCCTCCGATCATCTCAAAGATGTCTGGCCATTATACTCTGACATCAGCAAGTCAGTTTTCTTTTTTTGTCTTCTGGACCATTCTCCGTAAGCCATAGAGATGGTTATGTGGGAAACATCCCAACCAGCCAGCCTATCTGGCACTAAAAACCACGTTTAAATTAACTTAAATCTCTTTTCTTTCTCAGTCTTGCTTATAAGCAGTTGAACAGGTATACCTATGAACCGACGGAGTGTTTTACACTAAATGGACCAGAAAAGTATTAAAGTGTAGTTTAAAAAGTGTGGATCTATGTAACAACTCACCTGTCTGAAGTGAACATCATAGATTGAGCCTGTCTCAATGTTGGTGACATTTTATTTAAAGCAGGTTAATTAACAAAGTGACTGTTGACGTCCCCGCTTGTGTAAATGTGTACACCGTTTTGACTTTGGAGATGCTCTTCAGTAAATCCTCCTGTTGTATATTGCTGTAGGAATGAAATAAATTGAGACACAAGGTTTCAACGACATGCTGCTTCTGTTAATGTTTTACCACAACAAAGATTATTTTTCTAGCGTTTCTGCATTCTCCACAGCTTCCATCTTTTTAATGAGTTGAGCAGCATATGATGATCCATGCAAGGCAAACACCAGGCGTCATTGTCTTGTGAACACTTATTCTGCGACTGCATGTTGTCCAAATGTATGCTGTTTAGAAAGTTTTTAAAATGATATGTAAATCTCACCATTTAGCATTTGAACTAGTTTGACTTTTATGGAAAACTGACCAGGGTGCTCATTCAGACATGAAACAGGCATTCAGAAGCTGTCAGATTAATGGAAAGGACTGAATGTGTGGAAGGGGCATATTTTGCATCCACTTTTTAAAATGAAAAGCATCAAGGTTTGAAAAGATTAAATAGTATATAATATATACTTCATTTTTTAGTGTCCAATTTCCTATTATCATAAAAGACCAATGGGAAAACAAATGCAGTTACATCAATAAGTAATTACAGGGGTGCTTTGCCTACATTGTGGGGTCCCTATAGAAAATATTTCACTAAATGGGGTTGAAAAAAGTGATATTATGGTGAATATATTTTACATTTACCATAATACAACATTTGCTGTAACCATCCATTGCTCATTCAATCATTAATAAGGAACCTGAATAAATTTGGCAACAAAAAAAATGTTCTAGAGATTTAGCATGAAGTGTCTAAAGTCTCATCAAACCAATGCAAACTTTATACATGCTTGTAGCACTGATCAAACAATACCTCATCCAGCATTCCGCAGTTACTTCACCTATAGCTACAGTTGTTCGCAGTCTACATAATTGTGATTTAAATGTAAAAAAAAAAAAGTCATTCTCCGCTACAACATTCAATAAAATAGCAGACACTGCTGCTTTTCAACTTGCCATTCAGCAGTTGAGGAACAACATTGAACTAGGGCTGGGTATCGTCACTGATTTCTAGAATCGATTCAAGTCCGATTCTCGATTCGATCTACGATTCGATTTCATTTGATTCGATTCAATTCGATTTAAATCTGGGAAATTTTGACAGTCAGAAATATTACAATTCAGATCAGTACATTTACATATTTTTGTATCAATAAAAAGGAAGCTGACACACGCAAGACTTTATCAAAGGTGTGAGCATCACAGCAGATGCCTTTGTGTCAAAGTAGCTGAAGATAAAACACAGAAAAACATGAAGGTGATTTTCCAGGCCCGGGATTTTATAAAAATATTCTGCAGTACATCAAAAACGAAAGAAAACAATTAATCAACATATGAACATTACCTCTGACATTACAGTGGTTTTATTAGAGACACGTCTAAGCGTTTTGCATAGTTTTTAAAAGTTTAAATTTGTTCAGTATTGAACGGCAGAAATTAGGTTTTCTTTTCGGAAGAATGTAAAAGGGAAAAAAAAACAGCGGCCGACAGCGCTGTAAACAACGGTAGACTTGTGGGTAACAAGCAAGGGAATAATGCAGAAAACAGAGAGAGAGGGAGAGAGAGAGAGAGAGCTGTGCATCGTGGTGGAAGCAAACAGTAAGAGTAAGAGTGAATTCATGACGATGTTTACGTGAAGCATAGTTTGGATCTTCTTTTGCTGCTGGTTCGGTCAATATTGTTTGGAGAGACATCAAACTAACAGCTTTAGAATCAGCGCATAAAGGGCATGAACACAAAGTGCGGACCTGCCGACAGATCAGAATCAGCAAGCTGTCGGCGTTCATCCCCGACCGTGAGAAAGGCGACAGCTAACTGATTCTGATCCGCAGGTCCGCGCTGTGTGTTTATGTCTTTGTGCAGAAGCCGTGTTCCTGCTCTCATTTACTGTCTTAGCTGTTTGGTGGTTGTTGAAATTTTGTGACGTTTCACCTGAGATTCTGGCATTTCGGGCAAAATAAATTGATATATTTAATGAATCGATTTTATGTTATCCAAGCCAGAATCGATTTTAATTGATAAATCGATTATAAAAACCCATCCCTACATTGAACTGAACCAGCAATCAGAGTTTAATGGGTCGGCCGACCCTCATAGCTTCAACTCAGAACTTTAGAGACAAGATTTTACTGCCAATCACACAGTAATGGAACAGCTGGCTCATTTTGAAATGAAATAGCCAATTCAGTAGTTCAAAAACAGAATTAAATGAGGCTCTGGGAATATTTTGCATAATGTGACCTGCTCAGCGGCACTGGAAAGTCAATATATAGAGAATAAACTCTGGAATCAGGAAGGGTGTACAATATTTCATTGGACCACTGCACTAACGAAAGCTACTTTGGTATTGGGACAATGTTTTGATGCACTAATGGATCTAGTGCATCTAGGGTTTTCAGCATACTAATTTTTGAACAGTATGCTTCCATTTTCAAACATCACATCTATAGGCACAAATACTAATTTTTCTTTGCAGTCCTTCTCACTTACATATCATCTTTGCCTTTTTAAATTCATTTTCTTCTTTTTTGTGGATGTCATTGTGTCTGTCTTGCTTATGCCAAGACCAAGATCTCCATGACCTTGCAGCACATGCCCTATAATATACCATGCCTTAGTTCCAATTGTGCTTGCTGAGCCGCTTCTTATGGATTCATTTCCCACTTTATCCAGAAACTAGCTCCTGCTCTTAGTTCCCTTATGCAATAAAGAGACAATTTTTCTTTTTTTCATAAAAGCTACATGGCTGTCTCTTGAAGTTGAAGCTCAAAGTCAACCTGATAAATCCAATGACAACGCCTTGGCTCTCATTAATCTGACTTGGAAATGCAAAGTAGATAAAAAAGTGCATGCCAACATACATGTCAGAAAATATTAGCAATCTTTTTTGTCAAAGCAAATTAGTTCATCTAGCATCCCACTGCATCAAGGGAAGCTATCTCTCATTGTCTTTGATTTTAGAACTGAGCTTCGGAGATATGAATCAATAACAGACCAACAGGCAGGAATTTAACACCATGTTCTTGAACTCATATCAGGAAGACGTGTCATAATGAAACTGAAGTTCATTTCAAAGAAATTACATTTGTCATTATCATCTAAAATGAAATCTTGATAAGGTGCTGGTCTTCCCAGAGAGTATCCAATCTTGGTTTTAACTGTTTGCCACATTTATAGGAATTCATATTAATAGTAAATGCATGCTGAATGTATGTCCAGAGACTGGGGGTGGGGCGTGACTGTAAGGAATTAGGATAATCAAGGCTGGAAGCTTACATTACAATATCTCCAATAGTGAAGTGCTCCCTCTTTTGCCTGTAAAGTAATGGAAACAACAATCCAGAGGTCTGATCTCTCCTAAAGAGCCAAAGCTATACAATATACACTATGTAGGCAAAAGCACTGGGCCACACCTTTTAATCTTTGAAATGCACTCTGCCTTTACAAGCATTTGTGAAGGAATGGTTCAGTCTAAACAGCTGATTGACTAACAGGGTGTCATCGCTGCAACAAATCAGGCCGTGAAATTTCTTTCCTCCTATATTCCACAGTCAATGATACGTGTTATTCTTGCAAAGTGGAAGCACTTAGGAACCACAGCAACTTGTGGGTAAAGTCAATAAATACTCAGTAACTCTGTTATTACATCAACACAAAAATTGTACACCAGGAGCTTCATGGTTTCCATTAGCCAAGCAGTGCCTGCAGTTGCAATGTGCAGGTGGCGCTCTGCTTTTGTCCATATAAGGTATTTCCAAGAGCACATTACCTTAGTTACCAATAATGACATTTTTTATGAAATATGGACTCCATATACAGCCACTACAAAAGATAATAATTGGTACAGTATGCAGTATACAGGCCACATGTTTCATGTTGAATTTCATCAATTGAGGTTATGAACAATTGTTTAAAAATGTATTTTGACTTTTAAAAGAATGAATTACACACACACACACACACACACACACACACACACACACACACACACACACACACACACACACACACACACACATTTGAGGATGTCTTTCTAATTTAAAACATGCTTTAGAAGAACAACTAAAGTTTTCTGTGATGTGAGCATATCAGAAAACAGGAGGTGGAAGTAAAGAATGCTATATAGCATCTATGAGTTCAATCACAGCCTTTCAAAAGATGCTGATCTCTCGTTTTGTGCAAAGAACAAGTTGTAATTATCTTATGAGTCAGTTACTGAAGACCGCCTCGGCTGTCATTGGGTGTTTGAAAGCAATGCACCTGGTAAACTAGAGCTGCCTAAAACTGAAGCAATTCAGAACATTGTCACTGAAATGGAAAAAAAATGTACGGAAATTAGTTCTTGATGATAACTGGAATCATTCTTCAAGGCCAGGCTTGGCATTTAAACTAAAGCAATGGTGCTGATTTGGTTGGTCAGGTTATTTGCAGGTCTGCCTTGATTTCCATTCTGAAAAGGATTAGATGAGCTAAAATCAATAAATAAATAAACTAAAACAAATACACTTTGAAGAGAAATCCAGTTCAATCATCCAAGTCTACCATGTTTATTGGATATATTTGCACTACATTTGTTTATATTGTCTTGATGGGACTCCTCAATATGCTCCATACAGTGATGAAATGGATTAAAACTTGGATTCTTCAAAACACAGATGATTCAGATCATGAAAATGGGAA
The DNA here is from genome assembly GCF_000239375.1 of Pundamilia nyererei. Classification (NCBI taxonomy): domain Eukaryota; kingdom Metazoa; phylum Chordata; class Actinopteri; order Cichliformes; family Cichlidae; genus Pundamilia; species Pundamilia nyererei. Next base: position 8,802,304 of record NW_005187402.1, on the reverse strand, counting down.
ATGGATGTAAGCTCAATCAAACAAGAAGGTAAAAGTATATCCCTGAGGGCAGAGTGGTGCGGGCGTGGGCAGCGACATGAACTGTTCAGCAACTGGGCCACCCAGACTCTATATCAATGATCTCTAATGAATTTCGAAATCTAAATCACATCTCACAGTCTGAACGTTCTTAAGGCTACGTGCTATCGTGATGTGCCACATCTTTCAAGAAGAGCCTGTCAGTCACCAAACCCTAATTTCTTCAAATAAACCCTTCAAGCCATTGTCCAGGGAAGAAACTTTCATTTCGTGCCTTCATGTTTTTGATTGTTGTATTGCACTTCTTTCACCACATACCCATTTCCACAAACACCTATTCATTCAGCAAGATTGCAGTTCGCTGATTCGCACAAGATACATCGCAATTTCTCATGCCATGCCTCAACGTGTTACAGCTACAAAACCTGCCCAAACAATTCTGCAACTTCACGAGGAGTGCCTCAATCTACAGCACCACTGTATGCATGCCTGCACTAGTATGCTGTAAAAAAAACCACAAAGCCAAACAATGTACATACACAATATATATATATATAGCTATATAGCACACATCACAGCAATGCTAAATTATATAAGAATACTGATACCACTGGGCGGCACACAAGGGCTTGCAGCTGAATACTACCCCACTGCCAGTGCTCCACACCCCCAATGGCTTAATACTCATTCTTACAGGAACACTGCAGCTCTTAGTGCCCAAGAAGCCAGGCCAGGGTGGGGGTGCACTGCAGCATACAGTAGAAGGCTCACTTTAACAATAGTGACTCGGATTTCCCTATATTATCTTTGAGCAAGGACAATGTTGTTTCAGGTCTTTTTTTTTCTTTTTGACATTTGGCAGCATTTTAAAATGTAGCCAAGAACATAATAGTTTTTTAATGCTGTACTCAAATCACATGACGATTCAAATCACTTTTTAAAAAATTATATCTTACCTTTTTTTATTTTAAAAGTTGTACTATTAAAGCACAGTATATCCTTAAAAAATGAATATAACTAAAACAAGATAAATGCTGTTGAATGCTTTGGTAATTATCTGTCTGTGTGGTTGTGTAATTGTTTATTTCAATACAGATATCTGAGTTTATGCACCTTTGTCTGCCTGTCTGCCTCTGCTATCAAAATAAAATCTCCTTCTAGACACAAAATTGCCCATGCAGTTTTCTGCAGGAAAAAGTCTTCCAGCTTGGAGGTTAATCTGGGATTTGGGCGGCTGTATGAATCAGCATTAAGCCCCTGACATTGACATAATAGTGAGGTTCCGTTCTCAGATACAGTTTAACAGAGTAATGGAGATCTCATTGCTGATGTCCATGGAGCCTGTCTGGATGAGGCCAGATTGCGGCAGTACTAAGTCTGCTGTCCTCATCAGTTCTGCTATCAGGCAAGGATGCTGGAGAGGACCTCCATTCAATTCACTGGCCGCAGACCGAGTCCTCTTTCTCCCAGTTTTTTGCAATCATCTCAACAATGGGTTAAGAAAAGTCTTTATTTTCCTTAAAATTAGAGATGCATTTAAATATAAAAAAGCAATGTAATTTTTTCGAGAATGTTTTATGAAGAATGAAAAATTACAGTAAAATTATATAAGCAGTACATAGGGAACCATACATCTTCTAACTATATCCTAATATGTACAAGTTACATTTTACTTAATTTAAAATTCCTATATCTTGCATGTATCATTACACTGAAGTGTGAGCAAAATATGAGTTTGTTTAATGTAAATTATACCATAATATGCAGCCATATGAATTAAGTGGACATAATGATGAAATAATGTTCCTGGAAATTTTGCGCTCAAACTGGGAATTAATGCCGAGGTGGTTCAGTAGGATAGGATTGTGTGGAAAGAGCAGCAATTTTAATTTCCAAAATCAATTCAGTTAGTACACAGTAGAGAGATCATGAACTTGTGAACAATTATCCAGTTGATGACAAGAACAGACCAATCATGGCATTGTAATGGTGATTCATTTTCCTTCTCTTTCAAAGGCTTCAAAATAAAAGCTATAATCACTCTCAAGCAATTACAGCCTAGTATCTCATTTTCCTGAAAGGATTACTAAATTTACCATGGAGGTTAAACTGGACATTTACCTCCTTTATTATTTTTCTTGTCACGGATATTGAATTATCTGTGAAGGGAAGGTGAATAATTTTTAAATATGTGAAATAGCTCATTAAAAAGCTTTGATTAAACTCTACAAACACAGATTATTACATAAAATAAAACAATTCAGAAAGAGAAGACTGGGGTTCCTCTCCTAAAAATGCGACTTAAAGGAAAAATCAGCCTAATGTGATCATTGTGGATGACCTTTGAACCATGACAAGAGGAGTTACTACTGGACAACTGAGAAAAGGTTTTCTTCAGTAATTCCAGTAATCAAAAATCTGATAAGCAATATCGACTTGTTAAATTAATATATATTTTAGAAGCTTTTTTTTTTTGGGGGGGGGG
>NW_005187402.1:8781373-8799781 GCF_000239375.1 Pundamilia nyererei | reverse complement strand
TAGTATAAGAACAAGTAAATAAACTTGCATTCAGGTAATATTTACATGATGTAGACCACTTGCTGACCACCAGTTATATACTGAACTGTGTAAATATTTAGTACAGACATTAATCTGGGTTTGGGATTATCAGCTGGATAATACTAGATTGGGACCCCCTCACAACAAGCTAGGCTAGCTTTCCTCTTGGTTGCAAATTGAGCATTTATATAATGCAAACCTGCTAACACTTACACTATTGAAATGCATTAATTGTTCGAGGAGTTTTATGTTATATACAATTAATAATAATTGTAACCAATTATTATCAAACCAATTATTATTGCTAATTATTAAATAAAATGGACTGAAAGATAGCTACAACATGACATGTTTCTATAATGTAGGAGTTAGCACATGTGCTTAACAAGCTAACAAGTTTAATTTTTAGCTTGTTCTGATGCTAGAATCTTTTTTGTGTACACGAATCTTTGTTTTTTAAATGCTAGAATTTTAATTGCCTCACACATCTGTCGTAATTACATGAACAGGGACATTCAAGCTACCAAAACTAAATCTTATTAAAGTCACCAAAAGCATTTAAATATTGAAATCATATTGCCTTAACATTTTTTTTTTTTTTTACAAAAATGATGTTCCAACAATCATGGGTCAGACTTTATCTTGATGTTGCTACTGGGACTTAATTTCTGATATTTTTAAACTCCCTGTTTAAACCATGACTATCAGTTATAATCACAGATCCTTGTAAGAAAAGACAGCTGAGTTAAGCCATGTGTTAAGGTCATTCTTGGACCAATCAATCCCTGTCTTCATTGCTTAAACTGTGCAACAACTAGATAAGATAATATCTGTAAAATTTCTTTGTATCCAGTTCTCAATATTTCAGTAAGTTACACCTCAGTCTCTGTTGTTTGGAGTATCATTTTAAATTTTGAAACAGAAAAAATGTGATGCAATGATTACCGACAACTGACCATAAGGTCAATATATAATTACACCAAAGTTAAAAAATGTCTTGGAAGTCAGAATGACAAAGAATGTAGTGGCTGTGTTCACCTGGCGTGCTGCACATTCTATAGGAGAGTTTTTAAGTGTGACTAATGCCTATGAGACTTAACCTCCTCCCAGCTCTGCACAGTGTATGTAGTGTGTAATTGCATGAATATTTCAAAAGCTACTAAGTCTATTTAGATGTATCAGCAAGATGGTAAGTATTTAGACACCCAATTGAATAATTCATTTCAACATGCAATTTTTGTGCCGTTCTTCTAAATGTCTGTTTCTCGTTAAGCTTGAATTTTGGAAAACACTTATGAGAGATCAATAGTTTTAATTGCGGTTTTTTACTAATTCACTGCTCAGAATTTCCATTCAAAAGGGAACAAACCTTTATGTCTCTCTATTTAAAATGTGAAGCAGGACTCAAAAACAAGAATATGTTTATATATACTCATGTATATGATACATAGAATGCACCACTCAGATATCACTTCTCTCAAAGGTCAGTACAATAGAAGACCAGTCTATTAGACTTGTTTTTAAATTGCCTATTTTCTACCTGGAAAATGAGAAACACGGGGATTTCATATTTCCATACACAAATGTACAACAATGACATGAAATGTGAGCTCTCAATAACACCTGTGCATTTTCAGTATTTTTCCATACAGCATAATCTGAGATTAAATTTTCAAAAAGGTCAGCTGGAATAACACAGCCCAGAGAAAGCTTGATGCACATGGGTCTTTCAATAATGTCTGAATGCATATAGTTTTATCCAAATATATCCCTATTCAGCAGTGTCTTTGATGAATAACCCCACTGCTGACAGAAACTTTATTCATATTAAATTTGCCATTTTTTGGGTTTGAATTCAGAGTTATTTGATTCAGTGCCTCCGTTTTTTAACTGCACAACTTTGACCCAAATTGCACCCACTGCCGGCTCGCTTCCATAAAAGCAAGACAAGACTGAGGAACTGTTTCAGCATTATCAACGATTACTCTGGGCTGTTTGATGCACTTACGAATAAGATTGTAGCAGTCACTTATTCATGATAAAGCTCATACATAATGCATGCCCCTTTTTCTTTGATGCAATGGATGACTGTCTAATCCTGCAGTTACTCCAAGTAAGCGTGACTATGATGTTAATCTTTTGAATCTTTTTAAAAAAATATAACATTATGAATATATTACGTAGGTTTTACAGTACAACTATGTCGTATGGCCCTAAATATATTGTTGTTTACTATTTCTTCGAGAAAATATTTTGTCGTTTACTTTGCTTTAGGTCCAGCGGTATATGTCAGTTTACCCATATGGATAAGCCTCATTTTTATTTTGCCTGTCAGCTGGCATGCTTGGATGAATGAAAAGAAAAGCCTCTGGGAACTCAGAATACAAATGAGACTGAAAATGCTTCGACACATGCCGTGTCAGAAATGATACGTTTTAATATTTTGCCCTTCCAGTTTACTGGTGTCCTCCCAGACGTCACGTTACTGACTGGCCACTTCATATTTCCAGATTTTGAACCAGAGCAAAGTCACGGCTCTACCAAGAGCAGATGACCACAGGTGACAGTCTTTTGATAGAGAGGGTCATGGTCTCGCCGTGCTTCTCCTCCGCTTGGTAATTTGCATTTTTCAGGAGCATGCTGTTTTGTTTTTGTTTTTCTTTACTTGTTTTTTCTGTTTTAAGTGAGTGACGGCTTGCACTGAGGCCGCTGGCCCTGCCTTACTTGTTTTCAAAGCATTTCCTAGCATTAAATGAACTCAACACTGAAACAAATACAGAAATATTACAGGACTTGTAGTCATAAAATAAAATGTAAACAGAAAGAGTAGTCTAAGTAATTTGAGAATGACAGTTTAGCAAAATTTTGCTTCTGACCACCACTACAGTGGATTTAAAATGAAGCAATCAACATATTGATTGAGTTTTTAATTTCCGGTATTAACCATTTAGGAATTACAGCCGTGGATTATTGTTCTTCTATTTTTACAGGCAAATAACTAGTCAAACTGATGATTGTAAATACAAGGATTATTTTTAATGCTTCTATGGAAATCCTTTGCAGCCTCACTGACTGACGTCTGTTGCTCATAAACATCCCCCAAAACACTTTCTGTCCAAAAATAATTTTCCCAGGCTTTACTAGGTCAAATATCCATATAGCGGCTGTTAATGGAGGCAAATGTGAAACTTGTAAAAATAAGTTTTGTTACTCATCTTGTTTTGGGCAGTCTATTGCAATGTGTTTACGGCACATGTTCATATTTCTGTGATGATGAAAAGAATTCTTTATCAGTAGTATTTTATCTTCGTAAATACAGAAATCATCCATTTGTACTATCAAGCCCTGTTCTATCTGTTTTGCAAGTGTTTATCTTGACCTGAAGCTTTAAGTCCATTTAGCGCCATAGACCTCAGAATTGATCTGGTTGTTTCTATCTTTTTTTTTTCTATCAACAGTAACATCATCACCATGATGTGGCTCAATCATGTGATCATGCATCATGAGCCCACCAAAAATTATCTTGCTTTATCCAGATTTAGGCAGACCTCTCTGTTCTGTTTTTGAATATGACCAGCAGCTTGCATCTTGAACTGAACCTTGTACTTAAACTCTCACATTCGTTGATTGCTCCATTTGATGATTCCTTTGAATGATATTCACCTTTGCAGACAAACAAAAAGGCTTTCAGTGTTACTTTCCCTCTTCCTGAAAATGGACTAAACTGTTGGTCTGGTAACTCTCAAAGTTTCTGCAAACTCTACGATAGAATTTTTTTTAATAAAGTTGAGATTTTTCATGAACATCAGTAAATGCAAATTAAACACTTGAAAGTAACTCCTAATCTAGTATCACCTTTATTTGTATTGAAGTAACAGGTAAACAGATCAAAATGGGCTATTAACTTGCTTATCAGGTGAGTGTCCAATTATTTTTGAGCCCGTGGAAATGGAGAAATCGTGTAAAAAAAAAAAAAAAAATCAATACAACAGGTAAAGCTAAAACACACTGATCTCAAATTCACTGTTGTGTTGTGTACAGGCAAAATCAGAAAAAAAGTCATCATCAAAATACCTCTGAGCACGACTGTAGTTTTTAATACCTAGTGTAGCAGATAGGTACACATTTAACAACTGGAAACCTATGAATTAACCTCAAGTTTTCCCAAGTAACTTTCTTAAATGGTCAACAACAAAATGAAAATGAAAACCATACAATACCTGATGGCCCCGTGGTCAATTAAGGCTTAAGGGAAAACAGATGAGATCAATGCTGTTTTTTCCAGAGGCTATAATAGAGAATTAAAAACATATTCTGAAATGTCCAGTGGCTACCACCATACACAAAGAGAAAAAAGTTTAGGGCTTGCATGGGAGTCTGCGTGGAAATAAAAGGGAGCAATAATAAGCTCACCAGTCCTGATAATTGCAGACGATTTAGCTATGAGTAGATTTGAGGGTGAATAGAGCTGGTGTTATCTACATGGGACCAGCCTGTGATAGTAACGCAGAGTCCCAGGGTCTTGGGAGACTAATAACACAGTAGGATTACTGAGCGCTCATTCTGCTTGCACCAAGGACATTTGCCAATAACAACTTTATCTTCCTCCTCCATGTGCCTTGGGTTCTGGCATTTGTAACTGCTCGAAATTAGGAATTGCTTTGTTTTAACTCCAAGCTGGGTATTGCTGACTGTGGCTGTAATAATAATAATGATGATAAAAAAAAGATTCTTAAAAAATCTTTTTGATAAAACCTTGCACAGTTTCATCATGTCTCTGTTGTTTTGTCACATCCTTATCAGTTGATTAATCGGGGGAGCTGTCAGATGAAGACAGCCATTCCAGGTTTCTAAAGATTTTCTGTACAATTTGCATTGACTTTTCAAAACCATTTTAACCACTGTCATTTTGTTATTTTGACGTCTTTAAAAGTGTCCTATGGAAACCTACATTATGTGCTAATAACTTGAATCTGTTTTGCTGCAGGAACAGTCAACAGAGCCTACTACAAGTTAGAAGCTGTAATGATAATAATGGAACTGCTTTTCCACCATATATTTTTGGTTTTGGGGCTGTTGGTCTGTTAGGAAAAAAAACTATTTTTGGCAAACATAACTTTCGTCTACGTGTGGACGGCATTTTGGTTTTGAAGATTCTCAGAAACTCAGTTTCTCTATTTACATGTAAATGACCAAAATTGTGTCCTGCAGCATCAAAGTTGTGCAGTTTTTTTGTTATTGTATGTAGGCTTTTAATTGGCCAACATTTTTATATTGTTAGGGTATAGCTCCACCTGTTGCACCAGAATGCCCTTGATAGTGCTTGAGATCTTGATTTTTTAAAAATGTATTTAGTTTTTAATGTTTACACGTGGAGAAAGATTTACTTACATGAGAAAAAAAAATCTATAATAAAAATATGTTGTGTAGATATGGCCAAAGAACCTGCTATTTTAGAATCTGAAATTATATTTTATTTGTTAGCAAGAAGACTCTTGACCTCAGGCTTCAGTGACAAGTATACACTGTCTCCTCATCCTCAACTGTGGTTTTCTTCCACAGTCCAAAGAATGTTAGCTTAATTGGTGAATCTAAACTAGCAATGGACGTGAGGTAGATAAGGTACAAATCACTTTATGAATGTACATATAATTGTGGCTTATATTCGAAACTATTCAGAGTAGTCAGCAAGACTACAAAAGCTCAATATACAGGTTCATTATTGACACATTTTAAGAAAATAATGGAAAATTCATACAGCCATGAGTCCATCAAAGACATTCAGCACACTCTAGAACATTATATCTTTCCACTGTGCAATCTAAGTAATACTTTAGTCTCCTCTACAGTTCAGGGCTTCAGCCTAAATGTGCACAGTGACTTAAGATTAAGGTAAAAAAAACTGATCAAACTTTTATGTCCATGACAATAACAATTTTATTGTTTCACAGCACGTTTTCCCCCCAATCTGTGCTAGTCATTAGGCACCATATTGCACACTGGTGCCATCAAACTAGTGTCATTCTCTCTCCCTTTCATACCTGAGGTAAAAATGCAGATGTTCCCCTGTTATTCTGTGCCATTGTGCCACACAGCATGTTGAGAAAAAAATGTTTCGCCCTTCCCTGAAATGAGCCAGATGCTCTTGACACTGCTGCACCGTAGGGAACACCTGACATTAACACAGTGTTCTTCAGGGCTGTGTTTAATATGTATAGGAGCCCTTTTCTCTTTCAGCAGGCAAACCCCCTCATTGGTGTGCTTCACCATCTCAATAGCTTAAGAAGATGAATTCAAACATTACCTAACCCCCAGCCAATAGCTAACATACACATGCCTAAGGAGATGGAACAACGGATGGACAGAAGTGTTTTGAAATGCTGTCAGCTGTGTTTTAAATTGTTTAAACATACTTATTTCTCACGTGTCAGTTGTTGGGGGTGAAGTTCAAACTGTATGCTCAGCCGTGTTCCTCCCAGGCTAAGCTAATTGCTGCCTAGGGCTCATCTTGTCTAGCTAAGAGATATCAAAAGGGATCTCAGTGGACAGGTTTCTTCTCCAATTATTGTTTCCATAGAAACCATAGAAAATGCAGTTGCTTTTGCAACCTTTTTTTTTTTTTTTTTTTTTACTGGAAACTCTCCATCTAAGCATCTGAAAGCAAAGTCTGAATGTTTTCTTTTAATTTAGAATCTAACCTGTCAAACTCTTATCAAAGATTATGGCATCAGCTCATATAAGACCCACAGAGACAGTGGAGACTTACTGGTAGGTTGTTTTTGGTGGCTTTACAGAAGCAGCCAGAATCTGCTCTAATCTGATCTTGAATTGCTTGATTATTTTAGGTGCAACAACAAAAGCAGAGTAGTAATTCCTAGATTTGTCTTTTGGGGATTATATTAGAGATTATGTTAAACTTTTCACAGTTCTGTTTAACAAGTCCATGTGGTATACAACACCATAACAGATTCTCAGACTATTGTTTATGATGGAATTAGGTATTTTCTGTTCTGCAGTTTGCCCTCTAGTGGTTTTTTTGTGTATTTTACTCCGCAAAATCTCGCCAGTGGCAGTTTCACCTTTGTTAACCTATTGCCATCCATGCCTTCACAAATTGATAAATAGCATCATCTGTAAATAAAGTTGTTGGTTGTTATCATTGAAACAACTTGTGTGCATTATTATTTGTTGTGAAAGCGTGATATAGTTTGTAGTTTGAATCTAATTTGAATGGGTGTATAACCTACGCTGGTTAGGTTAAGTTAGCTCATATGCCATGTGGTTTCTTTGACATTTTGATCATAAGCTTGATTTCATTTGATGGTTTATTTGGGGACTCACTAAGCAGGTAAATATTGTGCTCATATTTTTGAATGTGTGACTTACTGCTGTTTTTGTTATATTGTACATTGACGCAACATTTTTATTGGTTTTATTTCTGGTTTTGTCAGCAGTTTCACACTTTATCCTTATTAAATCATCCAACTCAACACATCGGCCTGTTCTTTGGATTTTGATTAGGAGAGTGTTTAGCTGTCTGTATTGCTGAGTCTACGTTCATGAGGACAACACTTAGTGAGGACAGAACAACGATACACCCATAATGGTGTTTGGCTAATATATTGGTACATCCCTTATATAAACCATGTCAAGGTTAAGAACCTAAGCGTATGCTACTGACTAAAATGTGACGTTCACATAGCAATGTATAAGCCGCTCTTTCTCTTACTCTGAACAGGGAGAATTTAAGCTTTTTGTTATACTTGATAAGACATTGGTGGGCTTAGATTTCATATTAATGGCATATATTATACCGCAGACCACTTCCAGCAGCACTACATCAAAGGGTAGAATATAACAATTGAGAGTAGGCATTTATAGACCATATATAAAAGGAAAGTTTGTGCCTGCGTCAAATTAAACCTGTCACTTCACCGACAGTCTGCTCTATTTTATCACCCACAAGAGTATCCTTGCAAACTTCTCAAACAATAGCAATTAAGATACATGCAGCATGAGGGTTTAGGGTAGCCAAAGATATATATTTAGCAAAGGAAACAGGGCTGGGTGTTATATAGAGATGAGCTCCTGTTAAGATGTGTTACTTTACCATGCAAGGGTTGCATGAAAGACACACAACATGAGATGAAGAAGCAAGGAGAGCGAGTCCTGACTGACTCGCCCAGTCTTACAGCTGACAGGGGGCTGAAAACTGTAGCTTGGTTACTGCAGTGTGTACGTGTTTCCATTGGGGATAGGTCTTAGCAGCATGCCACAGGACATTATTTCCTGCATCACTGAGCTGCCTTCCCAGTTCTTGATTTTTCTTCTGCAGAGCTGAGTTTTCATAGGATATCTTGGTTGTCGCTCAGTTTCTTATAACCTCAGTGTATCTTATCCCTGCATTAACCTGTTGTCAAATTAAAACACTTCTACAACTTCAGAAACGTATAATGGTAATTTGCGCTGTACTTATGAGGCAACAGATCTGCAATGGAGCCCGAGGTCTCTGCTTGCTATTGTTGCGAGCAGGCGTCTTACAAATCCTTTCTTAAATCTTTGAATTCCATTATAAGTCTGGAAAACAATGACCCTCAAAGAGCGATTGTTTCAGCACGGCAGCTACAAACAAAACTATGCTGAAACCTGTAATTTGTGCTTGTAATTGTATGCTGTCATGTCCAGTCTAGATTACACCATATAAGGCTTTTTTGCTTCTGCCTAAGAACAAGGATATTTTTTTTGTAAAGAATAATTACTGGTGTGTTGAAACTTATACAGTTATTTATTCTGTAAACTGTGGCCATTATGTTATTGTTAGTATGTTCTTTATCTTGACAATGCTCATTAGTTCCATCTTGATACATGCAGACATTCAGTGTGTTGTGCTTGTGTGCATTTGTCATTGTAACTGGCAAAAATAGATTGGAAATCCCAGTCTGAGATCACCAGCTAAGATTTAAAAAGTCATTACATTTCTGCATACATATTAGCAAAGTCAAATATTTACTTGACACATTCCATTAAGATTCAAGTTCAGTATATGTAGTTTCAGGAACTGTTTAGATTCTTACCCAGTATGCAATAACATAAGGGAGGGCTGGGATAGAGCCCAAACACATAGCCTGAATCATAAAGAACTATCTTCACTGACAAGGACAAAGGGTCCTTCAACAGATGGTATGGCTCCAAACAGAGTCTTGATCTCTACAGTACTGAGTCAGTCTGTGATTAAATGATGAGACAAAATATACTAAAACATAAATATCTAGTCACTCAATCACATGACAACTCAGTGACTTTAGACATTGAGAAATGGTCAGGATGATTTGCTAGCATTGAAGCTGAGCATCAGAAAGTGGAAGAAAGGTGATTTAAGTGACTATGAATATGGCATGGATGTTGGTGCCAGATGAATTGGTCTTAGTATTTCAGAAACTCCTGATCGATTCAGATTTTCTCACATAACCATCTATAGGATTTACGTGCATTAGTCCAAAAAAGAGAAAATATCCAGTGAGCAGCAGTTCTGAGTAAAAATGCCTTGTTTATGCTACAAGTCAGAGGATGAAAAGACTGCTTTGATGAGACTGAGAGCAATAGTAACTCAAATAACCACTTATGGTCTCACCAAAATTGGACAATAGAAAATTGGAAAAATGTTGCCTGATCGGATGAGTCCCAATTTCTGCTGCGACATACAGATGCTAGGGTCAGAATTTCCTTTATGACCACAATGCACCCATATTCCCATGATGGCTACTGGCAGCAGGATAACACTCTGTTTTATAAAGCCCAAATCATCTCAGACTCATTTCTTGAAGATCACAACGAGTTCACTGGACTTAAATGGCCTCCGTAGTCACCCAGTCTCAATCCGGTAGAGCACTTTTGGTTACAGGAGTTTCATGGATGTGCAGCCAACAAATCTGCAGCAACTGTGTGATGCTATCATGCCAGTATAAACTGAAATCTTTGACGAATGCTGCCAGCACCTCGTTGAACATATTCCAGAAAGAATTAGGCTGATACTAGGAAGGTGTTCTTGATGTGGTGGTCAGTGAGTGTATTTTTGGTGCCTAGACCTAACCAAAGAGTAAAAAAATGATTGAGAACAAACAAACTGGAAAAACAGAACTCTAGCTTCCCCTAGCATCAAACAAACTTGATGCTTAATCCACTTTCCACTCCTCCAGCCTCCAAATACTGACATTATCAGTCCTTAAAAGAGGACCGCTATCCCTCATGTTCTGATATTGATGGTGCTTCAAGGCACTGATATTGAAGGACTCCTTGGTCATATATACTGCAACGCCAGCAACATCTAACAAATGGCATGTTTTGAAACTAGATTACGCTTTTTTTAAAAAGACAAGATCGTTTCATTGATGCGCGTACACACACAAACACAGACACATCAACAAAAGAAGAAAAGTAAAGGAGAAAAGAATCTTGGCAACCCCTTAAGCTCTAATATGCAACTGTTGCCCGGACTGTAGGAGATAGAGTTTCCTCCAAATGTTAATCAGTGGGCCAACATAATTAGCTGCTGGTCCAGAGTAACACCCCGTGTCAAATGAAGAGCAGGACTTTCCAGTGTAGAGTGATTGCACTTGAAAGTCTGGAAGATTACCACACATAAGCATAGCCTCAGACAAAATTTCCCGGTTGGCAAACTTGATATTTGCTATGCAATTGCCTTGAAGGTCTCAAAGATTTAGCTGAGAAACTTATGATTGTTGGACAGAACATGTACAGAGACATTTGTGTAAACTCACCTCAAATACTGTAGACTTATTTGAATTTATAGTGGACATTCACAGGCATGGTTTCTGCCTCACAAAGACATATTTAAAAAGAGACCAGGATAAAAAAAAAAGATAAAATGAAAAAAATAATCAGTCTTAATGTCCTTTCTTGAAATGACATTTAGGAGCGAATAAATCATCAGATTATGACAGTGGAATAAAATTACACTGCTCCTATCTTTCTTCATCCTTACCTTCGCCATAGACAACTCGTCAAGCCCTTGAGATTTCGTAAATCTCTTGAGGCCTTGTTTGTTAAATTAATTGTCAAGACTTGGGCCTTGGCTTTGCCATGATAAAGGAATTAGACTGTCAAACAGCAACATCCATTTGCAGTGTCTCCCTGTATTGATTTTTGGATTTTGTACTGAGACACTGTGCCAGATTGAGTCTCCAACTGTGAAAACAAAACTGGGATAAATTTACCAACTTCTGACTGATTCAAAATTGATTATCACAACGCATGACGCTGCTGCACAATACACATAGTATTCTTGGGCAAAAAAGAGAAAGAATGATTAACTCTGTTGTATTTGAAGAATCATACAGCTTTGATGAGATCCATGAGTTGCTTCAGAAGGCTGTAGGTAGCGCAGAACCTCGTGACCAGAGTCCAGATTTCTGTCTGGCATAAATATTGATAAAAGGCAAGGGGCTCTCACAGGCTGACAGAGTTTAAAGGTAGGACAGGCCAGACAAAGAGAAGTGGACAGCAGTGTGGTTGAATATACAAGTGCCTACAAACAAACACACACACACACGCACACTACACTGCAAGTCCAACAAGATAAAAAGCACTTCAATTAGTGCAAGAAATATTGATTGCTATGCCTTTCTTCATGTGCTCATTGTAAAACTGGACACGTTGTGCACCAAACTGCTATAGGACAGATGGATTAGGTATCTGCAACGGCATTTAAATTCCTTTCTGGGAATTTGTCATTAGCTCAAGCTGTATGACACTGAAATAAAATATGTCACCGAAGTCACCAGTTTCATGTGTTTCGGTCTGATTTCCAACATCATTTGCAAGGCTGCTTTTCATGAGTGCAGTTCTTATGATCATAATAACATTAGATGATTTACACTCATGAAAAGCATTCCATGTTCCCCGGCCGCCTACATTTCGCTCTGCGTGATGTTTCTGTGACTAATTTAGCGACATAATTATAAATGTAACAGCAGCGTTTTCATGTGACAGCATAAATTATTGACATCTGCACGGCTCAGCTATAAATAGTTCTCCAAGAGAGGGTTAGTGGCTCTGTCCTCTGACAGCCTTTAGGTCCCTGTCACTGGCCAGTCTGGCTTTATACAGTCCAATAGTACATGTGCATGTGAAAGAGGAAGTGCTTCACTCACTCTTTTTCTGTGAAGCAGGTTGATCTGTGCAGATTACAGGTAGTGAAAAATTGCTGTGCTATTCACAGACTGTGATAAACAAAACTTAAATGTCTCCAAACTCATCTTATACACATTTTCCCCAAAGTGTATTACAGCAATGAACCTGCATCTGAAGGAAAAATAGCAAAAGTTTTCAGTATAGCTTCAGTGCAGCACTTTTATTGATTATAGTGTAAGTGTAATGTCGTAGCGCCTGCTCCATGAATGATAACTTGTTTAGTGTAGTCATGAAGCAAGAATAGTAAAACTTGTTGGTTCTTTGTTGCAGCAGAGAACCAGATTAGCTCTCTAGACTTCCTATAGCTAACTAACACATTTTCACTGCAGCAATAAAGTAACTATGCATTATGCTCTACACAAAATGTGTTTTTTTTAATAGGATCTTCAAACGTTGGTTGAAATTCATCAGCTGTTGGATGCCCAGTCTGCACACTTCACAATTGCTTGTTTGTTTTCAGCAGTTTATGAGGCTCGTGGTTTTTGGTTCTTTTTCACTAGTAATTAGTAAACTTAATAGTATATGTAAGTGTTCTAGTCTTAAAATAATGTAACATATATGAAATATGATTCTACCAGGTAGCAGAAATGGTCTACTACTGCCAAATGCTGGCTGTTTGTCAACCACAGTGAACTCCTTCCTCCATAAAGACAACATTGGAGTGCTACCCTTAATTTCAATAAAGATGTGGTTTGATGACCATTAGAATAGTTTTTGGGTCTTTCCAAATGTAGCTGCATAGGTAGAGACCACCCTCACTAACTTCTGATACAAACAGAAACAGAACAAAGCTTCAAGTAGGCTGCCAAGGAGTAAAGAGTTAAACTCGAAGACCAACTAGACAGTAAACCTTGTGTTGCACTGTGAGATTAGATGCTTCTGTACAAACAGGAGATGTGGAATGCCTACATAAAATAAGTGAAAACCAGGTCTTGCCAGCTAAAGCTAGTATCAGAAGTGTTAACGAGTGCTTTGAACAACGGTCAAACAGACCAACAGGGATTTTGATGCTCCCAAAGCTCTGCCAGTAAAAGTCAACTATAGGTTCCCATGACAATGATATATTGTACATTACAGAGAGCCCTTCCAATCAGATCTTTTGGTCCAATGATTGAGAAATGTATCATAACTTTGGCTGCTTTTCAACTTTTCATGTTATTTTGGTTTTCTTTAAGAGAGAAAAAATGAACATGCCCTATCATTTTCCCTTAACAACAATCACGGGTCTTCTGGTGAGGATGGATGCGGAATGAGCCGCAGCAGTGACAGGCTATGCTGAGGAGCTGCATGTAGTAATGGCTTACCATCTCTCAGTGTCTGTATGAATGAGAGAGCATGCCATTAGCACCACAGGCTGCTCTATGTTGGTGTCTTCTATAATGGGCCAATCAATGAGAACACAGGACTCAGACCCCGAGAGCACAAAAACAAGGAATTGTAAGCAGTAATGATGTCCATCCAAGACTCTGGCAGAATAAGTGAGCTTTATGTGTATTCTCCCACTGTAAATATGTAACTGATGCTTGAGCATATAGCATAGTGCGTGACTATAATGCCATTTAGAAAAGCATATCTGCACCCAAAGAAATAAGAGCTTGTTGTGGTATTACCACGAGAAATTCTGCAATGCAGCATTAATATTTAGCTCAGTCTTCCATTGAGACTGCCAAACAGAAGCTGAAATCTACAAAGATGTGTCCATGTGTTCCTTTTCCATTAGGAAGAGAAAGGGTTTTGGAGAATGGGCATTTGAACTCTTCACGTACAAGAACAGATTCCAATTATAGATCTAGGCTGTGCCCGTCTCGATCTACTTTCCTTCAGATCATACTCTAGAGTGTGTGCATTTTCTCCCTCAGCAAAACAAATACAGAACACATTCACATTCTCAACTGCTTGCGGTGAGTACACCAGCAGCCAGAAAGAGAGAAAGAGAGAGAGAGCAACAGAGTAGGAGCATTTGAAATCATGTCAGTATGTTCTAGCTGGGAGATAGTTTTTACCCATAGCTCTGCAGCATAGAAGGGAGGGGTCCTGTGTGAGGATGCAGCTTCAAAGTGAATAACTGCGTGAAACTACCATCTGTTTGCTCAGACATGTGAATTCTGCTCTTAAAAAAAGCCTATTTTAAGAGCAGGATGTCCAGAGCTTTGATGTTAATAACATGTTTGTAATGCTTTAAAAATCTGAATAAATATAGTTATGCTGCCTGAATCTTCTATTCTTAGACTGTGCTTGTTTGCACAGAAATATAGGATAGGACTTTGATTGCTATTATTATTTGCTTCATTTCTATCCCTACATATTTCCTGTGCAAAATCCATTGGCCGTTCTTTGTCTACTGGGAGCTTATTTAATTTGAAATATATTGTAGGCTGTCAAGATCTCTCGGGTGCAATGAACAAGTGGGCTTTGTTCTAGCTGAAACACCTTCCGTCGTTATTTTTTCAAATTTAACAGTCACTTCGTAAACATACGAGATCTATGTAACCTCTGTATAACCTTTATCAACTTTGTGAATTAATGCATGTGCCCAGCAGAGATCTAAGAAACAATTATTACCAGTATTTATTGATTTTTTTGTTTGGCATTTACTGTAAAGTGCCAAATATCCTGAGATATGTTGTCGTCCCACAAAGGTCTATTCTGAGCAAGGACAAACATATTTTTCACTTAACAGATCATTTCTTAACATTTATTTCAGTTTCAACTTTTGACAACTCTGGTAATGGACTTATGTCCTATAAAGAGTGCACTGTTTTCAAATGAGCTAATGCTGCAGTCTAGTAAGGATAACAACTGCATCACTAAGCAACTGAGTGAAGCTGACGGAGCTTGAATACACATTCAAATCAAACACCATTTGGATGACTACGCTGTCGTCTGTATCCATCACCATGCAAAGTATCGCATTTTATATCTTATTAAGTGATTTTCACAAATACAAACAACAGAAGCTTACTTGAAGTTTTCCTAGAAATGTGAAAGACTTCATGATGTGTACTGTGAAAACACCTTTAAACAAACATGCTAGCTGCAAATGGAGTGAAAGAGTGGGGAGGAGGCACTAAGGCATTATCAGCCTTGCAACTAAATCACTAAGTGAGGTGTTTTTGTTTGCTTGTTTCATTGTAGCCTGAATATTTTTGACATTTTTTAATCCATCGTAAGGCTTGTTCTGTATCCTGAATTAGAGAAGAGGATGGATGGGGAATGAGAATATAAATTAAATTATCATTATTTATAAGTGTCTAAAATGTTCATTTAACAAGCTTTAGTACCTAGATGAATTTTTTGTAATTCCATTTGTGGGTATGGATGCAGTACTTTTGTTAGCTCTCTGTAAGCAATGAATATATAGCATAAATTATAACGGCTCTTTCAATTCTTGATGGGATGTTCTCATAAAGGGACAGTGATAAAAATAATAAATAAAAAGAAATAAATATGTTAGTGTTTTGTCGGGAGGATGATTCTGAGCTTAATGTGGTGCACAGTTTCTGCATTGTTGGTCTATAAATATATCGTTAAAACAGAAGCAGCTAGCCTGAGTAAAAACACTTTAAAAGCAGTTTACCTACACTGTTTTCAAAGAAAAGTTCTGTTCAAATGTCTGTAGAGTTTGTTTGCTAATTGTTGTCACAGCCCCGGGGATAATTAAATGTATGCTGATGGCTTTGGAAAGCACCAGTCTGAGGGGCAATCTCTGTGTGCATTATGAAGAATGCTATTAAGAACTCACAGCGCTGCTTGAATTAAATCTCCAAGTTCAATCATTTATTGTGGAAATTTTTTGTTGTGTTATATTTTGTTTGGTTAGATTGTATTCAAGCTGTTTCTTTGGGAATGTAGGGAAAGCCCATGAAGTTTAAATAGTGATCCAGATTAAATGGTTTACAGTATGTTAACAAATGTGCCTGGAAACGAGAAAGAACTGCAAAGTAAAGCTGCTGAACCTGATACTTTGGTTTCGAGCATCAAGTATTATCACATTAGTTCATGGGGTAAAGAGAAGATGAAAAGAACTGCATAGTTCATCTCTGAATTAATAGGCATTACATTGTTGATCTCCCCAGTGATGCCAGAAGCTCAATATCACTGCAATACCTCTGCTATGACTAATCTTTCTTTTCCATTGTCAACAGCCTGAAGGTTTCAAACACATATTGGTAATTCATGGCAACACTACAGAAAAGAGCAAAAGTGCATAAATGTAGTGTAAGTTTGAGTGATGTGTTAGTAGCACAACCTTATTTAGCCTATTCAATGAATGAAGAAAAAACAAAGCTTTCTTAAAATACAAATTGAGAAGAAGTTCAGGTAATATTCACTCATATTTACCATCCCACATGGGACACTGTGACACTAGGTATCACCACAGGGAGGGGCTGTTGTAAACCCATGCACATGCCAATAATCAAATCATATGTACATTTGGTGCTGAGAGCAAGCGACCGAATTAGCCTCTTGACCAAAAAAGCAGTTGAAGAATCAGTCGACTTCTGGAATATTTCTGAAAAGGATGGTGAGAAGACAACTTTTATAGAAAAATCTCAGATGTTATGCTCTAATGCTAGCTAACACTGCTACACACAGTAGGCTGAAGGAACCCGCTAACCACTGTAACCATTTTTTCCCCTCTTTTCTAAGCTAGGACGAGATGTGTCAAAAATGTATTGTGTGATAATTTTTTAAAGATAATACGGTTTACTCTGGTCCCCCTTATTTTGCGGGGAGAGACAGAGATACAAAAGTGGTTCATGCACTATGCTCCACCTATGTGCCGATGCTACAATGATCTGCTGGTATCCTCCAGTAGTCAAACAGTTAGCAGTTTGAGAAGGAATTGCAAGTGATGGGCAGTTTGTGGGTGTTATGGCTCAAGCTGCCAGTTCATAAAGGAGAGACCATTTCGAAAAACTTAACATGATTTGTGGAGATACAGAATTCAGTTAAACAGCTGGCAATTAGACCATGATGGCCCATTATAGCAGAGTGGAATTAGGACAGGACAACCCGCAGTCTAGACGCTGGTGATGTTGTAGGTGAAGGTGTAGGCTATGCAGGAGGTCCACTTGACTAGGGTAACGTGGATATGGGAGGAGGTAGTGTTGCCTGAATGAAAGTCTGGAAGTCAGAATGACAAAACAGCACTAATATTGAAAGTAAAATGTTGGCTGATTGGCTCGGACAAGGCAAGCAAGAAGGTGATTGGAGTAGAGCAATGATGTCAGCATTGAGTTTGACAGCATGAGAAAATGGAAGTGATGTAAAGAATAGTATATCAGCCAAACACCCAGGAAAGCAGACAGATGAGTAATCACAGATCTTTCTTATTGAACTTACACAATAAGCTTTATTTGATGTGCTTAATTGTGTTATTTTGGTATTTATACTTTGGGCCATATTTTTTTGTAGTTTTGTCCCTGTACAACACCACAGGCAAAAAACAAGTTGTTTGAGTTATTGAAGCACAGACTTTCAGCTTTAATTCACTGGTGTTTATTGATGAGCAGCACGATGAGTTCTCAAGTGTACAGATCTATGCTCTTTGCTGAGATTCAGCCAAATGTTGCAAAACTGATCAGCCAGTGCGGAGGCATCATGAACTAAATGACCTAAAAAGCATACTGCTATAGCAACCGAAGAATTTCTTAAGGCAGACAAATGGGATATTCTTCAATGGCCGAGTCAGTCACCTGATCTCAGCCCAAGAGAGTATGCTTTTCACGTACTGAAGACAAAGCTGGATGCAGAAACACTCACAAGCAAACAGCAACTTAAAGCAGCTGCAGTAAATGCCCAGCAGAGCATCTCAGGGGAAGCAGTACAGCATTTGGGGATGTCCATGGGTTCGTGACTTAAGATTATAAGAGCTGGTTCAGTTATTTTTTGAACCACTGAAAATATGGGTATAAAAAAAAAGTCTGCACTTAAATCCCTCATTGACTATTTTGCTGTGATGGTATACAGAGGAAAAACTGCAAAAAATGATGTCTTATGTACAACAAAAAATATAGACCTAATTTAATCAATGAGCCAGTGAGATGACTTGTGTGTGTAACCAGTATGTAACAAATTATATAAACAATGGGCAAATCAGAAGACTTCAGGAACGACAGGAGCCCAGAGGATGGGTAACCACAATGAAAACACAACTGCAAATGATGAAGCAAT
>NW_005187402.1:8765657-8770306 GCF_000239375.1 Pundamilia nyererei | reverse complement strand
GGGCTACATGTGCTTGAGGCATAATCTCATAACTTTGATATTAGGTTTATTCATTTAAATTTGCATTAATGAAGAGCAATATTTGAGAAGAGAAAATTTGCTTATCTGTATAGCAGTGTGTATTACTGTTAAACTGCATACATTTTAAGTACTCTGCAATGACATGAGAATAGAGCACAGTATCAGGGCTCTGTATATGTGTTCCTCTAGGTTTCCTCCCACAGTCCAAAGACAACGCTTGTTAGATAACTGATTCTAAATTGGCCACGCGATAGTTGCCTGTCCCTGTGTGCGAGCCCACAATAAACTGGCAACCTATTGGTGGTGAGTGTACCACATCTCTTGGACCATAACAGCAGGGATAGGCTCCAGCCCTCTCGCAAAACTTCATTGGAAAAGCAGCTAAGTGGATAGATGGATGGATGTTAATGTCTCAGTACACTGGAGTAGCAGTTGCCAAAGATTTGGTCCTCTCTGGCACATTCTGATGCCACTGTTCCAATCAGCAACAGTAAAACTGTCAGCGTGAACATCTTGTTACGATGCAGCGCTCATGGAAAATTTAGCTGCTGGTAGGAAACAGACCTCCCTCTGGCAAACCAAACAGATTTCTCAGAAACAGCTTCAGGAACTCTCAAAAAGGCCAAACCCATTGGCCTAGCCTCAAACATCCCCATATCTCAGTCCGGTCAATGATTCATTAGATATGCAAACCCAATCCACACAGGTCGTATCCTACAAACAAATAACCCAATCAGAAGGAGTAAACTTGGAAAATCACATTGTGGTGACTTGTGGAAGAAAATGTACTGACGAAAGGGCCAATTGGTCAATAGTAGGCATTCCTGGTTGAGTAGATAACACTCTTGTATATTCCCCAATATGTCAGTCAAAAGTGTTTTATGATTCTGTTATTTATTTACTTCAGTGTTGAGATTAGATTCCTAACAGAACTTTCGTATTATCATAACTACAAGCCAGAATTTTTTTTAAATTTTCTGTTTGTTTTCGGGAGACTGGGCTACCTTCTGTTATTTCATGGCATCATGGGACATTTTTAAATGACATAGATTTAAGGATTTATCCTGTTAAATTTGTAGTAGACGATAAACTCAGAGAAGTCCACTGCAGTTATGAAGAGAATCAGGATCTACATATTAAGTGTTCTTCTTACATATGATCCAAATTTCTGTGTGTAAAAAAGCAAAACTCTTTTAACATTACTTCCGCAGCACTGAATGAAATTAATTTCTTTATATTGTAGTGTTTGGGCATCTAGTTATCCTTCATATGGTTTAGTTATATTTTAAAGATATGATACACATTTGTAGACTTAACCACATACCTTGCTGAAAAGCTGTATTATGTGCTCTATAAAGTGTATTGATTGTGCTCAGTGTGACTCAGGATTATGCTTCATTTAGTCTTTTTTTCCATTGCTGCTGTCTGTAGGTGTCAGTTGGTAGTCCATCCACCCATCTATTTTATACTGGTTATCCATGACTGGGTCACAGGGCAGCAGGCTAAACAGAGAAGCCCAGACTGCCCTCTCCCCTGCCACCTCCTCCAGCTTGTCTGGGGGAACACCAAGGCATTACCAGGCCAGCCAAGAGATGTAATCTCTCCAGCATGTCCTGGGTCTGCCACTACTCCTCCCAGAGGGACATGCCCGGAACTCCTCACCCAGGAGGAGTAGCGGCTCTACTCCGATCCCTTCCCAGATGGCCGGATTCCTCACCCTATTTCTAAAGGAGAGGCTGGGCACTCTTCGGCGAAAGCTCATTTCCGCCACTTGTGTCCGCGATCTCGTTCTTTCGGTCACTACCCAAATCTTGTGACCATAGGTGAAATCGAGTGCTTCGCTTTTACACTCAGTTTCCTCTTCACCAAGACGAATTGGTACAGCATCCCCATCCCTGCAGCCACAGCACCAATCCGTCAGCTGATCTCCCGGTCCCCTCACTCGTGAAAAAGACCCAGAGATACCTAAACTCCTCCACTTGGGGCAGTAACTCGTCCCTGACCCAGAGTGGGCACTCCGCCCTTTTCCTACTGAGAACCATGGCCTCAGACTTGGAGGTGCTGATGCTCATTCCCACAGCTTCACACTTAGCTGTAAACCGTTCCAGTGCGAGCTGGAGGTCGTCACCTGATGATGTCATCAGAACCACATCATCTGCGAAAAGCATAGACGAGATTCCGAGTCAGTGTCAATTTCACTTTTATTAAAACATACTTACAGGTCAAGGCTGAAGACTATTACACTGTAGGAACATAATGTTAGACTCTGACTAGATGGACATTTGAGGCAGTAAAGTCTGAATTCTGAAGTACTGAAACTGATCAATAAATTGACAAACAAAAAGTGAAGCAAAATAAAGTCACCTGCCTTGGTTAAGTTGTGCTTCTATGAGGCAGGCATCTTATGCTATGTCTACTTTCTGCAGTTGTAATTATAGTGCAAGACACTGATGTGTGCCAGTTGAGATGCTTTGTTTGCTGATCAGGCCCCTCATTTCTAATTACAAAATGCCAAACTTTATTCTGTTTCTCACAGGTCGACAGCTAGGCTGTTCATGCTTCATAGCACTTCTCTCTCTCAGGCTATTTCCCCCATACCCTAACCTAATATTGACTGGAATAAGAAATCCAAAGCTGCTGTAAACATTCAAGTGTCTGACAAGCCTACTTCCAATTTCACAGATACAGGCCTTCGAGTTATTATGGCAAAAATAAACCACAGGCTCGCTGTGCGTTAAAGAGAAAAAGACAATATAGTTTTCTGTGCAAGGTCTTCTAATTTTGAACACAAAAGTGTCAAGATTGTGCAGGGAAAGCTAAATTGAAATATAGTTGATTGTTGTCAATAGCACACAATTTTACAGGTTAATGTGCTGCATCTACAGGGAGTTTGTTTTAAATGATGTTAATAATTGGCACTGAAGGAGCCAGTGTTTACCTTTAAAGCTAATCCCAGCTAGGGTCAAGCCTGTGCCTTGCTACAATTTGAGTGATTCTACTCCTTCTGTACTTTCAGGGCTTGAAGGGGTCAGAAAACCATGTCAATGTGTCTCTCAGTTTAATTCTATTAAGCGCAGGTTCAAGCTCCAAATTAAAATGCAAATTACCTCAGTAATAAAAGCGAGCAAGAGTACAGGCAGAGATAAGGTACATCCTTCCCTTTCAATGCCAGCGCTTATGAAGTACAAACCTCCTTTTAATGTAAAACTTAATTTAATTCTAAAGAACAAAGTGTCTCAAAACTCATGGTCTCTCAACAGGTTCTGTCCAACTTCTGTCATGTTTAAAGCAAAAAGGAGTGATAGCTTCAAAGCATGCACTGTGTCTTTTTCTCATTTTATGACTGGAGATAGTTTCTGTGTTATGTTTACAGCTTTTGTGCAGTTCTTTTGGTAGCTCTAGGTCCAGCTGCATTGAATTCAAATAACTGTATATCTGTCAACATGATTTATGTATTGGGTAAATATGATTCTTTTTAATCTCATTCTGTCTAAATTGCCTTAAAACTCTAGAGTACCTTGGGTGCCCTAAAGCACCTGAGTTGAGGCCAGCTTTGCTCATATTGACCATGGTCTTGTTAAGCCAGTTTTTCTGCTTTCTTACACCCAAGCCAAAGCTAATAAGTATAGTGGCAGCAAGGGTATTATAAAATGGCTAAATTAAAAACATAAATATCTGGAAATGTCTGTTTCAGTTGGATGCGATTCCTCAATTTGTCTTCAATTGTCAATGTGAGCAGTCTTGTTTTGCTGTCTTCTGCCTCCTTGGTTTCCTGCAGCTTTCTCAGTGAGAGCTCTGTACCTTTTGGGCACATGTTACCAAGTATATGAGGTGAGTGTCAGCATCAAGGAGATAACAGCTTGACGTCTCGCTGGTCTGTTATCACTGTGCAATGCTCCAAAGCAGCACAGCTGCAGGAACAGAAGTCTTATCAATCCCCGAGCTAAGGTGAGAGAGCAGCAGGAGGATGAGTCTTGAAACCTGACTAGAATCAGCCTTTCAGGCTACCCCCAACAACACATTTTTACTTCATACATGAAGAAAGTCCAACTAATATTTTGAAAGGCTGACCTTTGCTTGCCTATAAAAAAAAAGGAACGAATCAGCGGTCTAATCTGAGCTCTTTAGTCACTCAAGGACAATTAGCACAGTGCCCTACGCCACAGCAGGTGACTCAGACAGCTGATGGCTCAGTGCATAACAATTAGGGCTGCAAAAAAAAAAAAAAATCAGCTACTGTGGTACGCAGTTTGTCTAACACTTAGCAGGCAAACCGTTCACCTCAAATATTAAGTCACTTCTAGGCATAAGATAAAATAATAAAAATAGAAAAACATGCCCAGCACAAGAGAGCACAATTTCAGAAACAGATTTGTAGATGATGAAACAGACATGCACCGTTTCAGTATATCCCTTCTAAGCCAAATGTATTATATTTGTTACATGAGACTTCTACTTGATCAATGTGATCTTTTTCCTTCTTCAAAAATAAACAAGTTGTACAGTACATTGTTAAGTAATAAATTACAACAAATCTGAATGTAACAAATATGATGATATCAATATATGCAAATTGCTATTTGATTGGTTTTGTAACATTCCATCTGAAGGTTAAATAGACACTAAAT
>NW_005187402.1:8762166-8765637 GCF_000239375.1 Pundamilia nyererei | reverse complement strand
TATATATAGTTTTTTTGCAATTACTTCATGGTTCAGGCTTGAGATATGGGATATGAGATTGTTTGTTTGGTTATCGCAAAGATAATTTTCACCTCCTCAGTTATCTTGCACCTAAAATACAAGAAAGAATCTTTCATAAGCACAGTGAATAATTAAAAAGTTCAGCAGGACTGTGCTGAAAGGAGTAGAGCATTTGAAGTGAATATATTTTGTTTTATAAATGAACATCTGGTAAATGCCCGCTAGCTGTTCTTCACCTTTCTTGTGGATGTGGGCTGAGATATAAACAATACATTATAGATAACTCTTGTACTCTGAAGTGTTTTGGTCTGTATCAAGGCCATGTGCAGTAGCAGTTGTTGCTTGTCATAAACTATGTAGGATGACAGAGAACCTACGGTAATGTGCAAAAATCTCGAGCCATCTTTCATTTCTTCACATTTTGCTCCCAAAGAGCCAGATTTTTAATTTATTTATTACTTTTAACAATTCAAATGGACTTCAGACGATCCGTTAACTGTTTACTGTAGCCTCATCAGAAATGGCCTCAGAACAAGATACAAATAAAGCAATATAAATGTATAAAGTACCATAATTAAAAAAAACATCATAAACATTCTAAAATTTACATGCGTGCATGGGGGTGTGGGGTGTCCAGCATTATTGCACATGAGAAATACTGACAGTTGTAAGCAACAGTACCACAGTACCAGTGACCAATTAAATAATAGTGTTACAGTAAAGTGGCAGTGTAGGTCTGAGACAATATTCCTAGACTGGAGAGTCTAGTTGAGGAGTCTAATGGCTTGATAATAAAAGCTGTTCTTCTAGTAGTCCATGCAGCCATAATCCTGTATCGTTAGCCTGATGGCAACAAGGAGGATAGCTGGTGTGCTGGATAGCTATTGTCTTCAATAATGCTGCGGCCCTTAGATTTACTTAATGAAGGCTCTTGCCAGTGATGTTCTCTGCTTTCTCCACCACTGTCTGTAGCGATCTCTGGCTGTTGGTAGAGGAATATCCATATTAAAATGTCATACAGCCCATCTGCAAGCTCTAGTCTTTGCTTCTGTAGAAGTTTCAGGAGATGTTGGCATTCAACCTAAGTTTCCTTAGGAAGTATAGGCACAATGTGAGAAGGGTCCAAGATAGCTCTTTAGTAATGTTCACACCTAGAAACTTGAAGCAGCTAACTTTTTTAACCTTAACACCACTGATAGCCCAGTGTTCTCCTCTTTGTTGTTTCCTTTACTCCACTAGCATTTCTTTTGTAGTGCTGATGTTGAGATAGTTTGTTTTCCTGGCAACAGTTATTTAGTGCCTTCACTTCCTCTTTTTTATCATTGCGTGTGATTAGGCCCATGATGGTCACCTGAAAATGTTGGAGCTTAGCAGCAGAATTGTGAGTGAACAAGGAGTACAAAAGGGGACTAAGCACACAGCCCTACAGTGTTCCTGCACTTGTGATGAGTGAGGAGGAAGTGTGATTACCAACTCTCACTACTTGGGTCCTGTTTGTGAGGAAGTCTAAATCATTCCAAGCCCAAGGTCATTGAGTTTGGTGACCAAATCATCAAAGAGATGATGGTGTTGAAGGTTGTGTTTCCTTTTTCTATATGGGTGAGGACAGTGTTTCTTGCTAAGGTGATGATGTTGTCCATGGTTCTGTTCCTTCTGTAAGCAAATTGAAGAGGGTCCTGCACGTCAGTAAGGAGCACATGTGTCTTTTGGCCCACCACTCAAGGCACTTTATGATGACAGATGTTAGGGTGACATCATTTAAACATGAGACCACACGAGACCACTTGTTTCTTGGTGGCAGGAATGATGGTGGATGCCTTGAAGGATGGTTACAACAGTAATTGTCTACAGCCATCTGTAAAACATGGTGGCGGCTTGGTCATGGTTTTGAGCTGGATTTTAGCCAGCGGTGTTGGAGAGCTTGTCGGAATTGATGCAGAAAAATACAGTTAGAATTTTATCCACCATGCAATTTCATCTGGAAAGCACCTGA
The DNA here is from genome assembly GCF_000239375.1 of Pundamilia nyererei. Classification (NCBI taxonomy): domain Eukaryota; kingdom Metazoa; phylum Chordata; class Actinopteri; order Cichliformes; family Cichlidae; genus Pundamilia; species Pundamilia nyererei. The sequence goes on along the minus strand of NW_005187402.1, from coordinate 8,763,623 downwards.
TTGTCGACAACTTCCTTTTTCAGCATGGTCATGACGCCAAATGCACTGCCAGTGCGGTAAAAGCATATCTAGATAGAAAACACAGTCATGGACTGTTATCAATCAGTCACTGCAAATATTTCTGATTATTCCAGCATATAAAAATATTTTAAAAATCAAGGCAACTCGAGATTTTTTCACATTGCTGTAGGCAAGCAAATAATTGTTGATGAAGCTGTAATGATTTTTTTTTAAAGTAGTTTGTAATGTATATCAGGGTGCATATTTTCCCAAAATAAAGATGAAATGGCATATGCGAGCACTCGTGAGTGAAGCACAAGGGAGCTCTGGTGGAGATTCCTCAAAATCTTTCCTTTCCTCAATCACACATTAAATGCTGCTTGGATGGGCATGTTAGCAATTTCATCTAACAAAACCCAAGGCTATTCAAGGAAGAGCAGGCAGGGTGTGCAAGGAATTATAAGATTATGGCCCTTAACGACCAAATGAGGCGAGTAGCAGTCTCATTAAAAAGAGCTTGATTGCTGCGATTGTCTCAAAGCATGTTGCTCTTTATTACTAAGTTGAGTCCAAATATTTTAGCTCATGCCAATTCTTTTAACTCTTATATTAATATCAATTTAAATAAATATGGTATATCTAGATAGGTGGGGATAGGTTAATTGGATAATCCAAATTGCCACTAGGTGTGAATGTGTGAGTGAAAGTGAGTGCGAATGGTTGTCTGTCTCTGTGTGTTAGCCCTGCGACAGACTGGCGACCTGTCCAGGGTGTACCCCGCCTCTCGCCCTATGACAGCTGGGATAGGCTCCAGCGCCCCCCGCGACCCTGAAAAGGATAAGCGGAAGCGAATGGATGGATGGATGGTATATCTAGAGTCAAAAGCAAATATTCTTTTCAATAAAATTGGGAACAGACAATTTTAGAGATTTTTTTTCACCATTTCTTTTTAAGACAAAGGGTACAAGTACGCTGGGCCACAGATACATCTACATATTGAACAGTTAAATTCTGATTTACTGATTTAGTCAGTGTTGTAATCTTTTTTTTTGTCATGCTAATTTAATAATGTTTCTGACAGTATATAGTATATTCCAATATAAGTAGAACAAAACCATGAAATTGAACAAAATTACTTTTTCTCTAAATGAAACCAAGGTCTCTGCTGTGGAGTTAACCTTAGCACCACATGACCTTCTGTTCATATTCTAGCTTCCATAATGAAAGGCGTGGGGAAGTACTTGCTCATAGGGTTCTGGTATTACATAAGTGACTGTGGAGACATTGAGGGCGAGCCAAAAATTAATCGGTGCGATTAATTACAAGAGCCATATGGTCAGCAGCGTCTCAGTGCCATTTCCAGTTAGACTGCTTGGGAGGTGCTTGGAGGCCTGCTGACATTTACACAAAGTCCCTGAATCCAATATTACAGGCTACAGTCTCTCTCTCTCTCTCTC
>NW_005187402.1:8756079-8762146 GCF_000239375.1 Pundamilia nyererei | reverse complement strand
ACACACACACACACACACACACACACACACACACACACACACACACACACTCGCTCTGTCACAAAAGCATTAAAGAAAACAAGCTTACATTTTATCTAGTAATTAAAAAATATAATTATAATAAAAGACCTCATGATTACAAGTTCAGATCTCACAATTATAGGAAAAGTTATGGTATTGTAACTTGTAATGATCTGGTTAATTAAAACGGACTACATCTTTCCTTTTTTAATGGAAGTGAAAACCCACCACAGACAGTGTGAAACGCTGTAGACATAGCTACAATGATGGCACCCAATTCGCAAACCAATGACATCTCCAAGTTTTGAAACCTGCAATGTTAAGGAAGATTTGACTGGCTTGTCAATCACAAGTCACCAGCCACCCCGTATATTCCTCCTTTCTGACAATTAGAATGACCTTTTTTTTTTTTAGGTTTTATTTAGTAAGACCCAAAAAGATTAACTGAGATGATAAACACTGCAGGAAAGTGTTTACAGAAGCCCACATCATCCTTCACTCCTGGATGTACTCTGTGTTATAGGTTTAAATGGGCTGACTATGAAACAGGAAACCTTTTGGTCAGTTGTCATTGATGTCAATAGTAGAAGTAATATATGTAGAAGTATTGCTGTTACATGTTGGACTGCATTTAAAAGACACTTTCAGTGAGATCTATTTTCGCTGTTACTTTAAATGTAACATTAACTGCATACTTGAAAAACACCATAATAACAAAATGACGAGACAAGCATTGACAGCAGTATCTGAAACACCACCAAGTCAGCTGGGTGCATTTCAAATGCAGGACTTTATATCAACGAAGCATTAGTTAAGCAGTTTACGTGGGAAGAGAGTGACGTCCAGCTGGTCAGACTAGAGCATAATGACTCGAGATGGTTCTGTGATAGACTCACGACCTGTTCAGGGTGTATCCTGCCTCTCGCCCACTCACCCCTCATGGCCCTGAGTTAAACAACTGGAAGAAAATTCATGGATGGATGTGAACATACTAGTATTAATGACACCCACATTACGTTACATCACTGTTTCTCAGTGCCTCATACATGGGTATGGAGATTGAATGAGATAATCCCATGATTACCTACAGTCTTTGTCGTAGTGTTGAACTATTTCAGTTTAAGCTCTCGATTTTATTTATTTCCTTTCTTGCCAAAATTACCCCTTTTCCTGTGTCTCCTATGTTTCCTTGTCTGTGTCTTCCTGTGGTTGAGTATGTACGCTTCTCATCTTTCAGCATTTACAAAAGAACAATACAGTGATTAAAAAACACCCCACCACCAGTTAACAGTTGGTAAAATGCAAATAAACCTCTCAATGTTTGATTGCCTGTTTTTCTCCAGTCGTCCCTCAGTTTACTGAATTTACTTTGTCCTAAGGGGGAAACTTAGGTTTTTCACTCCTAAGTTGTTTTCCCTACCATGGTTTCTTGTATCTGAATACAAATTTGTTGGTTGAATGGCTGAATTAGGCTTGTAGTAAGTAAGGACACTGAGTGCTCAAACTGAGTAGAAAAGCACTATATACAGTAAATGCAGTCCATTTATCTATAGGTAACAACAGTTGATAATTAGAGGCTTAACTTTTCATAATTATGAGATGGAGTGGTTTGAGTGATCAATAAGACTAGGAAAGTGCTACGTAAATGCATTCAGTTAATTACTGACTGATGAGTAATCAGGCAATAGGAATTCATAATGCTGCTATTTGTGTGTGTGTGCGTGCGTGCGTGTGTGTGTGTGCGTGCGTGCGTGTGTGTATGCTTCCTTAACCATACTCCACTGTTACCAATTTCCATAAATATTTACTTCCACCAGTCATTTATTATTATTAAACCATAAAACTTTTGTTGGCGTTGAATATTTAAAACATTGGTGACTCCCTCTTGAAAGGAACACGTCATTAGTGACTAGACTTCAGCACAGGTCACAGATTTTTTTCACTTCTTTCTAGCGACTATATGTAAGTATGAATGGGAAATTGAAGTTAACAGCAGAGAAGATTCAAGAGCTTACTTAATCAAAATGACAGGTGACCGTACAGCGTTAAAAATGACAAAGCAGAGGATAGCACTAACACTCCTCAGAAATTAGATGGATACTGTCCCACCTGCCAAAGGCTGTATGAGTCATGGTAGACACTAGTTACATGGTGAGTGTGCTGTATACACAGCAGTCGTATTAATCATGCATACATTCCCGTAGGGAGTGTAAGGATTTTTCAGCTCCAACTCCACATCTCCCTGCTGATAAACACTTTTCTTGGCCAGAAGTGCAACATGTAGGGAACTCTGAATAATTGTGTAAGCAGTGCAGTTAGTATCAAGAATGCTTTTAAATACCTGCAATGTGTTGTAGTGTTGCATTGCACTGATGATGAACAACACCTAAGAATCACTGTAAATATAATGTAAATATAATGAGTATTTCTGTGAGTTTATGTTATACACTGATTGACCATTTTTTAGGTACACCTGTTCAACTACTCACTGATGCAAAAATCCAATCAGCCAATCACAAGGCAGCAACTTAGTGCATTTAGTTATGCAGAAATGGTCAAGGTGGTCCGCTTTAAATGAATCTGAGTATTAGAATATGGAAGAAAAGTGATTTACACTAAGTGACTTTGACTGTAGCTGGGTTGCTGGGTTTGAGAATTTCAGACACCACAGCTCTACTGTGATTTTCCCACACAGCCAGCTCTGGGAGGAGAATAGTCTGAGAAAGAGAAAATATCCAGTGCGCAGCAGAGCTTTGGAATAAATGCCTTGTTGGAAGGCAACAATAACTTAAATAACTACTTGTTATAATCAAGGGATGCAACATGTCTGGAAACACAACACGTTGAACACTGAAGCAGCAAAAGAGTATGGGAAATATATTTCCAGGTCTGATGAGTCACAGTTTCTAAAGCTAGATTTGGGTGGGTGGCTGTGTCAGATATGGTGTAAACAGCATAAAAGCATGCATTAAATCCAGCCTTGTATAAACAGTTCAGATTACAGAGGTTGAAGGGTGTGGCACACTTTTCTGGGCCCACTTGGCACCAACTGAGCATTGTTGGTATTGTTGCTGACGACCTCCATCACTTAATGACTGGAGTCTACTCATTTCTGATGTTTCCAGGAGAATAATGCCGCCATGTCATCTAGCTCAAATCATGTCAAACGTTTTTCTTGAGCATGCCACTAAAAGTCCACTGCACCCCAGTGGCCTCCACAGTTACCAGATCTCAATTCAATAAAGCACCGTGTTGGGTGGAATGGCAGATTCACATCATGGATGTGCAGCCTATAAAGTTGCCGCAACTTTGTGATGCTATCATGCTAATATGGACTAAAATCTCTGAGGAACGTTTCCAGCACCTTGTTGAATCTATGTCACATCGGATTAAGGCAGGTCTGAAGGTAACGGCAGTAAAACCTTGTATTGATATTGTTCAGTGAGCCTCCAGGAACAAATACGTGTTTCTCTTTTGATTAGACATAATAATCACAGACCGGGTTCAAATCAGCGAGTGCTGACAATGTGTGTTTGTGTTGGCTATGCTCAGTGCTGCTTTTCATGAATGTGTAGTATATTGGTGTTTAAATACGCAGCCAGTGTGTTCTTGATGTACATTAAGATTTAGTGAGATTTCCATTCATTAGATAATTTAAATATTTATGCTAGTGTTTAGTACATTTGTTTCATGACACTGAAAGACAATATCAAGGATCTCATAGTGATCAACATTTCTAAAGATGAACTGTCTGAGTTTCAGTAAAGTCTATACAGATTTTTCTTCATATTAATATTTACACAGTGACAGCCTCCAGAGATTTAGCAGCAGGCAAAGGGTAGCTGTAAAGAGAAGGCTGATTTAAAATCCTCCAACCAATATAAGACAGAATCTGCCTTCCTTTCTCTAATTATTTGTTTATCCTTGTGGGTCAGACCAGCCTAAAGTTTAAAGTAGGTAGCAGTAAAAACTAAGGATGCTTTGTGTAACAGAAATCAAAGGGAAAAAATGTAATATTGCAGAACAGTTCAATAAAAAATGAGTCCAATACACAGTAATTCTTTAAAGCCAGACTGAGCCACAAGTAATGATCATTTCTGACCAATTGTAAAGCTCAATCTTTGGCGGCTCCGTTGAGCCTCATGACTCTAGAGGTTAAAGAGAATCTGAACAAAATTGCTAACTAAATGATCTCTCAGAGGAACCAGTCGTTTGTTATCAAGTCAATTAACCAATGGCACACACCCACAAAACTCACACATGCCTATCAAATTATTTCATCCTCAAATGCATAAAAAAGGAAGAAAAATCCTGCAAATGATTCCACACATTATCTTTAATTGCACTGGTGTACACTGATGTACTCATTGAGTAACTACCAGCCTTCTATCTAGTATGTTATTATAGCTTTGCCTGTAGTTGGACCTGATGAGGACTTGTCAGAGAAGATCCAAATGTACTTGATTTTCCGTGCAGTGATTGACAACAGCTCCGACTGCCCTAGGATATTCTGTCCTCCTACCATTCCAGGATGATAGGATTGAATGACGGCTTTTCTCTCTCTTCAACAGCATTTTACTTATTAATCACATTGAGCGTATGAACCGTGAAATGAAAGCCAACCCGCTAAACTACTCTGGCCTTGACTAAATAAATGATCCTCCAAGGGAAATAACTTTCCACGGGATTGGCTCCAAGACTATGCAAAATGCCCAAAATATGTTGTAAATCAAACACTGACATCAACCCCGAGAAGGATCAAACGAGCTTCTTTGGAAACTTTAGATTGCAGGAGATTGTTATAAAAAATACGAAAATTGCAGAAGTCCTTTGTGCACGCTTGTTAATACCAAGTGTACTTTCATCATTATTATTATTTTTATTTATTTATTTTATTTTTACACTCCTTCTGTCCAGGAAATCTTGGCATGCATGTTGTTTTTGGATTTCGAGGCAAAATCTAGCTAGTGTTACTGCTAATTTAAGAGGAATGCGTTCCAGATAGGATTTAATAAGACACATGTATTTCGCCTAAGAGCAGACTTTAAAAACAGGAGACTTGAACATAGAGTGTAGTATGCCAAGCCAACTCCCAGGGAAACCACAATTTTCTTAACAACATAAATACAGTAGGGCCTAATGCTGCACAGCTTTGCCACATTATATGAAAATGAGTCAGTTGCATCTTTTGATTCATTTAAATGAGCTCAATGAACTGTGAAAAATGTTAATTTACTTCATGGGGGCCTTTTGTGTTCCACATCCCTAAGGAAATGGCAAGAATACATTTGGAAAGTTGGACCAGCTCAAACTTGGTTTCCATTCAAAAATGATGTCACTCTTTGGGCATGGTGAAGGATTTTATTTTAGGTGAGCTTTGCTTCACTGATACGTGATGCTTTTGGTCTAATAAAAACATGAGGAAGAGCTCTTAAGCCCATATTTAAAAATAATTATGAAATTAAAACTTGCAAGGTGTGACTCCATTTAGAAAATAAGACACTCTGAGTTACAGGATACGGTAGCGTGCATACACGCATTTACATCCTAGTTGCTCTGTATATATCTTAGTTCAGTTCAAGCTTCATATACGAGGCTCTAACTACTGATTTGCATGTTATGTGAATTTAGTTTGATCTTTATGGTAGGACTTTTTTTCTTCATTTTTCTTGCATCAATTTAGAAAAAGATCAAAGAGTGACACTGATACAAAGCGTATATGCCCCCTGGAATCTGTGGACATTATAATTCAAAATGTTTAATCTGCGATTATAAACTATGGATGTTCATAATCAACCTCAACATTTTATCTGATGGCTCCATTTGTAAGAGGCTTTAAAGCTATGTAAAGCTTGAATGATAATGACACCGCCTCTCACTTTCTCGACTTTTTTCCTCTCTATTCAGTGCTCAAACTATTGTGCTGTTACAAACTAATAAAATCTACCTCACCAAGCTCAGTCCTGCGCCGAGACATATCAATACAGGCATTTATTTTAACAATAACAAGCATGTGGGATTCATACTGATCATTTAACTTGGGGGG
>NW_005187402.1:8745104-8756059 GCF_000239375.1 Pundamilia nyererei | reverse complement strand
GGGGGTCATGTTGGTCTGTGGGAGAAATACATAGCCTGTGAGTCATGTAGCACTGTTACATTGAACCTTGGCTTATGGAGCTGACGCTTACTTCCTGAAGCAAAGGTGCAGTGTGACCACAATCCCTCCTTTCACTCCTACCAACTCTGCACATAATAGATGTAGAACGGCAGTTCCCAGCTATACAAATAATCCTCAGGGCAAACCTGATCTTGAGCTTGGCTTCAGACGGGGAATGTGTCAAACATATTTTCCATAAATCAAAAACACAGTTATGACTATTGAATAGCACTGAAAATATGATAGTTTTCATTTAAATTGAATTCAATTTTGTTTATTTAGTACCGCTTCACAACATGAGTCATCTCAGGGCACTTGATGTAGTTATGGTCTTGACAGCATTATAGAGAGGATACCAACAGTTCCTTTTTGGGGGGTTTGCAGTTGACATCATGGGATAGCTCTGTGTTAACAGAAAGAAACCTCCAGCAAACCAAGGCTCAGGAAGGCCAGCTGTCTGCCCCGACTAGTGGGGGTGAGGAGAAAACTGAAGGCAAAGAAAAAAAGTGAACTAAAAAACTAAAACCCAGAAGGTTGTGAGGCTAGCAATGCAGATCAGGACCATGCAGCTGAGACACACAGGAAGAAACAAGGACAGAGAGGACAGATGACAGACAGGACAGGGCAAGAAAGAGAAGACACAAAGTTAATGACATGTAATAGCGGCATATAAATGCATAGGGAGTAGCATGTAAGCATTAAATGTCTGAGGGGCATTTTCCTTGGCAGTGGAATGGGGCATTTGAGGGCAATTGTTGGTAGAAGGCTGTCTGTGAACTGTCATTGTGTGCTACTGTGAGGTTTTTATAGAGTGCGATGCAAAAGTCTTGAGTCACCCCCTCATTTCTTTATAGTTTATCTCCAAGGACGAAAAAACTTCTTGTCATTTGTAAAGTGATCTTGAACAATAGGTCTCCAGACTTTCTGAGGTTTGGACTCATCACTCCATAAGAGCTGTTGACACTGTTTTTAGTGCAGTTCTTGTACAATTTGGCATACCTAAGTCTTTTCTCTCCTTTTCCCTGCCTTAAGACTTAAGACTTCTTGACAACCAGCCCTCCACTGTGAGCATTTCTTTTTCATTTATAGGCCTGTCACTACTTTTTTGTCCTTCACTTGTCCAGTTTCCTCAAACATTTTCAAGGACACACAGCACACCATGCTGAGATCTGCCAAATCTTCAACTAGCTCTTTGTGAAAAATCACGTGTTTTTGCAAAAGGTTGCAGTAACAATGTGTCAAGCGATAATATGTAAAACTGGGTTCGTTTTTTGTTATGTATGACTACAACACTTGGTCATCCCTTGAGCCAGGTTTTTTTTATGCCTGACTAAGTCAGAGGTGTTAATGTTGATGATTTATATGAAAAGAAAACGTAGAAAAACTGGACAACAAAAACTAGTGAAAAAGCATTAAGTGTCCAAACAAAAACATAGAAAGAGCTTCAGAAAACCTGCAGAATTATTGCTCAAGACCGCTTTAAAAAATGAAAAGAAAGTCTGGCTACTTAAAAAATAAAGGGCAGATTAAGACTTTTGCACAGTACTCTAAATATTACATTTTTCACGTGTAGTTACAGAAAATAATGCTTTAAATATTTGCAATTGCAACATACACACCATGTTTAAAAGGGACTGAATTAGGGCTACATCACAACTGTCTTACGCAACTCTGAAGGCAAAAATCCAAACTGTATTCCCACCAAAACCTTTACAAATAAAGCAGCACTATGCATCAGGCCTTTTATTACACCAAAATAGCTTGGAATAATTGTTAGTCTTTTTTTAGGGCAGTTTCTTTTATTAGAAAAAAAAAGGACAAATGACCTTCTTTGTCTATGCGAATGGAGATTAATGGAGATTTATACCTTTAGGTAAATTTGAGTGCAGCAGTCTTGATGACTGTTCATCAGAAGGAAATTCAGGACGCCGCTATAAAGGTCTCAGGTTTGTGCTCTTTCAGGCTTCGGTTGCTGAAGATGCGAGTGGTTTCATGTGGTGCAGCCTGTGACAAGACAAGGCATTGATGAAGGAAACAGCAGGGGCCACACACTCTACGTCCCATCTCCATGGTGCAACATATTAAATTCTCATTTACTGACAAAAGACATTCAGCCCTGCTGTTAGTCACACTAGTTCTACAACAAGTAGTGTCAGAATGAGAGATGGCCTCTCTTTGTCTTAATCACCGTTCAACATATTTGCTCTCTAAGCCTTTTTCAGTAGCTCCAAACATGAAATTTTAAATGCAGTAAAGGACAAAACTTATCACAAAATTCATACTGAAGCACTTGCAGTAACAAGTAGGAAGATAGACACTGCTGAGTACTTTGATTGTTTTTTTTTTCATGTTTCACATCCAGGAAATGTAAATTTTCTCAACACATTTTGGTTCCTATGTTGACAGACTCACTATTTTCCATATCAAACGGGAATTGGAAAGAAAATCCTTTTACCAGAGGCATCAAAATTCCTACAGTACAGTAAGTGGTTTAAAAGCTGTGGACAAGGATAAAAAAACACGACTGTCTGTTTAATGGGTGGATTTTGACATAGAAATACCCTAATCTGCTGTTTCTTCTGTTGTAAACAGAAGTACTCAAGAGAGCTTTGTCAAAGGCAGCGCCATCATTTTACTCTGCTGTTTCCCTAACTAACCCAAATGCTTTTTGGTAATTTCATTTTCTCACTGTGCAGTTGGCTGTGTATTTTAGCAAATTTAAGCCTACGTGTTGAGTTACACAGTTATTAACAGTGAAGGTACACACATGCCTCTAACCATTTTTATTTAATTTCATTTAGAAAAACAACCCCTAGCTGCCTGGCTCGCACCCTTCAATTTTGAATACAGCTTAAACCAACAATACAAGAATTAGTACAAAGTAAAGGGCCTCAAACCGCCCTTAAGTTTTAAGGAACACAATTATTTACTTTGGCCTTTTTCAAAGCCAGAATTGTTATAAGAGCATCAGTATTATTTCATTGATTTTTGAGTGTTCATAATGTTTTGGCTCGCTGAGTGGTAATAATTAGAGTATTAATGTGTACTAATATAAACTTAGGAGGGATACACACATTTTTTTCTTGTAGTTCTGTGACTTTGTATCATACACCCAGCAGCCAATTTGTTAATACAGGCATCCAATCAGATAACCACATGGCAGAATTTATGTGTCGTTAGGAATGAACACAAGCTCAAGACCTCCTGGAGCTCACACTGAACATGAGGATGAGGAAGAAAGTAGATTTAAGTGACTTTAAATGTGACATGATTGGTGGTTCTACATGTGCTGGTCTGAGTATTTCAGAAACTGCTGATCTACTGAGATTTTCCCACGCAACCATCACTTTACAGAGAATAGTTTGAAGAAGAGAAACTACCCATTTAGCAGCAGTTCTCTGGGGCAGAATGGCAGAGTTCAGAGAAGAATGGCCTATCTACATTAAGGTAATAGGAAAGAAACAGTAACTCAAATAATCACTCATTACAGCCAAGATATGTGAACATGCAACACATCAAACGTTCAGGGAGATGAGCAACAGCAGTACAAAACAACCCTGGGTTTCACTCCTGTCAGCTAAGAACAGGAAACTGAAGCTACAATTTGCACTTGCTCCTCAAAATTAGACAACAGAAGATTGGAAAACAGTGCCCGGTCTGATGAGTCTTGTTTTTGACTGGAACATTCAGAGGTTAGAGTCCAAATTTGGCGCAAACAACATGAAGGCATGGATCCATCCTGCCTCGTATAAACAGTTCAGGCTGATGCTGCTGGTGGTGTAAGGGTGCGGGGGATATTTTCTTGGCACACTTTAAATGTCATTATTGTTGCTGATCATGTCCATTCCTTTATGATCACACTGTAACTGCTGTATCTTCTGATGGATGCAGGATTAAGGTCCATCCCATGATGGCTTCTTCACCGTGAAAACGAGTTTGGTGTACTTAAATGACCTCCATGGTCTCAATCTAATAGAGCACCTTTGGGATGTGGTTGAATGGGAGATTGATATGGATGTGCAGCCAACAAATCTGCAGTGCCCGTGTGATGCTATTACATCTATATGGAACAAAAATCTCAGAGGCAACTTTCCAGCACCTCAATGAATCTATGTCAAAAAGTAGTAAGGCAGTTCTGAAAGCAGAAAAGGATCTAACCCAGTACTAGCAAGGTGTACTGAAAAGCCTGGGGAATGTATGTCTAATATATTTTATTTCAGTTATTTCAATGGGTGATTGCAAAATCAGCACGGTGGTGCACTGGTTAGCGCTCTCCAGGTATTCCTGCTTCCTCTTACAGTCCAAAGACATGTAGTTGGTGGGGCTAGGTTAATTAGTTATTCTAAATTTCCCAAATGGTGTGAATTGGAGTGCAAATGGTCCTCTGTCTCTCTGCGTCAGGCTGGCAACCTGTCAATGGTGTACCCCGCCTCTCGCTCTATGGTGGTTGGGCTAGGCTCAACACCCCCCCACCCCCCAGTGAGGATAAGCAAAAGAGAATGGATGGATGATTGCAAGATTCATTTTCTTGTTTGTTTATTTTTTTCTTTAATTATACCCACATATTTTTTTAATTAATGGAATATAAAACAGGAGTCATCACATTCCCATGATCTCCCATATGTAACCTAATACTGATTTGGTTGCATAATGGAGAAAAAAAAGGTTCTGCTTTAATCAAGACTACTATTGTGGTGCCATTCTAAATAATCTTCATGATTAATGTCTTTCTTACCCCTTAGTGTCTTTTTTGGTTATGTAGATACATAATACCAGGTTGTAGCGATCAAGAAAGTTTGGTTGTGTTGACTTTCAGGTTATATTTGAAGCATAAACTTTTCAAAAAATATCCTAAGCAACAAATCAAACAAAACAGCAATAACAAACCACAAAATGCATCTGACAAAGTCTGAATCATTTATGTGAAACCAGTGGAGACTTTGGTCATTCAGAAGTTTATCTTATCGCTCTGCATGCAGGCTTAAGTCTGCAAGGTCTTTAATTCTGCAGACTGGTGCAACACCCGTATGTTAAGAATGCCTTGATTCAACTGAGTGCAATGTTTCTTACAACATGACCAGAAATTTGCATAAAAATAAATAAATAAAAAAAAACCCTTTTCAGAAACATTTGTTTCTGTAAGATAAACAGGAACAATAGAGAAGTTCAGCAATAACTGGCAGTGGTTTCCTCAGTGTGCAAAATGACTGTTTATGCTTAATCAGGAACTTTTAGGACTTATAATGGGAACAGAACAAATAAATAGCAAAAACCCAGACACAGAATGAAGAATCTCCCTAAAAGAGAAAGACATTTAAACACACATTTCTCAGCTGATGGTAATATGAAGGTTTACCCTCACACCTACATAAGATCTGCTGGAAACACTGTATTTACAAAGTGAAGCCTTTTATAATAGAAACCTAATTGGAATAATGACTGCATTCTGTATCGCAAAATATTAAAATATGATTGTTAACATTTCGTTGACACACTGCCCAGTGTACTCTGCATTCACGGCCGGAGTAGGTCTGTGATATTGCCTCGCCTTTACTCATTCACCTTGTTCACAGCAGCTTTGGGTGACAAACCCAAACGGAGCATAACACGCTGAGGAGTGTTGCAGGGAGAGGTATTGGTGCCCAGAGAATGAAAGCTGTTCGCGTTCGACACGCTTATGTCAATGAACTGTGATCTCCTAAAGACACTACAACCCCACTGGATACAGTTTCAACTGTGTGAAGCCTCAGGGGCATGCCAGGCCTGATGATGAGTGTGCTACGCAACCATTCTCCATTTGAAGGCTCATGTGAAATTCATGTACCTGAATCTTTTTTCAGGATGATGCATGCATGGAGAGAGAAAAGAAAACACCACAAGCTTTTATCCACCTGTTTGCCAAATTGATGATTAGTTAACAGCGAGGGCCAATAAATACATTTAGTATTGGGTCCAAGCTTATATTGGCTATTTCTTAACAAATTCTTATCCCTTCATAATAAAATAGAAAAGAAACAACAGTGTTGCCACTGCATAGTTAGTTTAATGCTAATTAAACTATTTTTAATTGAACTATACTACTACTCCTTATATGCTTTGTGTAAGTGAAGAGTCTTTTGATACATGTTTCTAGGGCTTCAACATGTACAGAGATTAAAAACACTCTTCTGAATAGAGATGGTTTACTTCTAGGAATAAAGAGGTTTTAGTTTAATTTGTTGCACTTTCTTGTTAACAACAAACAGTGTATCTCTAAGCTTCAAATGAACATTTCTTTCTTTTAAATAAAGACAAAGCTCTACGGAGAGGGGTTATTTATAAGACAACATTCTATCCTACTCCTTTTTTTTAACAAAAAAAAAAAAAAAGATAACTTGGCACCTACTAATTTAATTGCCTTTAAATCTGGTCATTTAGAATAATTTACTCTTTCGGTTCAGCGCTGTGGGTGGCTTGTTTCATATATTATTCTGTGGAATAACAAAGGTGTTAAAATTGGGGCCATTGTAGAAATAAATCATTTCATAGAGCAGTACATCAGTGTTTTGACTCTGTCTTTAGAGCTGAGTGAAAATCCCATTACCAATTATCGCAGCTGCCTGTTACCACATGAGGGTAAAGCCGTTATTATAATGCAGGTTCTCTTTTCTTTTTTTTAAGACAAAACATTCAGTAGCAACAACCAGAGGTAAAAGCGACTGTTTGCACAAATCATTTTTCTTCATTACTTGCTCTGCAAAAGCAAGAACCATGTAAATGACAGCTACATTCAAACAGCCAATTTAAATATATTTGTGAGTATTTTTGTCTCCTGGATTTTCTGGGAGTCGTCCTCTAAAACTGAAGCAATCGAAAACATGTTTCCTGTCTCCCCTCTACTGCTGATAGCTGTCATGTGACTCTTCCTCATATTCATCTGTATAGCTCTTTATAATTTAGTACCATAAAAAAGTTAAAAAAAAATTGACTTCAAAACAAATCACAAGTGGCAGATTATTTTACAGGCCAACGTCAAATATGTTGGAGGCTGTGGACCTGCTCTGCCTCATCGTTTGCTAATTGGAAGGTCGGCGGTTCTATCTCTGGCTCCTCAAGTCTGTATGCCAAAGTGTCCCTGGGCAAGACACTGACCTGAACCAAATTGCCCCCTGATGCATCATCAGTGTGTCAGTGTGTGCGTGATAGGTAAAAGCACTTAAAGTGCACAGAGTGAGGCACAGTGTTAATTAGTGAAAGCGGCTTGTTGTGTAAAAGCTCTGTGTGAGAGAAAGGGGCTATTTAAATAGCAGCTATTTTATCCAAAGCCCTGAAGGTCATTTTGGTACTTAAAATAAGGTTTCTAGATTCACTTTGCTACAAGTATTTGATTTGAAATGGATCTAAAGACTTGTGTGACAGGAAATAACAATGTGATGTAAATCACTGTGACACTTTATAAACATTGTGCATTTTCATGGACTTTTGAATGTAACATTCAAATTTGCAGAACTGTCAGTGTAAATTCATATAAAAATGCGAGTTCATTGGTTGAAATATGCCATCATGTCCTAACAGCATTTATATTCTTATTGAATCAGTGACCTGTAGTGTGCTGATCGGAGTCTACAAAAGACCCATCTGAAATATTCTTGCAACAATCGTGAGATAATCTTGAAACGCAAAGATAAATTTAATAAAATTCTTCAACACTCATTTCTTCTAACATTAAATGGGCCACATTGACTGAATGGGGAAAATGGCATAAAGCAGCGGTCCCCAACCCCCGGGCCGCGGACCGGTACCGGTCCGTGAGTCGTTTGGTACCGGGCCGCGAGAGTTGAGGCTCAGGTGTGAAATGGTGTGTATGGTTTTCAGGGTTTTTATCGGTTTTCAGCGTTATTTTGTTATCGTTTTGATCGTTAACTCGGTTTTCCTGGGTCTTTTCATGTGTGTTATGAATAAATCTTCTTTTTTTCGGTACTGGTACTAGTTTTATTTTGCTGTATTTATCCGCGACACCTTAAAGGCCGGTCCGTGAAAATATTGTCGGCCATAAACCGGTCCGTGGTTGGGGACCGCTGGCATACAGGATAAGTACAATCTCTAAATAGTGCTCATAGAGCTCATGCATTGCACTAGCGCAAGCTGGTGCTAGCACTATCAGTATTTAAAAAGAGAGCACAGTGAAAAGATTGTATGAGATTAGGTTTTGTAAATCACCTGTAAAACCTGTAAAACTAACCACAGCTACGAGCGCTACCTGGGGTTTGCACTCAAACACTGCTTTGCCCCATTTAGTAAATCTGGCCTCTATGTGTGGGTAGCTTTACTCATGATTTATAAAAGTTTCGCTGTTTTCTAGATGATGAGGTCTTTTGTTGTTAAATATCAGTGGAATTGCATGTGTGATGATCCACCCTATGTTATGCCCCTTGAGAAAGGAACTGCCTAAAACACATATGGAACAGGGTCATCAGCAAAAATCTCTTTACCTACACTGCCACCTTCAATGCAATCGTGTCACTGTGCTTTCTTTGTGAATAATGCTTTTTTTATGCTAAAACCCAGTTTGCACTGGTGCAACACGTTAGTAAATCTGGCCCTATGTATGTTAAAAGGCTTACCGAATCATTTACGATCTTAAAACATGTAAACATTAGTATCGCAAAATACAGAATGAGATCTTTACTGGATACATATTCTAATGCCTACAAGTGTCTCGACAACATCAAAAGACTGAGCTGAGCGAAAGCTCTCCTCTTTCAGTTTCTGGGTATTTTCTGCAGGCAGGTGCCCACTGTGTAGTTGTAACAGCAGCCTGGATGGTGCTCTGGGCCACTGCAGGGGCAGATTATATAACATCTTAATATTGTACTGCAAAAGAGATGAAGTCTCTCAGTGATAGTGTGTGTTTACCCCCTGATGTAGATACAGGATTATACCTAATAAAGCTAGACAAACAAGACAACTAAGATTTCCAGAGAAGCAAGATGCCTGCAGTGCATGGAGCAATATTAGATTAAACGCAGGGTTTTTTCCCGCATGGAGGAATTTTTAGCACTCTACGCCCAAAGAGGCTTTTTGTGAGCCCCAGAGGGACATCCTCCCCCTCCCTGCCAGTGTTACAGTAAAATTATTTTTAAATCAAATTTGTTAACTGGGGTTTAATTTGCTCATGCAAGATGGAACGTTTTGTTTAGCACACAGTCAAAAATTACATTAAAATGCATAGATTTGTGTGATTTCTGTTAAATGAAGTAATAGAGTCATTGCATTTATTCTACACAGAGCTCATGCTTACTGCCTGACAGAATGATTGCCCATAGAGCCATTCTGAGTGTGGTATAAATCCTAAATTGTAGGTATTTTTTGTCTTTTGAATTCATGACCTTTGCATTTTATATCCAGTGTGTATGAAAAAGAATCATCTGATTTCAAAGAGCTTTAGGTCTGCAGCGGTTCACTGGTAACAAATAAAACAGGTAGGCTACTGCTAAAGCGAGGGGATTTATGAGTTTCACGTGGCAAGCTCCCAGCCCATTACTTTCAGTCAAGATGGCGATCGTGCAGCAGAAAGACTTCTGGGGCCCAACTTTTGGTCACTGGCCACCAATATCTCGCTGTTTGTGATTCTTTGTTGTGGGGGTTTGGAAAAGACTTCCCCTTCCATCAAATCGCAGAACAACAGTATTGGCTTCATTAACTCCAGACATGCAAGCAAAAGCTGGCTATCGTATGGACGTATGCCGCGAGTGGGAGAATTTTCTAAGAAAACATTATAAGTTTTGTATGTAAAACCTTTAACATTTACAACAAGCTTCTGTGTCCATTGCTTTAAAAACTACCTGGAAACACACACAAGCAAGCATACATCCACCCCTGTGCTCCAAACAGTTAACCAGCAGAAGTCTGCAAGATGATAAATGAATACTGTCACTCAGCTAAACACCCACTTGCACTTTTATTACAGTCGTGTTCTCTAGTAAAGTCTTTTGTTTTGTTGTAATTTTTTTCATGTGTGCAGTGCTCCAATAGCAGAGCGATGTTTTTCTTCAAAAATTAAAGCACTCGCACGTACCCCAAAAAATCAGGATAAACATCAGAGCTTGTCCCTAACTACACAAAAGAGTAGTTTTATTTTGAATGGACTCTTGTATCTCTGGTAAAGTGCACATTTCAATAATAGAGCAAATTTGACTAGACAGAGAAGTGGCTGAAAAAACCTGTAACCCTGTGACCTTCACGCCACCCACTTTTGCACGTCCATCCGTGGGCCATTAGGGGAGTCGCTGAGAGAGTGAGTGTCACTTTGCGTTAGTCCAGCAGTCTTGTCCATTCATTCCATCCTGTCTGATAGAATACAGTCATTAAACATCACCCGCTGTATCAAACCTGAGTACTATTTTATGCAAAGACTTTGATAATGTCTGGGTGAAATTGTTGAGGTGATCTTCATACAGGAGGATTCTGGTAATCCGTACTACTGCAGCTGGCTGCTGTGGCCTACTTCCGAAAAAAGCGTTTAAAAAAAAGAAAAAAAGAAATGGTGATAAAACATCAACATATTAAAAATGAAAAGCACTTAATTATTCTGCATGTGTGAGTGCAGAAGGTGACGTTTAAACTAAGCAGGGACTTTAATGTGTGTATGTGCAGAGTGCAAAAGGACGTATTTATTTCATGCGATGTGACTTCTTTCAATTTTACCAGTTATTTAAGGTCTCACAGTTTCTCGAGAGGTTCTTGGATGATCTGCATGGATGATACATCCTGCCCATTGTCAATCATAATAACACATAACTAATTTATAATAGTTACACAGGGATTTACGAGTTTATTAAAAAATAAAAACCTTAACAAACAAAACACGCTTACTACTGATTTAGTTGGCAAAAGAATACACACACACACACACA
>NW_005187402.1:8711897-8743325 GCF_000239375.1 Pundamilia nyererei | reverse complement strand
TATATATATATATATATATACACACACATGCTTGATAGCATATGTAATATCAAGGTGCTGCATTTTTATATCAATTCAGAATCCAGTTGGAAGATAAAGAAAGAGTATGTTTCTTACAATGCATAGCAGAACAAGATAATCCGTGAGCTTTTGGTGTGTGTTTATGCTGATAAAAAAAATGCATGCATTGGCTTAAATAAATAGAACAGGGGTTAGGATTGTATTTTACTGCCTGTGTTTCTGTAGCTTGTATTCAGTTGTACTATTACAAAGGAAGAGGGCAATAGGATGACAAATAAGATTTATCTTACCAATATTATCTTGGTTAAGAGCTTTGGCTGGAGTTGCTGCTTCAGTGAAAAATTTGCTGAATCTGATCGAGATTCACAACTATTAACTTTGCAATATAATGCTCTGATAAACCTGCATGCAGGAGCCCCTTCCAAAAAAATACTGCAGTATGAAATTCATTGGAAGTTATGTGCATCTTAAAAATGTCCTGATAAATTCTAGATTTAATCTCTGTAGAGGAAACTAACTAAATTCTCATGGATATAGCAGAAGCACCAACTTCGTATCCCTGGTTGTGGCACACAGGAAAAAAGAGATTATTTACAATAATAATTTTCAAGTGTAAATCCAGACCAAATGTAACATTTTGAAATAATATTTGAGTCTGAAATTGCAAATGTTTCAAATATATAAATATATATATATATAAATTTAAGCAGCTCTTTTTGAAAAATGTACAAGGGACAACACTATAAACTTGTAGCTCATCCAGACAAAGGGCTAATGATGTCTTTCTGTGCTGGGGCATTTGTCCATTAACCTGCCCACAACTCACAAGAATCTCTCATGGTTCTGCTGAATTTAATCAAACTAATGCTACAGTCACACTAGGGAAAACAGTGGTTGGAGACCGTGGCTTGATCAAAATTGAAGGTATTGCACACTCAACTTCTGGACAATTACTTGCAATTGGTCTCAAATGGAAAATAAATACATAAATTAAAAAATTCACTGCAGTCACTGGCAAACCATCAGTTTTTCCTCGTCGCAAGGAGATTGCAGTCCTGCTTTAGTGTGACTGAGTCATTACAAACTATCATCACCTGAAGGGTCTTCACCCAAATTGTTCTCAGCTGTGCTTTAACATCTTCAAGAGCTGAACTACTTATGCCTAAAACCCTGTCTGAAAAACAAGAGAGAATGACTTATTAAATCACTGTCATAATAATTAAAAGCAGAGGTGGCAAACGTACAGACAAGTACAGATATTTGTGTTAACGAGTAGTCTGGTAAAAGCTGTCGATTTAAATAATTTTCTCAGGTGAAAGTGAAAAAGAGCTGAAATATACTCAAAGTATAAAAATAAAAAAATAAAAAAACTATTTAAAGAGCATTTCTGCCAGCTATTTCTGGGCAAAGGAAACCAAATCTGATATCATATTAATATAATAATGAAATAAGATTTATGCAAGGAAAGCCATACTTCAATCTAAATTCTTTCTGTTTTTTTTTAAAAATGGGGTAAAAAAAAGAGAAAAAAAAAAGCTCCATATGTTGTTGCCTTCATTGTAGATCATGGCTTTTCCTCCACACCTAAACAGGAAATGAGTATAGACAGGGGTTAATGTTATGTGGGCTTCAACAGATGTGGGAACACTAAGACCAGCCGTAGTGATGCAGTGTGCAGAAGACTAATAATAATTTCTATTGACAGCTCCTGTAGGTTTTCTTTGTGCGCAGGCTGTGGTCAGCTGACATGTTGCTGCTGCTGGTCTGAGCATTACTCCTTGCTGTGGAGTGCAATGCAATTCATCAAGATAAAAGCAGATGTTGCACAAGTTCTCATGGCTGATTTCCCACCATTAGACGACATGAAGTTAGTATGAAGGAAGAGTTCAATGAGTGAATCTCATCAGCATCATCAGCTTAAATTCAATGTGATCTCTGCCAACCTTGATGTAACGAAATAGCTGCTTTGCACCAGTTAAACATTTTACGACTGCAACGCAAACTAACCAGCGTAGCATCCACCAAGCTCTCTATTATTTTCATGCAACCCTAGTAAGTTCACTTCAATTTGTTTTGCACAATTTTTCACAAAACGAAAAAACAACATGATGTACAGCTCCAGTATCCCATTAAAAACTTGAACTGTCTGAGGACATTACATGTAAGTTATAAGTTTCCAGTTTACCACATGTCACCAAGCAGTCCTTAGATTTACAAATAATCTGTCTTCCGCCCGTTTCTCTCCCTGGGAGATACAGCAACTGGACCTTTAGCTTAACTGCACAATATTTGTTGAGCTGTTAGAAATGTTGCATTTAAAATGTACCCTTTAAGACTTATTGGAGCAGCGCGTTATTAACCATTTTTAAATCCCGGCAGAACTGCAACCATATAAGCTAGCGCAATAAATATTTTGCATAGCAACCCTGAGGAGTTGTACTTACATGTTATGCATTCAGCTTGTCCTAGGTTACGGTTTCCTTCCACATATTGTTTTGCAAAACTTGCATAAAAAGCATTTGCAGCAACAAAAATATAATATTCCAGAAAAAGCTTTACCGATCTGATCAGCTGTTCATAGCACTTCCTACCTTGGAATAGACGTCAGCATGTCCCCCATTACCTGCCCAAACCGGAAGTGCCGTCACATTTTGTGGGAAACGTGTTTTTTTCCCCTCCAGGGCCTTTTTAATCAAATTGCACAGTTTATTTTGATGTATTTTATTTATTTATTTATTTCAAATTTGCATTATAATATTTATTTTCATTTTTCCTGCAGTATATAAAAATTGGTGTATCTCAAAAATAAAACTGTGAAGACACCCAAAATAAAATTCCTGTTGTTGGAAACTATTTTGTGCAACTTTTTGGCTTCTACAGTTTTGAGGGAAATACATTTGAAATTTCTCTAACTATATGTGTAAAAAATATATATTTTTCTAGTTTAATGCACTTTTTTGCAATTTATGTAGTTACTATTGACTTAATGCATACATATGATTAAAATTCGGAATATAACAGATGTATTGATGTATAGAAACTTGAAATGCTCCCCAAAATAGCACTACAGCATGTAAACATATAAAGACAAGCTCTGGCGGACTTGGTTCTATGGTAGATCTTAAAGGGTTAAAAAACACTACCCCCTTTATGCTAGCTCCTCTTTTGTTTCACTATAGATAGATGCTGAAGCACCCCGACCACAACTGACAGACACCTGCACAAAAAAACAAAACAAAAAAAACAATGTTTCAGATTGTTATGGACCTCTTCAACCCCGGAGCGCTATAAATGATGCATAAATAATGTTTGTTATGTATACCGGAATAGGAGTGTCTCTCAATCGTTACTGGTCCCTTGATTTAGATTAAAATTGGTTTGATGTTTGAAGCCGTGTAATGACGGGAAATAATACCTTCCCACAAAAAAGTGTTAAACCTAACGTAACAAACCTGCTTTGAAAATGTAAGGAGTGTGTTGGTATTTCACAAGAAGATCCATCGGTAAGTAAAATCACTGACAGCGCTCGTCTTCTTCCATTTCAAAGAGACTCAGATACAACCTCGTACATGCTTTTCAGCCAAATAGCTCTAACCATACTAGGCTCCATTTAAAATGGAGTCAGAATCGTACTACTGTATTTCCATAAATATTATGATGTATATGGGCTCAGAAAGTGAATTACCCTTTAGTAAACTTTTTAAGTAAATGGGCCAAACTGCTGTGCATAAACCACATGTTCTTCCACAATCTGAAGAAGGCCAGGCTGAAACGCTGGTACATTTTTGCTTTGAAATTTGCACGTTTAATAACTGTGCAGTTTTCTAGAAAAACAAAAATAAGAGTGATTAAAAAACCAGAAAAACGCTTAACTATGCACACAGCTGCTTTTGCAGCTTCATTTATGTTTCTTCAATGTTTGTCAAAATCTGAAGCCCAACAGGCCTCCTGTGCTTAGTTAACTCATAATTAGACAATTGCAGTTTGGGAGAAGGGCTTTGGCACATTGTGTAGCTTTGAATTCTAGTCATTGTTGAATGGTGCAAACTGATTAACTTAGAGTCTGATGGAATTGAATTGCTTAATATGGCAGTCCCAAAAAAGTGTGCTCAATGTGACACGCTTGTGTGCTTCCTCTAAAGTGCTTCTAAATGATGATCTAATATTTCTGAGATACATCTCCACAGTGATTAGCTGATATTTTTCTCTTTGAGAATAAATTGTTTAATTAGCTTGGCCTTTCCAGGGAGCTTAACCTTTAAAATGTCAGGTGAAGAGGTTTTAAAATAAGTGTGCCATATTCTCAGAAAATTTCTGTTTTAGTGCGCTCGTGATGACCTATAGAAACATGGCAAGAAAGAAGGTCTGACAGTGATGAATCTTACAGCCCAGGGCAATTTGTTATAGTTTTAGATAAGTTCCTGGAAATCCCTTTTAAAGCAGAACTCCCACTCAGGTGCACTGACCCAACTGGGGACTTGCATAACAACCGCCGGTCCAGACTTTTGATGAACTCGGGGAATTTGTCATATTAGCTTTGTGCTCAGGTAGGTGCTTTTGTTTCAACATAGCATTAACCAAAAATCTGGGTTTACTAGATAGCCAATAGACGATAAAGTATAGCCATTCCGCTCGCTGACAGGACCATTTGTTTGATCCGAGGCAGATCAATCCAACTCTATCTTCTTCGGGTTTCCTCTGCCTTTGTTGTCACCACTCTAACTGTCTTTAGTAATCATCAGCTTTCATGTCAAATAAATGGGCTGTCTTATTGCCGGTGTTGCCGAGGCTCCACCACCGTTCAAAATAAATGGAAATGAATAAGGGTTATTTCGCAAGGACATACGAACATGCAGAGTAAACGTGGCCGAGCTATAAAGGCTCCTGTCAGAGCGAATTGGATCACTCGGATGACACGACTGGTGCACTTTACCTTTAGAAGAAAGAAAGAAAATATGTGAAAATTTAATGACTCTAAGAGGAATATGATGTTCAGGAAATGTTATGTGATAAACTGCAGCATGCCCCCATACACACGCGCATACAAAGGAGGTTAAAAATAAAAGTTACGGGTAAAAAAATAAAAAAGCATTTTTGCATGTTCACTGTTTTTATATTGATTGTGTTATTTTGTTGATTATAACAATGCAGTGTATACTCGTACCTTTTTTTGGACATTTGTCAGTTCAAAAACAGACACTAGTCTCATGAATACTGCAATACCAAGTATTCTTACTTTGGATATTCAAGACATTTCCTATGCTGGTGTAGCTGGTGTACTTCTGTCCATCTGTTGCCTTCCTTAATGAATTATTCACACAGTGTATGCTGTGTCAGTCACACAAGAGATTTGACGCTACATAAAACCATCACCACAGTTTGCTACTGACTTTTTATTTGATCTTTAAAATACTTCATAGCAAGCTTGTTTTGTGCTTTGTCACTTATTACAGTCAGCCTTGCCCAGCACCTGTAATACCTGATCTTAATCTATCTTGATGTGTCTTTATATAAAATTTAATAGTGAACCACATTAATTTTTTATTTTCTGTTGTTGTTTGGCTTGTTTCTGTCTAGTTTCTTTTATTTGTTTTTTTCTGTTTTCCCCACGTTATTTCATCTTGTATGAATCACCACTCGCAGTAACCTTTCTGAGCTGGATCCAGCTCAGGCTCTGGCTATAGTATTTCACGGAGTCACATTGTAGTGCAGAGATTGTTTTGGAGTCCTTGCATCCCTGCAGTTGAAATATATAGCCTGACTGTGGCCTTGCAGATCTTCTAATACAATTATAGCAGTAGTTGTTTGCCAAACTGTACTCTGGAGCCTCACCGTGCTCCAATACCACCCGCTGCTGCCCCTGACAGCACGCTATATTAGAATATAATATGCCTCAGAAAAAAATGGGGAATTTACATTGCAGTTCATATTCCAGTGTGCTCTTTCTGGGATAATTTGTGAGTTCAAAAAAAAAGAGAAGAAAAGAAAACGACTTCATTCTCACGTGCAGACAAGCTGCCCGGCTCTGGCCTCATCAAACACTTGTCAATATCGTGATTGGGAAATATTGCAAGTGAGTTTGGCCGTCTTCGCTCCGACAAAAAGGAGAAAAAGTGGTGTCATTTTATGCTTGCACTGCCACGCCGTTCTGCGAGAGCATTGCATTAGGCTGATTACAGTTTTATCTGTCAAATGAATGCACAGAAATAGCTGACATAACATTATGTTCCAAATCCAATTTCATATTGATTGACAGTGTGTGATTCACCAAGCCCATGCAATGGCTTTCTGCACTATTAGAGCATATTGTGATGTTATTTGCATTGGAAAGAAGGGGCATTTGCTGGGAGTAATTAGTTAAGCTCCCCTGACTTTGGAAATTTAATTGCAGGTACAGTAGAAGCAGCTAACAATGGGATAACTGAAGCATTACAGTCTGTGTGGGACTAACAAACAGCAGGAGTCTCCCTCCTGGCAAACAGCAGACACACAAACATGCTAGCATGGACATACAGTGACACACGAACACTCAATAGAGTATATGTTTGCTTCCTGGCCTGTTTTCTTTTATTATAGGCTGACTAGACAGTTGCCTGGGGCGCCACCAACTGGAAGAATGCCAAAGATGAGAAAGAAAGATATTATAATTGCCCCAGATCTTCTGAAACTGACATCCAGTACGCCCCATACTTGTTAAAACATTGGCATTGGCTCCTGACCGCTTCGTTCTTTGATCCAGTAATGACATGCAATATCAATTTCCCAGCTACTGAATGTTTCATTCTAACTGCAGAGGCGCTGAGTGCATTTTAACAAGTACGGCAGAGCCTCCAGAATGTTTATCACTCATCACGGTCTCGGGTCTTTAGCGTGTTTTCCTGTAAAACCCTCAACCTTTAATTTTTCCCCTTTACTCGTATGCTGGGAACGGGCATGAGGGAGTACCACTGGTTTAATATCATGCGGTGAACGCATCTGGGAATGTGTACGCACGCCTGTGATATAAAGATAAACACACACCCCGCTTTTCTAACATGCCCGTGGTTGTCGTTATTCACGCACATTTTATGGACAAGTGAATTTAGTGCTGCTCATCATATTTACTGCTCAGCCTACACAAACACCTTATGCAACAGTGTTTGTCAACTCACCTTAAACTCTAGTATTTACTCATGGAGAAAATGTCATTCACATGATAATGTGCAAGACTGCCAACACCCCCCTTTTCCTTTACATTAACAAGTTTATATTAACAGGAGTAACAGCTGAAACATCAATCACCGGATGTGGCAATGTAACAAACCAGGTACTGTTAATCATTTAAAAGGATCACTGACTATTAATGGTATTTCGCCTCACCTTTCCCATTATCTGTAGCAACCAGTTTGTTTTCCTCTCAATTAGACACGCAGGCACTGAACAACACCCATCTCCTATTACTGGGATATGGCAACTGAGGCCATGGGGGAAGGGAAAATAACAGGCTGCTGTTGTTACTGATGCTGCTGCTGCCACTGAGGGATTGTTTTGAGTATTTCTTGGCTGCATTTTTGTTTCTTTATTCTCTCCAACATAACTTGCTTGGCTCTCAACCCTCTGTCACTCCCTTTTTGAGGTCTTGAAATGATTGCGTCACAGACGTCTGACCCGAGAAATCAGAGTCAGAGACATGTGACGTCCTTTTTTGTCTTTTCATATATCTGCATACAGCTGTGCATAAAGCATATTTGCCAGTATACAGGAGTCCCTAAATGGGTTCTGTTCCACAAATCCAGTATCATTAAATTTTGAAAATATATATATACTGTAATTTTATTTTGTTTTTTTCACCAGACACACGTGTCAAACGGTGCCATCATTAATCGTAAACGCACAGCGATTTGCCCAGTGCACTCACGCGTGTGTACATAACCATGTAGGTCCTGTACATATTTGTGTGTCAGTTAGGTGGGGGGAGTAGATACCGTTCTGTGTGCTGACAGCCTAGTCCATGTAGCTCAAGCCTCATGTGGTGAAGATGTCTTCCTGCCACAGTGAAGTGACTGCTGTGGTCGCATAGTTCTGACTGTGCAAAGCCCGAGGCGAGAGACTGAAGTGTGTCAGCCTGTGCAGCTGATAACACCGCCTCTGTCACAGTCAGGCCAAAGAGTGTTTGCCGGGAAGCCAAAGCTCGTGATGGGTTTGTGACGCAGCATACAGTGCCATTCAAACATAGTGGAATTGGGGTGGGCACTCTTTCTTCATGCGCTGAACTGTGTCACGTCATTTATTTTGCACCACTAGATGTGTTTTCATTTTCCTCATGGGGAGTTCACAACGATTATGCCTGAACATCTTTTCCATCAAAAGGTTCTGCCGCTTGACATACAGTGAGTTTTATCCCAGTGGAGATATTTTTACACTTTGTTAACCAAATGCGATTTCCACATCGTACTGTGTTTTTCATAAAATGTTTTTTGTTCAACTAGATTTGTTGCTTCTTTACATCTGTGTGACACTCTACCACAATGGCAAGAGCTTCTCTGTCTCCTTAGGCCATTGCCTTCCCACAATTTCTTTCATGGAAAGAGGTACTGACAGAATAAAGAAGCGCTCCTTGAGAGCAGACTCTCTTATCAGCTCCCAACATCTGGCCAAGACTGATAGGCTCTTGGAAAGGCTCTCCAAATATCTTTGAGTTCAAGCTGCATAATGCTTGTTTAGCTGCATCCCTCCTACAATACTAACTCAGCCCCCTCTCATTATGTGTCTTTCACCAGTGGAACTTGCTTTTATGATTACTTAAATGAGTTCCTCAGCAGGGCAGGAGTGATGTGAAGAAGCACAGCAAAGGGTGGAAAAATGAAAGACTGAAAGGTGAGTAAAGCCATAAGTGATAAAAGTCAATGAAATTGGGTTTGAAAAGCCCCTTTCATACATTACAAGTCCTAAAAATGTAGAACTTGCAAACTGTTGAGAAGAAAAGCGGTGCACCTTTTTTTGATTGCAGAAAATTGCCAAATTGAAGCCATCATTGATGATTTAAAACAAATGGTCTCAGTGCCTCGTTATCCGTTAGATTAAAGCTCCAAGGTAATCTGCACCAGATTTAAGAATTTATCCAACCACCTGGTTCAGTAGCTGCGAGTCACGGGTGCCAAGCCTCTGATCGCAGCAAAGGAGGGTGTAGCAAAGCAGATGTGTCACACAGAGCCAGATTTGTTCTTGTCACAACAGTCTGACATGAGCAGGATGGACCAATTAATTATGTTGAGATTTGTTCTCTTCTGTTTGCTGAAGAGTTATCTCCGTGCACAACGAGATTTGTTTTCATGTGATCTTGAAATAATTAAAATGTAATCATCAAAGTGGTGTTCTTTTTGTGACAAAGAGCATTTTCTTTGGAACCCACCTGCGGTGTTTTGTTTTTATTTGGTGGCTTTCTTTTCGCCTTTTTCTCCCCATCTCCACCCCCCGGCCCCCTTGTTTTTAAAGACCAAATCCCTGCGTATACCCAGACCTGCGGAGCTGACTCCCACTGTTCACCAGAGGAGGCTGTAGGCAGCGAGGCGCTGTCTCCGACACAAATGGAGTTACCAGCTGTTTTTTTTGACCTGGCAGCGAGGAGCTTCACAGGAAACGCAGAGATTCAGAGAACCTCCTGCAGACCCACACATCTTGGCACAGATGCTCTTATCAACCAGTAGGAGTCACCGGCTCAGGTGAACTCAGCCAAATGAGTTTTGTAGAGTTGGAGAGACACTGTGGCCATGGATTACATCTCCATATGAACCTTTTACACAACCCAGATGTCATCCAATGATACATTTTAGGCTTACGAATATGAATGTAAAAAGATGGGCCATTTGATTCCCAAATGCTTGCAACACTGTAGTTTTTTGCTTAATTAGAGTGAGAGGAAAGCCTAAACTCGGAGCTGCAGAGCTGCGCGTTAAGCCATACAGAAAAAAAGCCATAAAGCACTGCAGTGTTTGGACCTTTGTATTTAAAAAAGGAATTACGCAAATGTTTTGAGGTGCATTCAAATAAAAATAATGATTTATAAAGTATCCAAGTAATGATATACTCAGGAACAGATGGAGAAAGACTAAAATTGTTTCACATTTTGTTGCTTATGGTGATCTTGCATCCTGGGTACCCACCTTTAAACTGTGCATATTGTACATCTTCTGTGCTGCCAGGTTAATAAAAAGTTTGCTATTTGTAGCTTCTTTGCAGCAGCATCTGTATTTGAAGCATCGTCTTCTGTCATGGTTTCAATGTTGTCCTTTATCAGATTAAGATTTATTGTCAGCGCAAAGAAATTCGACTGTTTTTATTCCTCTCACACTAATACAGTAGACACACAAACAGCAAAGCTGAAAGGCAAGTCGAATGCAATGGATTTGCATATCCCTTCATCACATATCAAGAATTTGCCTCAAGGGGCTTCACGTTCTGTAGAGCAAACGACACCCTCTATCCTTAGACCGTCAAGATGGATGAGGAACAGCTCTCAGTAATGGGCAACGCGGAAATAAATATGTGAACTCAAGCTTGGCTGCTTGGCAGAGACACAGCTGCAAGGTGGCAAGATCCTCTGCCAAGGCAGGAGCTAAGTTGGAGGTTATGATGCTTTCAGTTTGTCTTTTACAAGCTATAAAGAAAATAGCTAAAAGCTGAATTCTATGAACTCAGATGCAAATTAGACGATTTTCATTGGAAATTGGGGGTCAGGGAGGCTTTTGGCTTTTGCTGACAAACAGCCTTGTGGCCAGGTAAGGTATGTTCCATTATTTTATGACAAATGAAGCACATTTAATGCCTCAAATTGATTCAAAGCACTTTTTATTGTAATTCTAAACACAAAGAGATGTCACTGCAGGTAAAGGAGTCCATCAGTAGGCTGGGAAAACAAACAAACAAACAAAATAAATGAAGAGAGAGCGAAGCCGAAACTTTAGGAGTGGTTAAATTAACCATTTAGTACAATTGGAGATAAACCATCTGGATTTCAGGAGCGTTACCACACCTCCAAACATGCCACTTCCAGTTCTTATCTATATATGACACCCCCAGCTTTACAAGCTGTTTATTCTCGCTTTCTTGTCCCTCCCTCGCCTTTTTTCAATTCTTTCACTTCTCATGGGATTTGCCAGGCCTTCCCCAAAACGCATCTCAATTCATGTTTAAGCCATCTGCCTTTATCTACTAAAAATGCTGTCAAACCTAAAATGAGGATGTGGGCCCAGATACTGAATCTTAAAAATGATGAATGTCTATGAAAGCTCAGAAACAACAAAAGGCCTGAAAACCCACAGAAGACAACTGGAGTGCATGATGGTAGATTTATTTCCATAGTTAAAAAACAAACAAACAAAAAAAAACCTTCACTCAACAACTGAGACATGCCATCATTAATGGAAATACAGGTAATCTACAACAATATGGAAACCACTGGTTACACTCGGGAACTGGAAGACCAGATTGAACTTCGCCTAAAAACATCTCAAAGAAAAGAAACCCTTGGACAGATGTGAAGCCGAGGTGAACTTATATCAGAATGATGGGAAGAGAAAAAGTATGGAGGAGAGAAAAAGCTCATTAGCTGAAGCATACCACATCATCTGTCAAGCATGGTGGAGGTATCGTTATGGTATAGGTGTGTATTTCAATAAAGGAGTGAAAACCTTTATAACCATTAAAATAAATCCTTATTTTTAATACTACATTAGTTTGTCCAGTTCATGAGCCTCTGAAAATGGGCGACTCTGTATAAAAATGCCACTAATTTTAAAGCTATTCCTAGAAAACGTTTTGTTAAAGCCCTTGAATAAAAGCTAAAACTCTGCACTTCTATCACATCTTGATTGTTTGATTTAAATTCCACTGCGCTGGCGTACAAAACTACAAAAATCATGTCTTTGTCCTACAAAAATATGAGCCTAACTGCATTCAATATGTTCAACGTTTATGCAGCAACAGCAGAAACTTTCCAGCTGGCCAGGAGCCACGAGCTCAAAAAAGTTTGAGAACTACCGACATGAGGCAATCTGTGGCAATAAATAATAGAAACTCCTTCCACCTGCTGATTATAAATGATTACCACATTACACATGTTCGCATGTCGAGATTATTTTCTGATCCTGGAGAAAACATAAGCTTGTTATGTCGGGATGACAAAATAATTACCCAGCAATCACGAGCAAATCAACTCTAAAAATAGCTGCACTTATTGCCTCCAGGCCTCCCACAGAGGCACGCTGTCATTTTTAATAAATATTAGAGTTTCTAACTTATTTGCTCACATATCCTCTAATGGGCAAAGACGAAGGTTCCATCCTGTTGTGTTAGGAGGAGGATGCAGGGAACAAATGAATAACTCTTGCTGGTAAGCCTTGCCTTGCTCTGAGCTATTGCCTGTGAATCATCGTCATCATCGTGAGATAAAAAGAAACATCTTTTCATCTGCTTTTTAGTCTCTTCATTACGCCTGCTCGAGTAACACTCCTCTCAAATCCCCCCAAAAGGCCGGATCATATAATTATTTGTTTTCACGTAGATTGTATCTTCACATTTCTACACTCTGTAATTCCTGCAGAGGATAATGCGCCATGGCCAAAATGTCCTAATTGCAAATAATGCAGCACAGTCATCGTCATTTAATATCAATTATACTGAGGTCTTATCTCAATTACTTGGGCTCCCCTTGTAGCGAATAATGCTTTTTCTTTGTAGGTTTTGTTTGAAATGATGCATGATTAGGTTGGTTTACACAGAGAATCAGCATCTACTGTAAATGATCTATTAAACAGCTCCTTTGGTATTCCTCCAAATAACTGTTTTGCATCGCTTGTAACCAAATCAGCAGGTGGCCTCTTATTCCCTCTCAAACCACAGCCCGTTCTACGCTTTGGGAGTGACAACATGTTGCAAACCACCGATGAGATTTTAAACCAGGCTATGGTGTGATGTGAATTTGTGGAAATAGCAGGCAAGAAAAATCTTCAGGTCATGGTTTAACATTGATCATCATGACTTCAGCCTTTAGGGTCAAGTAACCAACATCCTGAACTTTGGACACAGAAGCAATAAAGGGACCAGAGAATCGATGTGATGTCATCGCAGTTTTTCCCCAGAGAGCTGCCCAGTGGGGGGTGGGCGGGGACAGATGTCATCTGACCCCTGGTGAAAAGGAAGTGTCACTCTCTGATGACGAGGTCATGCAGCATCATTGCTGGGTTGACGCGGGTGACTAACACACACCTTCACGTGCATGATCCTAGTTCCATATTATTTATTTGCTAATGATGCTTGACCAGCTGCCCCATACTTGGCTCTTATAAATGCCAATAAAAAATATGACTGCAAGAAATCAGGTTACATCGTGATGCTGCCTTTTAATGCAAAATAAAAATAATGGTAGAAAGTTAAACACAGAATGCACAGTCTGCCCTGTGTTAAAAGGAACTCAGTACATTGCAATATCAATAGCGGAAGCCCCAGTCATTTGGAATGCAATTAAAAACTCAATTTTCAAGGCGCTTTGGTGAGGGTGATAAATGGGCCAGTAATCCCTTAATTGTTCTCTCTTGAGCAGAATCACAGGGGTGATAGATGTTTCAATAGAGGAGTACAACTTAAAGTAAATAACACGAGTTTGTTGATGGCTGTCTGATATTGGATTATCCCCAAGTTGTCAAAGAAAGCCGAATATGTATTTTGCATGTTTATATTTTCAGGTGAGGTCAATAGAAACACTGCAGTATGCATGTTTTTTGCTTTCTTTTAGACTTGTTTTTTAGACGTTTTCAGGACCACGGACAGTTCTGTTGGCTCTGCGTACCCAGGGCGCTCTGGGTGTCCTACAAGTATTTATCACACGTAGCCTTCAAAGTGTTGTTTTCTCGACAGTGGATCGATACAGTGATAGCGGAATTTCTTGCACACAAACTTTTTAGATATGCCACAAACGTGGAAACAGAAAAAACCCGCAGGTTGAATCATATGGTGCAAATCCAGCGTCTTCATCGAGCCTTGAAATGCAGCAACTACCACAGCTGGAAGCGGCCGGGCTGTACGGAATCAGCGGCCACCTGAGATTGCAGTGTTTTTCTTTTTATTATTATTTTATTTTTTTCTCCTTTAATTGATTCATCCCACAGCAGGCTAATATCGCAAGTGCTGCTCTTATAACTTGTCGTCGCTTGCGGGCTGAGGTTTTTTTTTTATTTTTAAATTTAACATCAGATCAAGTTTGACCAACATTGGCGGATCCAATCGGAGTCCAGATCAGCTCCTTCTTTCCCCCACCATCCCCACCCCTCCTCCCTCTCTCCCTCTCTATCCTTCTTGCTCACTCGGTTCCCCCTCTCTTTCTTTAGTTGCAAAAAAATGCTCTGCAGCTGGGCAGCACCTCAATGAATGAATTGGTGCACTGTGAGCGACCATCATCTATCCGCTGGATTTTCTTTTGCGCCCGGCTTTCAATCCAGAACATATGAATTTTCTTAGGCAGAGCCTTTTAAGGAGTTGAACAGACAGGTCGGAGAAAATGGCACAGCGCGTGGTTTTCTTTCTACTGTGGCTCTTTGACCGCTCATTCGCTGGATTTCCCAATCAGATCAATATCGGTAAGTGTTTTGTTGTTACACGGCTGCAGATTTGTGATTTTTGTTTTTAACGGACATTTGAACTGCAAGATTGCGTTTTAAAGAGGATACGGTGCGCGGAGCTCTGCGCAATGGTAAGAAACCAACTTGATTTCTCATATGTTGCAGGCTGAAATCCACTGAATTTAAAAAAAAAATACATTAAAGCCACCACTGACTGTGTCACTGTCATCTTTAGGGTTTTTATTAAACATAAGATATACGTGACACTGGCGGTTCATCTGCGTTGTCCGAAGAGTTACAGAGAAGCGCGCGGGTTAAAAAATATAAACATAAAAATTCGTATTCTTTTAAATAACAGTGGCGTGTTTTAAATCACTACACGGAGTTCTCCCTCACTCCTTAAAATGCCGGTCAGAGCTGGCGGTCGTGTGTGAGCGCTTTGTCTGATCTCGGGTTTTCATCTCTTCCAGGGGGACTGTTCATGCGTTCCACGGTGCAGGAGCACAGCGCGTTCAGGTTCGCTGTCCAACTCTACAACACCAACCAGAACACCACGGAAAAGCCTTTCCACCTCAACTACAATGTCGACAACCTCGAGTCGTCCAACAGCTTCTCGGTCACCCATGCCTGTGAGTCTGCTTTTTTTCTTTTTCTTTTTTTAATGTGTTTCTGTGCTCGAAAAGTGACCGCGATTATTCACGAGCTTATAGATGTTACAGCATCTGCAGGAGGAAACAAGACAAGTTCTTCTCACTTCACTGTGATTCTTAAAGTCACAGCGGGGAATAAAATTAGGACGTTTTCTCGCACAAATCTTTGTTCTAATAAAATCATGTTTTTTTCTTTCAATATATCCTGAATTTTCTAGAAATTTCTCCAACATTTAAATGTGTCTTTCACATTTTTAACGACATCGGCTACAGTTAGGGAGCACGCAGTGTTAGTACATTTATGGCACTCCTGCATGAGTTTTACGTGAGCTGGTATGAATCCCACATTGTAAAAGAAGTTCCCTTGGCAACATGCAGTAAACATGCTGCCAGTTGCACAAACCAGGGGCTCAGCCCTGGAGGAGTTCACATCTGTAGTCCAATTTCATGGAGTTTATAGATTTTCAGCGTCTTTGTTATAGCAAGTAGTGTGAATGCCTTTAATTTCATCACACAAATGATGTTTTGTCTTATTATTTGGTTATCAGACTTCTCTTGTGCAACTGGTGTAACTTTGCTTAGTTGCTGATGTAGTAAATAACCTGTTTTTGTAATCCTTTTAGCTGCAGTTTCTTGAAATAAGCAGAAACACAGATTCAACACGAACAAAACTGGAAGAAACAGGCTCCGGAGAGCCATTTTGTTGTGTCATTTCAGAGGAGGAGTTCAGTTTAGGCTGAATGGCTGACTTTGTGGGCACGCAGCTCTGTCTGGATGGTGAGGTTGTGTCCCTGTAACCCCTCTGTGGCACGCTCATAACGGCCCCTCTGACTCTCCCTGTGCCAGAGCGTCTCCGCCTGCTCCGTCCTCTGACTCCCCCCTGTGTTACAGTGCATCTCCCCCAG
The DNA here is from genome assembly GCF_000239375.1 of Pundamilia nyererei. NCBI lineage: Eukaryota > Metazoa > Chordata > Actinopteri > Cichliformes > Cichlidae > Pundamilia > Pundamilia nyererei. The sequence goes on along the minus strand of NW_005187402.1, from coordinate 8,727,155 downwards.
CATTGCAGAGTCAGCTCATTAGCACTCAGCCCTCATAGCACCTCACCGTGCTGTCATTGGGTGAAAGGGGGAAAAAATCCATAGCTCCCCAACCAACGCCAGCAAATGAGTTGGGCTCAGACCTGCAGAGGAGGTGGGTCTGAGCAGTGAGGGAGATGAAGCAGAGCATCCTATCACAGGCAGCAGAGCTGCAAGTGCCTTAACAAAGGCATCCATAAGAAACAATAAGCAAATGAGAGTGAATAAATAATAGATAGTGCCATGCAATTTCACGCGTGTTGAAGAGGAAGGGAAGCATAGGAGAGGAAGGCTTGATATCAGAATCTAATTAAATTTGGGGGCAGACAGAGTTTTAGCAAAAGGAAGGGGATCCTGTGGGAGACGTGACCCCATTTCCTGCTGCCGTGTCTCTGCGTCTCCATCAAGAGCACTGTCTCAACCCTGCCTTAAACTTCAGATGAGAAAACTCTAAACCTTTCATGATGCAAACAAAAAGATGGGCAATCATCAATGTCACAGTGTGGTGCTTTAAAATGCATGTTTGATAACTCGTTCTCTGGCAGAGTGCTTACCTGCTACATCATATTAAAAAAAAAAAAGTTGCGTGCTTAACACACAAAAAGTCTTCTTAATTGCAAAATCAATGCACGATCTGATGCCTTTGTCGAGCGAGTGCCCTGAGTCTCTTGTCAAGCTGAGCTCGCAAACCGCAGACAGCTCATGCTGAGCTCACAACAGTCCACAAGCACCTCCGATTGTCTCTACCGATGTACTGAACAAAGTAGAGATGACGGTTATTAAATATCACTTATCTGCTGACTTCTAGGCCTAAGAGATTTTGCCTCTAGTGATTGTGGAGCTCTTGTGCTCTGGGTTTTACTTTTGTCAGCACTGCTGTTTGTTCTGCAAGCTGTCACAATTATTTAGTGGACATTCAGATTCTCCTTTGTCATCAATAGCCCCATGTGAATGACTCAGACCTTTGTCAGCAGCAGCACACATCTACTCTATGAACAGACGCGGTTTTACAAAAGTAGGGTTCAGGGAGTGTTTTGAAACAAGCTCCAGTGCTTTGATTAAGATGAGATCTGGCTTCTTTTTGTTTTTCTCTGCAGTTTCACATTTGATATTGCTTTAGTGAGCGTTCCCTCTTTGGTCTGGGACAGCCAGTGCCAAAGCTCTCCACTCTGACTCATCATAAAGATCACGCCCCCTCATTTGCTGCGCATCCTTTAACACATAATGCAATACTGGGAGAGCAACTAGAAGGCGTGCACAAATTCAAATTAAACTTCAGTTTAGCTGCTGAGCCTTTCAGAAACCAAGCACAGAAATCCAAGAAAGCCTGGTCTTGTTTCGGAACCATTTCTTTCAAGCTGGTTTGAAGCTGTTAGCATGTGCTGTTAATTGAATTAGTGGCCATCAGAAAAGAAAAGAAAAAAACAATGCGTGGCTTCAATAATCCTCGAGGCTTTGCTTTGTACTTCAGCGACTCGGTGTGTGCTTTCGTGGCAAGACTGTTGTTGCTTTGAAGTGACATCAGAAATTGCGAAATGTGTAATTACCAGTGGAGGGATCCATAATAGCCATGGAAGCTAGGAGTCAGGAATACCCACAAAGAAGGCAGGAGTAGTTCAAAGCAAAGGGTACCAGTTTGAAGAAAGCACAGCAGACAGCATTAATGCTCCTGATGGTCACGGCTAGCCAACTTAATGGCACCACTATCCTTTTCTCTGCTGTTTACCCTTCTTCTTCTTCCTTTACCTGAGGCGGAGGGGGGAAAAAAACATCAAGCCCTCTCTGCCTCTCCTTGCCACGCTACTTATTAGATTACTCGCCTTGATTCCTGTTAAAGGCAAATTTTGCACTGGTTGGCTTTTGAATCTCATCTCGCTATTCCTCATTCCTCATTCTGTCATTAAGCTAATGGTGTGTGTCCCCTCTGCCAGCCTTTTTTTACATGGTCCTACCCTTCTTTTATTGAATCCTGCAGCTCCTTAAACCTTGTAGCAGATGCTTTTCTGGCGCCACCGTTCACCCACCTTCTCCCGCCATTGTCAGCCACAGATAAAACCGTTTCACTCCGAGAGTGTGGAAAAGAACACTGGTAAAACTGGACATTTTGACTGCATTTGTCTTTTTTTCTAGTTACAAGAATAGGAAGAAGGACAAGAGAGTACCTGCAAGGTGCACGGTGTCACTGTAAAGAGAAAGAAGGCGAGAGGAAAGGGATAGTTTGAGATTTCAGGAAAAGCACGTTTGCTATAAATATCTAACAAATATCTTCAACACAGCTCTGCATGTTGCACATTGTGCATGTGTTGCACTCTGACTTGGTGTTAGATTGGATGTAATGCAAGACGATCTCTGGCGATCGTACGTGGGAATACTGTAAGCATCGGAACGTGCGAGAAGCCTATTAAGGCACATTTAATTTAATGGCCGCGAGGAAAAACTCCAGCAGATGCTTGTATTTACACCGAGGTTGGGAATATCAGCATCACTGATGAGCACCATCATGAGTACTCCAGAAAGCAATGCCTAATATTTGTCTAGACACTTCCTTCGAAAAATCATCTTTACTAACCTTTACCTTTAACCTTTACATCTGCACATGTTGCTGAGAAACACCAACGATCTCTTTACACCAGCGGCCTGCTCTGTGACCGAGCACATGTGACAAATGACATATGTTGCGGAGCACACACTGAAAGAGCCCTTACTAAATCTTTTCATATACTTTAGCTTTTGGGGGTTTGTTGTGGAGGTGGTGTTGGTGGTGTGAATGGACGGTAAACAAAGCGACAGGGAGACATGTTTTTTTGCAGTGCTTGGTCTGAGAGAGACAGGGTATGGCCGAGAGAAGCTCCTCAGGTGATTGTAGAGGTGCCACGGTTCTTGTTCTCGCAGGCTGTAACTCAGTTTGAAAGGTGTGACGAGGGAAACATGGCAGCTGAAAGAGGGAGAGGGAAGCTGAGGGGGGGGAGGAAGGATAGAGAAAAGACTGCAGTGAGAAAAAGCAAGAGGAAAAAAGAATATAAGTAAGGATGTTTTTTAAGGTTGCTAAGTGTGTTTGTTTGTGTGTGTGTGAGTGTATAACCAAGGCAGAGAGAGGGAGAGCTCTTTAGGCTATGGAGGGGGGAGGTTGTACCAGGACATGCCATCATAGTCCAGCTGTGTTGAAAGCACAGATGGGGGTTTGTTTGTGGATGTACGAGCCATGTGCTTATACACGTTTGTGTATGCATGTATGTAGAGACGTGCAAACACCCTTAAACACTACAAGTCTGGTCTGGACCTTAATATTTGTTTCTGGGTAAATTTTAGTGTTTTGTGCCGAATGCCTCTTGACACACTTCATCATTCATCAAAAATAAAGGTCAGGGTCAAAATATGGTGGGCTTGCTCCATGATTTTGGTGCAAAAATAAGAGAATTTGAGAAAATACATGGTTTTATTATATATGCAGACTACGACCTTTTGCAAAAATAAAAATAATCCCCCAAATTTAGCTAAAACATGTATTTCATAAGCACAGTGACTGTGCAAAATCCTCTGAGGCTAACATAAGCCACGCTACAGTGATGTGAATTTGAGGCCAGCAGGCCGGGGCTGTCTCAGAGGCCTGTTTGGATGGCTTGATATGGGCCTAAGTCAAATGAGTGCTACAGAAATGGCCACGGATGAGGTTACATGCTTGGAGAGCTGCAAAGCCTCTGGGAGGGGAGCAGGATGTCAGCAGAAGAGGGTGACTGACAGCCCTGTTTTCAAATAACACACTTAAAATGTAAATTTAGACAAAACAAAAAAACAGAGTTTAAAGATAGATGACAAGTTATCGAGTTAGGGATGCTCTTATCCGATAGTTATGTCAGCTATTTGTGTTAGACTGACTCAAACAACTGGACAACTGGAACATTGATGGCTGCAGTGTTCAGTTCAGTTCTGTGCTGCATCTTGAGTCAGCAGTGCACTGGGGCACTCGCATAATTTAGCTACGAGCTCGTGATCTCGTTTCGATTGTGAACAGGGGTCAAGTGAGTGGATGAAAACAGAAAAACACCACTCATATCGCCATTAACATAACAAGCTCTCGTCAACTCAATTAGCAAAATACATTCGGTAACTAAGATGAAGTGATAGAGAAACCTGAAATTTGTTGTCTTGATGCCACTTTGAATCCCATATGGGGCTTAAATTATTTACCAATCCTGCGCTCCTTTATTGAAGATGATATCAACGCTGCCCTCTGATGAACAAGAGGAGCTGGCTGACCAATCCTTGTTGATGGCGACTGTGTCCAATTAGGTCACAATTTGTAACATTTTTTAATGTGTTATTATCATTATTGTCTTTTAGGAGCTACTTTGGAATCATAAGTAATTGTTAACACAAGTGCTACAGAAATAACTGCTAGTTTAGCAGTTTAGCACACTGCATCTCATGCTTAATGTTACTGCTGATACAATTCTAATGAGTTATCCTGAATTTCTTGCCGTTTTCTTGAAATACTCCTGGCATGATTTCAGCCACTGCTACTGTTTGCCACAGTCATATGAGGCTTCCTAGTAAAGCCAACACAAAAAAAAGAGCTGGAAAAATTCCAAAGGCCAAATCTCCGAAGGGAACATTATTTTGACCTAATTTGCTGGTCATTAGATGCCCTTCGCTGTATTTTATTAAGTTGGGCGCATAGCTGAAACAGTAATGAGATTCAAAATACAAAAACACAGAACACACTCCAAGGCAGTTTCAACACAATGAATTTTTAATCAGAATTTCAAAAGATCTTCTTAAACCCAACCTGAGGAGAAGTGCTGCTGTCGGGGTGTTATTTGTCTTGGAATCAATGTAGCTGGCAGATGTTGTTTGTTAAAACAACAGATTTCCTCCCTTGCCACCGCGGTGGCTTCAAATCTCCATTTATCTTTCACAAACGCCGGGCATTTGGCCACTTTCAGCAGCTGTGAAGTACGAAAACTATAAGTCAGTGTAAGGAAAGATTTTTTTGATTTTTGAAATCAGCATATCCCATGATTGCATCAAACATTTGTGTTGCTGCTTTTAAAGATTTCTCCAGCTTCTGACAGTCATCAGTCTTTATGGGTTTTTTTTTTTTCCAAAGTACTCAGACCATCTGGCGAGTGTTGGTGTCTTTGAATTGTCTATTGATTTCCTTTATGTATCTGCTCAGTTTTCTTGGGCAAATATCATAAATTGTAAGTGATAAGGGGGAAATGGTTATAGATTAAATGTCATGGCACACTGAAGATATCATTGTCAGCAGATGGCATTTGCTAAGATAGCCAAACAGAATGATTAGAATTTCCATTGTTTTAATGTGATAACTGATGCTTTTATATTGTGAGTGAGTCAGTGATTGTGGGCTTTGAAAAAACCAGCAAGACAGGCCCATCTCTGCTTCACACATCAGTTCACCACAACTCAAATAATGGTGTAGTTTCTGAACTATAAGTCGACAACGACAGGCCAAGTCTGCGTTCCTTTATTGAAGATGATATCAACGCTGCCCTCTGATGAACAAGAGGAGCTGGCTGACCACATAAAAGACGGCAATAAACACTGCAGGAACCACACAGGAGGAGACACGCAAAATCTTAGTGGTCCATTAAACAAATTCGCTGCTGTGAAGGAAACACTGTTCCTGACGAGGAATGGCGTCTAAATGCTGTGCATTTTAAGTCAAAACCAACAGGGAGAAAGCTACAGTTTTTTTTGTTGTTGCTGTTGTTTTTTCTCTTTCTTTTCTCTTTTTTTTTTTTTTTTTTACAAACGGCTTATCTCAGGTGCATCGGGGATGTGTGTGCCAGCAGTCTAGCTCCGTGTGACGGCTGTTTTCCATTTTGTTAGCTCAGTGAGCAAAACTTCTCGAGGAGAGTGGGCAATGTTGTTTGTGGCAGAGATTATATTTCATTTCAAAATGTCATTTACCTGCATGGAGCAGATGTGAAAAACCAAGGGAGGAGTAGATTAAAGAAAAGAAAAGGAGGCGCATTTTCAAACCTTGTCACTTGTAAAGATCTGTAACACTGTAGTCAGCATTTTTCTTTTTTTTGAAACTTTTATTCTCCCTCTCTGTCTTTCTCATTTCTATCTCCATGTCTTAATATATATTTAATCTCTTCCACAAAGCCCATTACAGTTATGTTCTTGCAGCTATTGCAGTCACACTCAGCTAGCTATTGGCTATTCACTAGACTCCCTGACAATACCCGTAATCACTGGATCAGTAATCCCCCTGCTTGAGCTGGAATAGCACATCCGCATCGTGCTTCATTGGAAGTTTCTGCATTGGTTTGGCTTCACCGAGTCTTAAGGGAAAGAAAGAGAACTCTCTGGTCTTCTTCAGAAGGAGCTGCGGACTGCATTGTCCTAACCAAGGTCAGACAGCGTTTGACTAAAATGCTTTTATGATCTTTCAAGAACCTCAAGAACCTCGTTCATTGACACCGTTGGTGCTGTCTAAACATACCAAAACACTTGGTTTAAACCATCAGCTTGTTTTGACGTTCCTCTGCATGTGTGTTGCACTCAGTTTTATTTGTGTATGTGTGTGCTAAAGACAATCTAAAATGAGGAGGACGTCACTGTTGTGTTGAATTCAAAACACCAACAGGGAGTGTCACGATGTACTCTCCCAATGAGTAAATATTGGATCACAGTGCGATGGGGCTTCCAGCTCTCCGTCTGCCGACTGAGCAGATTGATCCGCACGTTTCTGGCCTGTTTCAAAAGAGGCAGTCGCTAGCAGAGCCCTGCCAAAGCGGCATGTCTGTGCAGAAACAAGGGCTCCATCATAACTGATTGCTTGTGACAGTTCACAGTCGCTGGGCCACTGAAGCATCATAACCTTGTGAAACTAGTGGATGAGCACTCATACATGCTGAAGGAGAGGAGGAGGAGGAGGAGGAGGAGAAGGAAATAAAATTATTAGCATATTCCTTGCAGTGATAGAAAAAAAGAGAAAAAATGCGAGTAACACTCACTGTGCCGTGAATGTGGTTAATATTAAACACATCTTACACAGTCAACGACATAATGCAGACCAACACCTTTGCAGATTTACAGCCAATTACGGCAACAGTTGCAGAACAAAACCCCTAGCAGTGTCAGAGAGAGAGAGGGGGGGGGGGGGGGGGGGGGGGGGGGGGGGGGTCAGCTGGTGTGATGGAAGTGCTAATGACAATCAAACAAGAAGATCTTCTGGCAGGAGATGAGGAGCAAAATCTGCATGGCTGTGATCGCTGTAGTTGGATCGAATGCTGCCACCATTACAAAAAAAGCACCGATTTATTTCAGAGTGTTTAAATCTACACAAGCGCTGTGAGGAGAAGAATGAATAACAAAACAAGCGTGGGTACGATTCTTTGAATCTGTCCTGGGTAACTATAAAGCAGAGATTGGTGCTGATGAAGGTGGCTGTCCATCATTTTCTCCATCTTGTGTTGGGAAAACGCGCATCAGGCAAAAATGTTTAAAAGCAGCACGGCGGTGTGGTTGTGCTTTACATATTTCCTACTGGTATTCTCCCATCCTTAGAGCTCACTATACCCATGAGTGAGAATTAAGTGAACATGATGTGCTCTTTCAACCATGACCCTCCTCTCTTTCTCTCTCCAACAGTTAATTCGGAGAGTGCTGTTGTGTGGCTCTTGCCATTTCACACATGGATACGTAAAACCTGTGGGCGGTAGCTCCCAGGCCGCTGTCCATGTTAGTGTGTCCATGCATAACTGTGCTGTGAAATATTGAAGTGTTCTATCATTCTACCATCAACTATTCGGTAGCCGTCAGTGCCATTCCTTAATTGTTATTTTTCAACCCCACCCCCTCCCTCCATAAAAAAAAAATCCTGGTTGTGTGGCTTTATGTGGCGCAGTGTGGCCTGCAGATCAGGGAAGCAAACTTCATCTGGACCCATGACAGAGCTAATCCATCGCAGCTGCAGAATGAAAAGGCCGTTTGGAGTGAATCTATTCCAGAGGCCTGAATGGAAAGCTTCTCACAGAAGCCGGTGCCCTTTGCAGCCCTGACAGTGTTAGAATGTGATGAAAAAGGACATGAACGAGTTCAGTGGATTAGCCATGTTTGTGAAAGAAGGGAACAGTGGACGAGAGAGGCACAGTAGATGGAAAGATGAAGTGACCAGCAACGGTGTTAGCGCACGCTGGGTTGTGCACATGCAAGTGGTGTGAACTGGATTCTCAATCGCTGACACAGAAGCTCCCACTTGTACGCTGAAGTTGAGTGTTTGGAATATGCTGTCAGCTGATATGTGAGATTTTATACATCTCTGCGGATGAGCCGCACCCGCTTTCTAGCAGAACTGCGATGGCGGCGATTTGAAGAGGAGCCAAAAGTAGGACTTTTGAAATTAACTTTGTGTAAAGGAATGTACAATATGTTTAAAGGGTGGATGCCGAATAGCACCTTTCTATTTCTGCTGGAAATGGAGAGTAAGACTGAATAACATGTATTTCTCCAGTGTGTCAAGGGCGCGCATTTCTCATCAGGCTCGCTTTATGTGCCTTTGCTTTCTTCTCAGGACTTTGTTCATTCTATTTTCCTTCTGCCCATTGTGGTGCTGCTAGTGCTGCTACTGTACATGCACCATCACTAAGCTGTAAGGGGATAGACTTTGGGTCTTTTATGCGTAAAGAAGCTTAAGTTTGGAAATTGCTCTCATGTGGCCAAAGTTTGTGAAAAGTCAGTGAACATTTCACTCCCAATTTCTGCGGTTTGTCTCTGAGTAAAGCTTTTTAGCCCTAGGACACCATGTAAGTGAATGAAATATTTAGGATTAATGAAGCCTCTTGTTGCACGAGGGGTTAACCAAATCCTGCAATGGGGACTCAAATTCTGAATTTAATAAAATGTTATTATGAAATTTAGGTCAGAAAATTGTGGTATCAATCATTGTGTATTTAAAAGAATGATAAAGAGTTTTTAGTTGTAGTTTCAAGCCACCTGTGACATTAGTTATACCTAGAGTAATTTTGTGAATGCTGATATCTTGGTGCTCAGCTGCATTACTAAAAGTTGGTCCACTGGGCCAGTCAGTCAAGTGCCAACAAAACTGAGAGAAAGCAGAAATGAGCAACATGCAAAAACAGCTATCAAGGCTGTCCTTTGTTTGCAAAGCTGCTATTGCAAAAAAGTAAATGGGTTCTCAGCATCTCAGTAAAAAGGTGCAACCAGCTTTTTGGAGGTATGACCGAAAAGTGATCTGAGAAAAAAGCCTGACTTGAATTTGACTTGTATCCCTTCAAGGTAATCTCCTCAGGCAGCACTGCAGCGCTTTCAGCATTCCTGCTAGTTTCACACTGTCCTCTGATTATCTTTCTTGAACTGCTTCCATTTGATTTCATGATGGAATCCAAACATGCATTGAGAGCAAGCGTCATTTCTGCTTCAAACTGACCCAAACTTAATGCTGAGGAACATCACTGTTAGGCCGAGTTAGAGCTTTAGGTCTGACGCACAGTGTTGTTTGGCACTGCAGGTTTTTCCTTTTTTTTTAAATCTATGCAGGGAGTTCATTCACCAGCTTCAGACTGTTCATTCGGAGTATTACTGAACCATCCTAAGATCTCCGTGTGAGTAAAAGCCAGCACAAGCTGTGGCTCGTGGCATCCTGAGCGCTCTCACAGCAGATGGTTTATTGGTCCACCGGTTTGAGCACCGAAACAATAAAACCTTTATGCAGGCACGTGTTTATAATTGCGTTGCATCACAACACCATCGATCGACTGCTGTCGTTTTATCTTGCTTGATATATGATTTCAACCACTTAACTGCACAAGATCTGATTTGTTATGCTATTTGTTTCATGAAGCCTCAGATCTTGTCATTGGGTGACATGTCTGGACAGCTGGAAAGAAGAAATTCTCACTTTGTGGTATTTTCAATTAAATACAGGGTTTAGGTGAATAGCAAACCACTGGATGTTTTTATATTTACCATTTCTGCAACATCCCTCTATTATTATTATAATTATTATAATTTTATTAACAAATAAGGACACTGTTGATATTGACATATCCAGGACATGGACAAGATACATATAAGAACAACACAAACTGGAAAACAATCTACTATCCACCATGTTCCAACAATCATTGGAATAAGGGGATAGTAGAGATATAAGAAGACGTGTAGTGTGTATAATGTGGAAAGAACTGCTATATAACTATATTCAGCCAGTGATCAAATAAAAGAAGGGACAAAATAAGCTAATAGTAACAGTAATAACAACAGTCTTTTTACATTCTTGCTTGATATACGATTTCAAATGCTCGGCTGCTCGAGGCTGCGTTTGTTGTAATATTTGTTTTAATAATGTCCCAGATGTTTTCACTGGGTGACAGGCATGAACACCTGTTGTCATCCAATTTGAGAAGAACTCAAAATAACTAATTTGTGGTATTTTCAGTTAAATATAAGATTTAAGAGATTAGCAAACCATTGAGTGTTTATTTATTTTCTGGAAGTTGGCCTGTTTGCGGGGTTTGTACACAGCCCTATATAAGCCTTATCCATTTATCTATGTCTCAAAAAATATAGCGGATAGTATTTTGTTTTCTCCAGTCTCTTAGCCTCATAAAATGAATCTATTACAGAGTGTCTTTGTCGGGATAAAAAGAGATATTTTAATACCTGTGGCTTATTATGACTTGATTACATTGTAGCATGGCGACTATATCAGGCAATATATCAGACTGCTATTAAGTTTTTTAATTGGTATGTGTGCCCAGCACATCCAGACAATGACGAGTCCACTGAGAATAAAAAATAGGAGGTCTTTTCATCAAATAAGAAAAGAGAACCTTCTTGCCCGCTATACGAAGTGGATCTCAAGTGAAGCCACTTACCAAAAATCTTTATTTGTATTTGTGGGGAAATTGGTTTTTAGAAAAGTGTGCATGCCGAGGCCCCAGAATATAAGGGGATTACAACTTATTCCCCTACATAGCTCTCCGTTTTCCATTTCAGCCTCTCCCCTACTTCCCCCTAGCATTATCATTCAGGGACGGAGCACCATCTCAGGAAGGGCACTAATAAGATGAAAAGTGGTGTTGGACTCTACATACTTAACTATGCCGGCACTAAGGCTGAAAAGGAGAGGGAAGTCTTTAAGTGATGCCTTCAAGGTTAAACAACTGGTCCCATCTCCTGTCCTCATTGACTTATTCTATTATTCTTCACTGAAAGACAAAAGGCTTGGGGAGAATGGGCTCAGAGAGGTGCTGTTTTAAAATTCTCTGTACTCTGTAATCAAGCTTCACAATGGAAATCCTTCATGGCTCGACTTGGATTGTTCCGCCGTCATAGGATATGGATTGCAATATGAAATTTGATTAGTGTCACCAGGGGCAAAGGCTTAGTTTACACGCACGGTAAGCAGACCTCGTGAGATTGGCAGATAGTCATCCCGTCTCAGTTTCCCTAGGCGGCACACTCTTGGCTTTGCAGGTGCATATAACTCTGACTGTACACGAAAAACAGGCATCCGAAATCCCCCTAAAGGATGGAAACAACCAGTCAGAAACATTAAAATCAGACGGTGTTCACTCTAACAGCAGCATGAGACTTTCAAGACTTCTTGCTGTTCAGTCTTGCAGATGAGGAAAAGAGAAAATGACAAACACACACTGGTTTGTGAGGCACAGATGGAACTGAGGTATACGTGAGGTCAGAGGGGGGAAAGGGAGCATTTTGACACTGGTGGAAAACTATGTGTGCCTGCCAGATATCCACGAAGTTTACTCTTATTTTTCTTTTGTTTTTTTAACAATCCATCCAAATGATAGCAGGAACAGGAGAAGTTTGCAGCTGCCAGGTATTTTTCCCGCTGTGGTGAATAGAATTCAAAACAAGTCAGTTGGGTGCAGCACTCTATACCTGAAATATCACCACAAATCTTTACTCAGGCAAGCCCAGCTCTCCTGTAGTCAAGTCGAATAATTTAGAGGCATCTTCTTATCCCATTCCTTTAATCTCTTTGATGGAGCTAAGAGGTTTTTTCTTATGTCTTCTTTTCTTAAAGGCAGTCCTTAGGTGAGCCGTTTCCTGCAATTCAGCAGAGCCAATCTGCCCATTTTATCAGAGACTGCTCTCCCACAAAGAATGACCCTATAGGTCGATTGTGTGAGAAGCTTATTACAACCAGTAGTGTCAAAATTAAGCAAATTCTAGCAGCCGCTAGTCTGGAAATATACTTTTTCCAGCATGTTTACTGTTGTGGACGGGTTTATTTCACCGTGTAGCTACTTAAGTTTCTAAAAGGGTCCCACATGTAAATCAAACCCCAGCGTTCTTGTTGAAAGTCAAGTGCTGGCACACCTTTGGCGGCTCTCCATCCCTGTAGTGCAGTCCACACCAGTCTTCTTCTACGATCATCCACCATTCTCTTCCTCCATATTCATTTGCGAGGAAGGGCATGCTTTAGTCCCGCAGTGCTGATTGGGAGGATTAGTGGTATGTGAGGGACTTTGTCACCAGCTTTCTGGGAAATCCAATTACAGAATATCATCAGCCTTACATGTTTCACACTTGGCTGAATCCTCCTTAAAAATGCACACCGGCAGCCTCAAAAGGGTCAGCGTTTAGCAGCTGTCCTCGCTCTGTACAGCGGTGACATCCTTCTGAAGGTGAAAGGAACGATCATCTTTGAAAGGATAAGACAAGTCCTGTAGCACTCCTCTTGCCTCTGCATTGCAGCAAATGGTAGACTACACAAGCCTGAGAGAGAGGGGATTGTTATTTGTTCAATGTAATGGGCCAGTATCTCAGAGCATGGCTGTCAAGGTGAAGCGAGGGCCAAGGGTTTAGTTCTGTTATCTGCTTCCACAGATAGTCCTTAATTGCATGTGTCAAGGAAATGACATGCAGTGGACAGGGCCAGGCAAAGTGAGATTTCTGCATGTATCGCTTGAGTGCTATCAAACTGATTTTCCCAGAGATGCTCGGCAAATTGTCCAATCTTCCAGCTCCGCCACTACAATGTTATCTGAACTTTAGAAATGTCCAGTGCATTAAACATAAGAACAGCATTCTCGTGCAACCTCCTGCTCCCATACTCTGCATCACAATGAGCAGATGGCATCGCCACAATAATAAAGACATCACCGCATGCGCAGGCCAGGTCCTCTGTGTATGCAGTGTATGTCTGTTTGACCCGCACGCTGCTTCTCAGCCCAGTGTGTTGTTCTGTGTTCAAAGAAAAGCATGATGGTAGGACCAGAAAATATCTGTCAGAAGGAGATGGAGTTGAGAGTCATTGAGTCCCTTGAGGTTTGTTCACCGGCCATGCTCACAAGTACAGGACTATATCACCAAGATGGCAGGTGGAGAGGAGAGGGAGCTGATGGGTGAAAGGCTGCAGAGAAAAACGAGGAAATATAGCAATAGTTAATGAACCTTAGTGATGCTACGTGCGTGGACTCCGGATTTAACCTGAGTGATTCTGGTCCCCTGGTCAGTTTCACAGCTCACTGTTTCATTCTGAGTCGCAGCAGTTGAAGCTTTAATGTGTCAGGCGTTATTAACGAAGGCACAAAGGCTTCGGATGCAGACCATAAACGGGACCTGAGCTTGACTTAGAAATGACGTTGGCTCAGTTCTTTTTAAAATATTATTTGACAGGGAGAAAACCCGATACCTGCTTTATCTGTGCCCAAATGATAAGCACCACTTTGAGTAAATAAGAATTAATCATTCATATTTTAAATGTATGAGTGATTTTTTTTAGCATGGTTGTTGCAGTAACACCATATTAACATAATCTTGTTTCATATAGTTGTCACAGAGTCCTATTTTTTAATATTAGTACTAGTACATTATTATTTTTTAGTATTAGTTTTCCTATTTAAAAATGCTTGAAATCAAAGCCATCACTTTCGTATTTAACTACTTTTATTTAATTAGATAAATTAGCCAATATTTGAAACAGTCATGTAAATGAACTGAGATACATTTCCTGATATTTTAATCCTGTGTCTGAGATAACAACACCGAACAGCTGGCTGTGTCTTGTTTGGACCTACTGTTTTTTAGGTCAGATATCATCCTTCTGTTAGAACGCTGTAATACAATACAAACGTTCTTTGCTAAGAAGTTGCACAACCAAGATTGCAGGCAGCCAGTCAGACATCACTTTGATAGATATAAATGCTTATTTGAACATTAAGGTTACTGGACAGTTGCCTTTTTGTGTGTGGCTGTTATTAAGGTGTCATACAAATAGGAAATCCACAGGGTTTTTACAGTTTACAGTGGTGTACACTTTATAGATACAATAAAACGCACACAGCCATTTTCTGTCAGGAATTTGCCTTACGACGCACTTCGGTGCAGCTCAACGTGACGAAAGTGTGATATATGAATCTTTAAATGCCGTTTACAGAACAGTGCATGAACACACAGATTCAGATTAGGTTTGACAGTCAGTTTGTGACAGTGGCTACGCTGTGTATAATTATACAGGAGACACAACACAAGAATGCGACAGGGAGCATCAGTTGGACAGCTTAATATGATTGCTTGAGAACAGCATTTTATTGTAATGTGAGCTCAATCTCAGTTCATTTCAATTCAATTTACAAAGCATAAGCACTTTGTCATGGTGGGAAGGAAAAACCCACTTTTAACATGAAGGAACCTCTAGTGGAACCTCTAGTGGAACCAGGCTCAGAGAGGAGCTGCCATCTGCCGTTGTGTGGCAAGAAAAGAAGAAAGAAAGCTCAGGGAGACAGGACTAAAGTTATTGTCAGTAGTACTCCCTATCACTCTCAAATTAATTTATCATAATGCATCTTTGGCTGAACAACATTCGTTCAGATGAAGCCGTGGGATATGGTGATGACAGTGTTCAAAACTGTTTTCAAAACAATAATGGCAGCCTGTAGCATAAATGGCACTGTGAGATAAGTTACGTTGAGACTATTTTGTTAACTGAGAGCTGTACGATAAACATCTCTGTCAAAAGATGTATTCTAAAACACTTCTTCAGCTGAGAATCAGAGAGGAGAAACACACAGGTTCACTTGCTAGCAAGGGCAGCCACCAGAGCTCTCGTACGAGAGTGAGGACTCAGGGACTCGCAGCTCTGAGACTGCCCTGGTCTTTATTTTATACATCAGTGGGTGTTTGTTCCTTACATTGGAATGTGGATGTTTATATGTATTTGTGTGTGTGTGTGTGTGTGTGTGTGTGTGTGTGTGTGTGTGTGTGTGTGTG
>NW_005187402.1:8699078-8711793 GCF_000239375.1 Pundamilia nyererei | reverse complement strand
GACTAAAACTTGACATAGCTACGTTTATCCTACCATAAAACAATAAGACAAGGTACGACCTCTCCCATGCTCCCAGGATGTGGGTGTGAATGCCAGAGCACTCTGGTATGCACACAAAGCCTTTGCAGACTATTAAGGATCGCACATCTTATCACTACCATATGCAAACTTATATTATTAAAAGATTATACTGACTACTAAGTACAATTTTCTATTGACAATCTCTGAAGTTCTTTTAGCGAAAGGTATTTTTCCCAGTTATACCGACTAGCATGTTCACAGGTGGTAGACACCAAAAATCATTACTAGCAATAAACCAAATGTCACGAAAAAAGAACAAAACATACAAACTAGAATTGCACCCAGAGAGGCCAGTACTGGGACCTTATACTCATTTATTCAGACATAATAAAGAGCACCATGATGTAACACATGCTTACAATATGAAACAGCTAGTGTGCTTTTCAAAAGCCCTCTGTTGCACCACATGAGAGAAACTGTTCATTGGTGGTTTTGGAGTTATTTGTTCAAGTTTGTTATATATATTTATTATACTATAAATATGTATATTTATATTATTTATTATGTCTTTTACCAAGGTGAAGGAAAATACTTTCCATACTGATTTTCATGTATATGTGTGTGTGTTTGCTTGTCTTCAAGACAGATCTCTAGGTGGGTGGGCTCAAGGGTGAGGGTGAAAAAGTATCCGTAGGCTGGGATCTTCATCCCTGTATTATCCATCATGCACTCCACCAGACTAACACTCACATACATGCTTCAGGACACATGTATAGCTGCTTCCTACACGGCAGAGGAGGTATATTTAGCAAAGGGGATTCCCAGCGTTCCTCTTTACATTCAGCGTATCCTTGAGAATTAGCAAGCATGCTGACTTAATGTCAGCATGCTATCTTTTATAACGCCTCGAAGTCCTTTTTTTCCCCTCCCCTGCAAATTGCATATACATTTAAAAAATATGCAAATTACTACCACAGTTTTGTGCAAAAGGATCATACCTTTATGCATAGAATCACTTCTCAGCAGCCAGAAACTCCTTCGGTACTTTTACCGAAGTTATAAAGGCACGGTATCACTGAGGTAAACTGATTGATTCTGTATTCTCTGGTGTTTTCTGTGTTATTATCATGTTGTTGTTTTTTTACTGTTTTCCTGTAGTCGTACTGCCATTTTCTTTAGCTTGTGTTTTCACAGGACTCAGCTCTCGACCACACAGTACAGAGCCTTGTTAAACAGCAGCATGATTGTTTGACATCATTACGAGTCACATATCAGTAATGTAAAAAATATAGCCCTGTTCGAATACCCACTACAGCTGTATTGAAGCGTGTGAGTGTTTATACCGCATACTTTCTTTTTTTCAGTGTGTGCACTGGTGTCATTTAACCCAGCAGATCATGTGAAGTCTAAATAGATTGGAGACGTTGATTCAGCAGGACTAGTAACAGCTTCCTTTTAACGTTTCGCAGCACCACTGCAGTTGAGTAGTTCTTGAATCCGGCTCTACCATTTGTGTTAACGGTTTGAGGCACTTCACATCTCTATATGACAAGACTCGATGCAATTCCCCAGGGCACTTACAAGCTATCTCCCTGTGACAGCATCCCTTTTTCAGAGCAGGACTGACTGGTCCTGATGTAGGCAGGCGACAGTGGGGGGTGCAAGTGGGGGGGACCAGAGGCAGAAGGAGATCCAGACACAGGCAGGAAATGGAGGACAACTGGCTGAGAGAAGAAAGAACGAAGCCAAAGAGAGAAAGTGAGAATGTGGAAAAATGGAAAACAGCTAAAACGATACAATCAGCAATGACATTTACCCTTTGCTGCAACCCTCCGCACCGCACACCGTCCCAAGGCAGTGCAAGACCCTGGCTTGTGGGCCACAAAAGAGAAAAAAGGTTTGTTTTTTTTCCTTTTTTATGAATTAGCCGTGCGTGCCTACAGGACACCACATATCCCTCTGAACGAGCATTCCAGGCCAGGCATCTCAAGTGATGCATCAGAAATGTAACATCCCTGTAGCACTAGCGACTGTCCTGATTATGGAAGGGAATGAGGGCGGCACACTGTGTGTGTTTGACCAGTGAACTGGAGATGGGATGCATGGTTCCCTGCAGCAGGAAGGGGGAGTGGGTGGGTGACGGGGTGGGGGGGTGGAGGCACAGTTAGCTGCAGAGGAAGAAAGAAATGAAAAAAGAGGGGCAAATGAGATTGGAGAATGAAGAAAAGAAAGGGAGCAGATGAGAGGGAGTTATCTATGTAGTCTTGTTTACCACACAGTCCTCATACAAGCTCCTATAATGACTCTACATGCACACAGCTGTCTGAGGACTCTTGAGTAAATTAGTATTATTGAAACTCAAGGTGACACAGAACCACTGAATCTTATTATCTGATGTGTTATTTCTTCAGAGTTGGAGACAGGCCGCTTATTTCCAAGCGGAGCAAAACATTTCTATCACGTTTATTTAATTACAGAGACATAAAGCTGAGGGCAGGACATTTCTCCACAGTAGCCCTGTCCCCTGACTGTACCATGTTTTTTTTCCTTTCCCCAACACCAATCTTCGGTCCACTGATGGACTGGGGGCAATAATATGGGGAGGGAACAATTCGAGTGTGGAAAGAGGGAGGCGCTCAGGTGGAAAGAGATCCTGCCATGCTTGAAGAAGATGTGTGCTTTGGGGGATGACCAGATGGCTGGGGCGAAAGAAAAAACACAGGCAACAAAAGAAGAGGTCAAATAAGGTGGCGAGGACGGAGGACAAGAGAGCGGAGTTAGACAGTGAAGGACGTGGAGAGAAGTGTCGTATGGAGAGGTGTATGACACCACTCGGATTTGAGTTTGTCTCTTCAGAATCACACACGAGGGGCATCTTGATACTAGAAGGTTAAGAAATACTGATGCAACAAGTTCTTTTTGTTGAGACAGCAAGAGATTCCCACAAGTTTGTCCAAATGAATTTCCCTTTCACTGCAAAGAACCAGCTTGATCGGTGTTTCTACTGATTGCTCTCTGGCTGCTGCAAACAAAAATCCCAATGTGCTGTATGTGCTCTGCTGCTCCACTGTCTTGTTATTCACTCTTAAAATATTAGTATTATTAAAAAATGCATTCGAATTAAATTAATTAAAGTTATTGGCAAAGTAGCGATGTAGGAAATTGGTTCCGCTTTCAACAACGAAATGTAAAACAAAATGAAAGTTACAATATCGCACAAAAGCCGGTGCCTTGATTTAAGAAAAAAAAAACACTTACTCATCCCTTTTGTGAGTTCCCTGCTGTTGATGATAAGAGCAAACACCACTTTGTTTTTTCATCCTTCTGCACCGAGTTAAAAAGCAAGTTGCTCGTTGCTATTTTCTCACAGCAGATTGTAAAAATTGGGGGGGAAAGGGATAATTTTTTGATGAGATGATGTTTCTTTTCCAGAATCATCCTTTAAGGGGTTGCAGCTCATCTTCAGGCTATGCTACATGAACAATTCAATTTTATTTACACAGTGCTAAATCACAACAACAGTCACCTCAAGGCACTTTATTGTAAGATAAAGACCCCACAATAGTACAGAGAAAATGCCCAACAATGACCCCTATAAGGATCCACTTGGTAAAAGTAGGAAGGAAAAACTGTAGTGAGCAGCTGGTAGTGATGGGATGGAGAGAGGACACACTGTGGACACCTCTAAGCCTTAAGGTGCCATCTTTAGTTGGCCCGTACTGTTTAAGAATGGCAACACAAGTACGATCTAGACAATTCAGTCATCGCACAGCTTTGTGATTGGATAGGGCTGCCTTATGAAAGGCGGCCCTATCCAATCACATAGCCTATTTCACATGAAGACGCCTGGTGCATTCCTGAATAAGTTGGAAGTCAGAATTTCCAAGTTCCTAGTCTGAATTTGAATCCCCTCCCCCTCAACTTGAATTCCCTACTCGGAAAGTCGGAGCATTCCCTGAAACCCTGATTTAACAAACCAAGTCGGCTGCAGTGAACGTAAACAGTAGTAAAACTGTAAAACTTTTCATCTGTACTGCCACTGTTGTGTATTTGTAGCTCACTAAATAAACCATAAGCCGAGCACTGGCCAGGATCTATCCATGAATGTGCTGCAGCTGTGGTTTTTTTTAACAAGTATTATTGTGTACTGTTAGTAATAATGGCTCCACCATGCTAAAGGCCAAAACAAATCCTGTTCCGACATCAGACTTCTGAGGTATCTGGAACGCAACATGACTCTGGAGGTGGACAGTACGGAGAGACTGAGGAAAAGAGTGTGGAGCTCTTGAAGCAGAAGAGTTCACTGTGAATTATATCTAAGGGGTGGAGTTTGAGGATGCTGGCAGATCTGTTGCAGTGTGCGTAACTGGTGCATGTCTCCCCCCAAAAAAGCAGTATATCAGTTTTTAGCAGAACCTACCCTCATGGGATCAACGCAACACAGAGCTTTGCACTTCTGTGAGGGGACAAACCGTGGAAGAAGATGAGAGCAAAAAAGACCAGTGTGAGCAGAGCGAGAAGGGATTGCATGGACATACATGTTATTGAAACTTAGGCTTGCTCAAGCTCGACCTAATAAGAAGAGGACAGCTGAGCAGAGAGAAAGAGGCTGCCAGATCTGGTCCCGTAGGATAGGTTCTGTGTCAGTACCGGGCCAAATTAAGAGGGAGTGCAGAGAAAAGTGGGCCTCGACGAGAGCTGGAACTCCTACTGGCTCCCATTCATTGTGGGAGATTGCACCACTTACCCAGCAGCACTTACCCACAATACTGCTGTCCATCTGTTGATTCACTTATCAAGGAGCTGCGTCGCGGCTGTGTGCGTATGTGCTTGCGCCTCTGCATCCGTGCACGTGCCTGCCTGTGGTGTGTGTGAGACTGAGACTGCTTATACCTTGAACGAGGTGTCTGTACCAGGACAGATAGGGGAGGGAACAGAATTAAAGAGGATGAGGAAAATCCCAGCAGATCTCTTATTCACACAGCAATTGTGCTAAAGAGTCAAATACATAAGCGCTGTTGTGTTGCCCTCTGAGCATCAGAAAGGTTTGTGCATGCTGTAGCACAGTTCTTTACAAAGTCAGATGAGTCCTTGCGGGCACAAGAAAAGGAAAACAAGTTATTTTGTGTTTGTGATTGCATCTTCTCCTTGATTAAGATGGACACACAAAATGCCAACTGTCACTTTGGTGATGGATTTCTGTTTTTGTTTTCAGTTTAAAGAATACTACCAGAGATTATTTAAAGAAGTGAGCAAGAGCCAAAGCGATATCTGATGTTTCCCCATCATATGACTTATATTTTTTGTCCATTAGCCAATCAAAAATAAATTTTTAACATAGCCATTACATAAGATTGGCTAGAGCTTTCCTCCCCGTCCTTTTCCTTCCCATCATCCTCTGGAATATTCAAAGTGTTTACGGATGTTAAGAATGCTTGATTACCCAGCGGGAACGCTTGAGAGTCAATCAGAATAAGTGAACAGTCATTCATGATAGGGTAGGAAAGCAAAACACACCTGTAGCTCTAAATATTAGTTTACATATTAATGGCTTCTGAGTGAATGGAAGTTGCCCCTGCCTAACAATTTACGCCAATCCCGCCAGAGTGCGCGATGAATACACAAACAAATCAAAACGTCTCTCAAGAAATGTTGCTGATCAAAAATGCTACTGGTGCTACTGAGATGTTAGAGTGAAAATGATTGTGTAACTGTTTATTTTCTTTAAGTTCCACCTTTGGTCTCCTTAGATAGCAGTCTTATAAAACAGGGTCTTTTTTGTGCATCTAGTTAAAGTGGTTGTTTTTTTCCCTCAGAAGCTGACCTTCTGGGTCAGTCTATTGAAATGTGATCCTCATTTGCACGTCTTAAAACTGTTTTGTCTTTTTGTTTTGACTCTGTTCACATTAGATATGAAACTGAAACACTGTGACACTAAGAGACAAAAGTCCTGGGCCACATCACACCTACTGTACAGGAGTTGACTGGCCATTGAAACGCATACTACCAAGCTCTTGGTGTACGGTTTTTGTGCTGATGTTAATGCCAGAGGAGGTTTGGGACACTATGCACCTCAGCTCTGTAACATTATGTGGTCTCCTACTTTGTGACTGAGATATATCACTTGATCCACCCCATCCATGGCTCGAATTCGGTGACCTCTTTAAAACGACCCATTCTTTCACAAATATTTGTAAAGACAAACCGCATGGCTTGGCGTTCACTTTATACACTGTGGAAATGGGCCTGAAAACACCAAGAGGTGTGACCCAATACTTCTCATCATGCAGCGCACATTGGAGAATAGCAAACACTGTGTGGAGTTGTTGAAACGCAAACGTGTGTGTAAGGTCACTGAAAATGAAACTAGATTCACTTGGCACTCGAGGCACAAAGCGTTGTCTTTTTCAGCTCTTCCGTGGGAGGCAACAGAAGCGACGACAGGCAGCAGTGGTGCACACAGCTGCTGTGAATGCTGCAGTAAGTCGTTCACCGTGGAAGAGGGAGCAAAGCGATAACCGGTGGGAGCTCCTAGTGGGTGCGGGAGACCTTGAGTGAATGGCGTGATGTTTCTATCACTTGACTGCCACGCAGACACACAGAAATGCTGCAATTCCTGCATTTATGAACCACTACCACTGGATCTGTTCCCCTTCAGATAGAATGCTGTCTCCATACTTAGTGAACGTTACCCCTTAAGCCACAGGAAAACATGTAAAGGCTCAATACAGATCAACTGCAGCCTCCGTACATAAGTATTCACAGGAAGATTTTTTTAAGTCCCCTTTTTTGTATCACTACTTCAGGGTGAGACTTGAAATAGACAAATCAGCATTCAAATTAAAAATGCTTTTACCTATTACTGGAACAGGGGCAGTTTGGGGTTCAGCATCTTATCAAAGTATACTTTGACGTACTGACGGGAGAAAGTGGAGCTACCAAATCTTTCTCCATCTGCCATTACTGATGGAACAAATATAAAGCACAGCAAACGCTCCGTGTGCACACAGTCATAGGTTACTTTCTTAAAAATTGCTTTTAATAACTGTTGCAAGGACCTCAAGGGAGGAACTAGTGGTAAGACAGGGTTGCATACCAGGTTTACAAGAAATGTGAAAGCATTTTGGGGAGGCAACGCTAGGAATTGTTTTATATTGATTCCTTTCTAGATTGTTTTCAAAATTAAGGGGTTAATCTAAAGCCAGAGGACTCGAAACAGCTTATAAAATAATGGGTAATAATTTTAGCCACAAAGGCTTTGAGGGTCTTTTATTGGCCAGCTTTTACTGTTCAGAAAATTCAAGTTCCCCAGTTTGTAACTCACAATAGGTACACAATTGAGTTCTCTCCAAACCTACTCTGAATTAGCCGTGTCGATATATTTGATTGTTCATTCTATAAGATATGAGAACGTTGCAGACGTTGTATTGCTTATTTTTAAAATCTCAACAATGCTGGCACAAAAGACAAAGAAAGTTTGATTTAATTTTTTTTAAATTTGGGTTTAACGACGCTTAATAATGATTTGAAAGAAATTGAGAAATCAATGTATTTTTTAAAGCTACATCGTAAAAAAAAAACAAAGACAACAACATTAAGATTCTGACTCTTAAGCTATTTATGTTGTTAACAATTTATCAAGTGCGCTGAGCTTCCTTTAGAGTCATACGAACCCTCGATTGGATATTATTGAGGGGTCAAGTATCCAAAATAAAGTGTTCTTGCGGAGAATGATTATGTTTTTTTTTAACTCATGTCCTTCATGTACTTTGCTGTCCCTGCAGTTTGCTCTCAGTTCTCCCGCGGGGTGTACGCCATCTTCGGATTCTACGACAAGAAGTCCATGAACACCTTGACCTCGTTCTGCGGCGCTTTGCACACCTCCTTTGTCACACCCAGTTACCCCACCGATAATGAGGTGCAGTTTGTCATCCAGATGCGACCTGCCCTCCGGGGTGCTGTCCTCAGCCTCCTCTCTCACTACAAATGGCAGAAGTTCGTCTACCTCTACGACACCGACCGAGGTAGGTGACAGCGCGAGCCTCGACTCGGGACTTAGAGCCGGAATTACATCACGGAAACATGTTGCAGTGACTCAGAATGGCAGACGAACAGCAGGGTTAGTAAGGGATAGATTTACCCTGTAATGCTTCATGAAAGCCCTGTAAATGCTTGAACTGTTAACACTGCACCATTTTATACAGTGGTTTGGCTGTTATGTAAATGTGAAATAAATTCACCAGCAGCTCATAACACTGGTAATAACTATTATGCTTTAAGAGACGGCATGCTCTATGAGCTATAACCTTTGGATTCTTCAAACAGTTGGCTGCTTGGTGTCAGTTAATCTCCTGTTTAATCTTGTTGTTGATATTGGCTCGTCTTTCATCTGAAATGAGGTATGTCACAGCTGCTACTAAAATGTTTTCTACAGAAATCAGAGTCTCTGCCTGCCTGTGGGGGCTGCTTATTGTTTGTGTCAATGAGGGTTCTCTGTAGTTCCCAGATTGCATTGCCTTGTTGACGCCGTGTATATGACAACCTGTCAATGTAGCCAAGTGTTCATTTCTGGGATTTTTAATGTCAGGTGAGAAAATGAGCTCATTATCTCTCCGTAGAATAATGATCCCCTCCTCCTACAAAAACTTCAATTTATTCAAACACCACCTGGGCAGAGGGGGGAATGGATATGTTCGGGATATGACAGACAAAGCCAAATTATGTCTTCCTCTTTGTGAAGGTGTCAGTAATAGTCACTACATATTCCTCCTGCACTTTTTTTTTATTTGTCTTGTTTATTTGCTCATTATAGAAAGGTCCTGACCCACAGATGTGCTTCAAGCCACCTGTCTTCCCTTCAGCAAGATTTCTGCTTTTCTTTGGTTCTATTTTTTCATGGTCCTGCCTCACGCCCCCACCTCTCTCTCTGTCTTGCTTTGAGGCAGAATATGAAGTGTGCTTTAGCAGAGAGTCTCTGTCTATGGGTCTCCAGGCCTGTAGGGTCTAGAGCTGAGGGCCTTAATCCTCCACACAGCCTGCAGATAATATGTGGTTAATTAGGGTCACTCTGACTAGGACACTCATTGGATCTTCCCTGCGGATGCTAGCAACCCACTCGTCCTTCAGCACAACCAATACTGCCCGTCCCCCATCCTTCTGCTTTTCCGCTTCTGTCTGGCAAGTTAGACCGTCTGGGGCAGAGTGGGATACATAGCGGAGGTGGGCAAAATAGCCTGAGATAAAAAAGAGAAAATAAAAACAGAGGCGGTGTTATAGGACGAGAGTGAACACAAACAGACATATAGACTAAAGAGTGAAAAAGGGTGATAGAGGGCAAAGGAGCGAGGGAAAATAAGGAGGAGGAGGAAACAAAACACCAATTCCGTCCTGCAATTAAGGCAACAGCAGGCGCGTTTGATTTACAGCCTTTTACCTGTGTACAGACAATTCCCAGTGTACAGTACATCCCCGTGCTGAAGCCCCTGCCAAGTCACTTTTACCTCTCTCCTTTCTGCCAGTGGTGTAAGACGATCCCTTATTAGGGGGAGGACATTGGCCCCAGGAGGGGATTAAAGTCGTTTATTGATGCACTCCATCCAGCACTTTGGGGGGCTTTGACACTTGGTTCATCAAGCAGACAGATGTGTCAGAGAACCTCTACCTCTGCTTATCAGGTAGTGCAGCTCCCTTGGCAATATGGACACTGACTGCTGGCTAAACCAAGAGGAGTGACTGAGGAAATGGTCTTCAAGGGTGCATGATTTTTTTACCTCTCTGGAGCAAAAGAGAGCTGACAGACAACTCTTTGCATTTTCAAAGCATGACGGAGCCTCCACCATGTTTTGCAGATTTCTGTAAACTCACGGTTGTAGCTCTCTCCTGACCTGCTCCATACATATTGATGAGGATTTTAACTGAAAACATCAGATTTGGATTCATCAGACCTCTTGCCATGGATGTTCAGTCCAGTTCTTGTGTAATTTGGCAAATGTCAGTCTTTTATCCCTGTTTCCTTCCCTTAGGAATGGTTTATTGACAACCACCCTCCACTGAGACCATTTTTAAGGCTTAGGTGAACATTAGATGGATCCAGTGACAACCTAGATGCATTTCTCAAGTCCTGTGTCAGGTCCTGGATTTCTTTCCTGTTTGTAAAGGATACGACTTGCAGATATTGTTTATCTGGTGTAGATAGTATTTATAGGTCTGGCAGTTCTTCTAAAGATACAAGTTTTCTTTTATGTTTGGACAAAACACAGGTTCATCCCTTGCGTTAGATGCCTCTTTTGTTTGAAGGACTGATAGGTCACAGTTAAAAAAAATCTTTAAAACAAATCTCTGGAAATGGTCGGGTACAAGGCCTAGAGTATCCTGAGAAAAACTCTGAAAGATCTTCAGAAAGTCTGAAGAACTATTGTACTATTGTTCAAGACCCCTTTAAAACAGTACAGGAAAGTCTGGCTCCTTGAAAGCACAATGTAAAGAAACATTGTGCTTTCACAATGTTTCTTTACATTGTAAGTACTTTAATTTCAAAGTTTTTTACTTAACTTTTCAAACTTGAATCTATCTCTCGGTTTCAGGAAACTATTTAAAGTTCTGCTCACGTACTAACCTTGTAGTTCTCATGCTCTGACTTACAGCTGACTCATGTGAGTGGGAGGTATGGTGAGCAGTTAGTCGCTTTTAGCCGACGGCTTGCTGATTATATTGTGACACTATAGGTCAGCATCACATCAATTTATTATTTTTTTTATAATTGCTTATTATTATTATTATTATTATTATTAAATGAGCTTAAGATGTCCTCCTTCGGAGGATAGAAGTAGCATGTTCAACACCTTAATCTGTCACAGTGCTCTGGGTCTCTCTTTTTTAATTTTTGTCTGAGGATTGTAATTAATTATTAAAAAGTCTAAATTATGTCCCTGCGTGCAGGTGGCTGTGACAGATTTCTGACTTTGCAGTATGCAAGCAGCGAAATGAACAAACAAGCAGAAATCACAGCTGACCCTCTGCTCTGCTTCAGGCTCATGTTTGCTACAAAGCACCTGCTTCGATGTATTAGTTTCTTGAGTGCCTTTTTTGCCTTTTAATTTGTGTTTTATAAAAGCATTGATCATTCATAATACTGGAAGCAACTTTGCAATTATTCTCCAAACTCTTCTATTAGGGATGGAAAACACACAGCGCTACAGAGGGGGGGGGAAATCACATAGCTGAGTTCCACCAAGAGGTTTTATTCAGTCAATAGAAAAGATTAATTACAGCCACACTATTCATTTGGCTCTGTTATTGGACTGGCAAAAAATGCTTTTAGGCCTCAGTGCAGTGCTTTCAGCCGGAGAGTGATGGTCCATATGCTTCGGGCTCAGATGTATTGGAGGGAAATGGAGGGAAATTTGTACCCTAAATGCCAATATCAGACAGCTGTTTGAAAGCAGACGTTATGATGAAGGAACTGCACTGGAAGCAAATGGAGCCTCCGTAGGCAGTGTTATACCAGCCTAATGAGTGGCTACTCTCCTCTTATCTGAGGTAATATATTGACAGGATACATTATGCATGTGTGTTAATGTGTGTGTGGATGGAACGAGATGAAAGATCCAAACAGCTACTTTGATTCAACCCACTACATTTCATACATGAAAAAAAGACTATCCCAGCAACACTTCTTCTCAATATCAATAGTACTCCTGGAGTTTCTTTTTTTCTTCTTCTTTGCTTTCAGCTTGCGTCAGTACATGAATTTCCCCTTAAAAGCTGGAGCTCTATAGGGTGATAGGGTGAAGGTAGATGGATCTTGCCCTTTCTGTTCTGGCGGTCAGGTATGGGCAGATAATTGCCAGTTCTGTGCAGCAGAGACAGATGATTACAGGCTTTATTGTCTCTCCCAGGCACAATCAACCCTGATTCAGCAATCTCACCTCTACTTGATTTATGAGTCTCTGTCTCTCCTTCTTTCCTATTTCACTTCGTTCTATACCTCTTCCTTATATGTTTTTAGCTTGCTCTTATGTCCCTTCCTCTTGGAGCTTACCGTTGTTGTCTAGTAGACGCAACCTTTCCTTAAGCACAGCAAAGTAGTCAAGAAATGATGAATGGGAAGAACAAACTGTAAGCAGTCATAAGTAATGGTGCATGTTTGACAAAAGAAAACAAATTGGGATTTTCAGGTTCAGTTATCTCAGTGTGGATGTCAGAGCTGCCGTGTTCGTAGCACTTTTGAAGTAACTGGCCCTTTAAAAACAAAAGCAGGCTTACTTGATGACATTTTGTTGGCTGGAATGAAAATTTTACCTGTCGCTAATGCCTGACATTAGCTTCGTGAGTTGGTTGTTGCTGCTATTTTTGACTTTTTAATTTCAGGGAAACCTTTAGTATTACATGAAACAGCAACAACAGAAATATTTCAAATGTCAACATCTATAAAGACCAGTTGATCAGTCATGAAGAAGCAGCCTTTTGTTCTTTTGAAGTTATAGCCAGTCAACTATACATAAAATAAGCAGGTATAATTAGCTAAAATGCTATACTAGGGCTGTGCGATATGACCAAAATCTCATATCCCGATATAAGACATCTATTGTCCCGATAACGATATAAATCACAAAAATTTTACATTTTCTGAAAATTCTGTTAATCTCGGGCAGCTCGACTTGTGTAAAGTGTTTCCAGCTGAGCGTCATGTAGC
>NW_005187402.1:8688547-8698253 GCF_000239375.1 Pundamilia nyererei | reverse complement strand
CTCTATTCGATTTCATCCTTCCCAGATCTAGTAAAATAATTGCTACTTAATAGCCCCTGAACTCTGTTAGCATTCATTTGTATTCACTCCAGGTGTGTCAATACAATTCTGTGAAAATCATCAATGGGATTTTTTAAACGTAACCCCCAAGCCCACAAATAAGGGTCTGTTTAGGGTGGTGTTAGCTGTAACTCTTCTGCCTTTTACAGTGTCTTAGGCTAGTTATCCAGCCATGCTAACAACTGCAGCTTAATCAGGGCAGATAATCCTGTCCTAAAGCTCTGTCTGAAAAGACATGAACACACAAACAGTTAAGATGCACTGTATACCTATAAATCCAAAGCTTGACAGGCCCGTTGTGACCAGTTACTGTTGCAAAGCTGGAACTGATCAGTCTGTATGGGAGAGGAGCTCAGACATCAGGAGGACAGTTGCCTGTTCATTCTTCTTTCATCTCTGCTGTGTCATCCTGCTCTAACACTGTTTAATTCACTGAGCTACCTTTTTGCATTACTTTATTTTGTCAGTCTGGAGAGACAACAGGATAACAAGATAAATAAATAAATAATAATAAAACATTTATGAAAGATGACGTAAATATGACCGAGTCTTCTGAAAGTGTGAAGGCACTTTTTATGTTTGACGTGTAAAGAAAAATTCACACAAGATATTCACTTCCGGCTAGATTTTGTCACAAGAGCTGGAGCCGCCACCTCTTGAAATCTATCATGATGAGACAGAAGATTTTAGCATTTCGTGCAATATCTATCACCACACCAAGGCATTGATGACATGATGAAAAAAATCCCGCTGTCTCTTTCCATCATCTTCTCTACCAATCAATATTCTAAATGTGATACATTTAGATGGAAAATGATCCAACACAGCTGAAGCAGGGAGCGCAGAGCTATTTACTGTTATCATTTAACTGCTGACAGTTGAAACTATAGTGCTCAATGTCACAGCCCCACTACAGTACAAAGAAGTCAAATGTTCTCCGAGCAGAAATCTTCCAGGTGGAAGCTGTATCCCAGCTTTTAGTCTTAAAAATATCCCCAGAGCATGTTTTTGATTTACTCTGCCAATATTTTCAATGACCCCAACTACAGCTGAGTCACTTCAGCAAACTAATCTGGACCAATAAGGTGCGTGCAGAGTATTGATTAGAGCTTGCCGCAGCCACAGTGGGACTGGATTGTTATGAAACATGCAAATGTCTACGAGCTTATTCTGATTGATTATATGGAGACTTTACAGTATTTGAAGCTGAACTGCACACAAGCTGTCCCCAAGACAAATATATTTACTTCCTAAACAAAAGTTACTTGCTCTTTCATTATCACCCAGACAGCTGTCTCCCAGACAACAGTCTGAACCTAAACCTAAAACAAACAAGTCAGTCTGTGATTTCCATAATAGAAGCAATAATTTGTTTCTGTGTGTTTGGAAAGCAAATAACTTGATTTTTTTTTAAATTGTCCTCTGTGGAAAAATGTAACATAATTATGCAAAGATGTAGTTATTTGTTTTATAGTTCACTGTGGTTAGCAGTTTTTGGTTTTCAGCTTGAAACACCAACTCAAAATGACCAAGTAACCAGCAAACTAAAATCCGAGGTACAAAACTGAAAAGGAGAAATCCTACATTTGTGATAATTAATGTTACATTTAAAAAAAAACAACAACAACAACAAATCTCATAAATCTGTGTTCACTGTCAGCTAATTTTCAGGCTATGATTCCAAGCAAAAAGCCGCTCACCCGTAGACTATAAAAGATGAAAACTTAAAATAAAGCTTACGTGGGAAATGGCTGCATTCTGTCTAATGGCCAGCAGGGGGGGTGACTCCTATGGCTGCAAAAAACAGAAGACCAAAATAATCCAACAGCTCACATGATTTATGATCTCAATAAACATTATCCAGAAGAGTTTATGGCCTCCATCGGTCATTTCATGTCTTATTTAATTATGTTAATTTTGTAAATTATTCCCCCATTTAGAGGATAACAGCAGATAAAGCAGGGCATCCTTTACCCTGTACTACAGTGTGGTTACCTTGCATTTGACAACTGGCTACTGTATAAACATGCAGTGTCCTGATTTTCTCAGTAAGAGTCATCTGTAGCTCATAATGTCAAAAAACTCTAATCTCAGGATTTAAGAAGCAGGCTGCAAACAGGTGGGCTAGGCCATGCTGACTATGTCCATTTTGTGTTTACAGGTTGGTTTTGTTTTAAAGAATGATAGTTCTTAGGAGCATGGTGGGTCTGTTATCTCCGTCAGAAGATGATGACTACATGTGACAAAAAAGACCGACTGGAACAAGAGTGACACTGACAGAGGACACGCTCACAGTGCTGACATGCCACTTGTGTGACGTGCAGAACGTCAGTACAGCACACGTCACATTTTAGCTTTTTAGCTAAGTCACAGGTTCGGTTGTTATTTTTATGCATAAAAGGTTTGGTGCAGTTTAATTTTGCTGAACTGTGTGTAAAAAATATTTGCAAGCACACTAAAATGAGATTAAAAAAATTATCTGTCAGATTCTATTAATCTGCAGGCATCGATCGAAGACCACTTGGCTTTGTATTAAACTTCTATGTCTCCCCACAGACACAGTGAAACAGGCAGAGAAGATAACTCCTGGCCTGGCACAACTGGCTGAGGAATGTGCCAACAAGGCCAGGAGGCTTTTGAATGGGAGGATGACCGCACATAGTTAGCTTCATCTCTACTTCCTGCCAAGCTACAGAACACAGACAGACAGAAAGACAGATATGTGGATGGGGTGAGCAATCATGCACAGCCGGTTGTACTGTAACCAAAGCGAACCTTGCTCCCTATTCTTCAGCGATCCCTCTAATTGGCTATCCAGAGACAGTTGCCTTTGTTCTCTGAAAGAGTCAAACGATAAATGCCTCCCGCTGCTCTCCTGCAATGTCTTCGATGGCAAACCAAATCAAGCCTGGCCTTTAATTTGATTGAAGTGGTTTGGCATTGTTCTCACTGGTGTAAACAGCATAACAAATTAAGAGATGTGACAAGTTAGCAGAAGAGCAAAAGTGTAGTCCAAACTACAGTGATTCAACACAAAAAAACATGAAATATTATTGCTTATTATTCTGAATATTAAGCAGCAATGATCTGGAAAAAGATTTTAAAAAAAGACAAAGAAAAAGAAAACATTCATTAAGATTAAAAATACTTTTTGCAGCCATCATCTATAGCCCGAATGCAGTGGCTCACTCAGTTTGACAACCGCAGCTCCACACATATAAACACATGTTATATGTAGGATTTTTTAGCAATAGTTTGAACTATAGTTCAAAGGTTATCATAAAAACAACCCAAAGGAACAAAACCTCTCTGAAAGACCTGTGATTGGCTAACATCTTCCATCACAAGTCAACCTGAAAAGGAATCCAAGAGATGCCGACGTCTACTTTTCTTTTAGACCACTTAAATTAAACCACGCTGAAAGGTTATTAGGAAATTTTTACCCAGTAACAAAGACTTAGAGCCTCTCTTAGCTTCAAGAAGCTGCTGTTTTACGTGCAGCTTTTCAGCTTTTCATATGTGCGGAGAAGCCTAAGCGATATTTTTCATGCAGGATTACACACCATTAGTCGTTTCTCTCCCTTTTCAATTTGTTAAGCAAATTTCACACAAATAACGTCTAGTCAAGTGCAATATTGTCACCCACAACTGTTGATTTATACTCGCCGCTCGCAATGTGAGATAATAAGTGTGAATGCCAGTTCTCTACTGAAACCATGTCTATGTCATGGACCACACTTTACTTCCACAGCTTTCTGGTCTCATCTCAGCCATTATAATAGGACATCAGTTGCACCCAGCTGAGACTTTATGCAGACACACACACATGCACATACACCTCTTGTGCTTTAGTGGCCCTCTCCTTCACGGCGGCTTCATAAAAACTAAATTATGCATGCATCAGAAGAATAAATCAGCTTGGACACACTGACAAGAAAGGGCACATCAGAGAAGCCATAAAATGCACAAGAAAAATAATATTAAAGAAATATGGAGGAAGCTATACAACGCTGGCATTCTTTCTCACGTTTTTATTTTGCGCACATGAAGTGACATCTCAATATACAGATAATCCAACCTGCACCAGGAACCTGCTTGATTCAGTAACCTCTCGATATACTACAAGTCAAGTCACCTGTAAAAAATAAAAAGCATCATATGAGAGCCATCGTCTGTCACAATAAGCACACAATAAACCCCGTGCTCTCTCTGTGTCCTCTTAACTGAACCTGGAATAAAGCCATTTTACCACCTACCCATTGCTAGCTTCAGCAGCCATGAAATTACTGCTGGGAGCTTCTTTTTTCATTATAACAAAATGTCCTGGCCTTTGCTTCAAGCAGTCATAGAAGAGGTAGATTGCCTTGATGGTCGGTCTATGTCACACGGCCAATTTGTTTGTTTGAAATGACAAATAAAAATGTCATCCTCGAGAGTAAACACAAAAAGTAGAATAATATTTGGACTTATTTTGTAAAAGGCTCTGTCTTCACTCTTTCGGTTTCTGCAGATTAGAAAAAAGCTGCTGGGAGACTTTTGTGATCAGTCTATTGTCATCATTATTGATCATCCCCTCTGAGACGTGCACACACAGCTCCACATGTGTGCACGGATGTCCCGCCCCCCTCTTCGTGTTATAGTACGTGCTAATAATATGTCACAGTATGTGTGAGGGATAGACAAGAAAGACTGACGGAAGGGGGAGGGAGATGGAGACGCTCTGAAAAATCTGTGGGAGGATTTTCAGAGTGGTGAAGCAGCTCTTCTCCCTCCTGCATATATGCACTTCTAACGATACAGACAGCATGCTGCTTCTGTTTGATTTGACATGCACTGTCTTTCTGATTAGGACAACACTTGGCAGTAAAACTGTTGTGGTTATAGGCCTACTGTAAATACCACATCAAAGCCTTGGCTACACACTTTTGGGCTACTTTGCTTCACGGTGAATGCTACGTCTCTAATGCGTTCTTCTCCTGTGGGCAGGAAGAAGCTGAGGAGCTCTAACACAGCGCGACCTGATTTCACATCACATCACATGTTTCTTTTCTTTTTTTTAAAAAAAAAAGACAAGTTGATCTGTTTCAAAGCCTAGTTTTTTCTGTTAATTGGCAGTTTTTCTTCTTTTTTTTCAGCTGTTTGCTTTAGAAGTCAATAATACACAACCCTTTTAAACCGCAGCCTATTGTATACAAGTTGTGTGGCTATACCAGATAAGACTAATAGTAGGCCAGGTAAAGCCTTCCACCTAAGCCCAAGATTTTGATCTCCACTGCACAAACACTAGAGCAGGGGTCAGCAACCTTTAAGACCCAAAGAGCCATTTTGACCTGGTTTCCATGCAGAAGAAAACACTGGGAGCCGCAAATACTTTTTGACATCTAAAATGAAGATAACACTGTATATATTGTTTTTAGGTGTGTTGCTTATGAAATCCATGAAGTGCTACAGAGAAAATTACATTTTATTTATGTAATTAACACATTTTGAACTCTTAAAGAAATATAACAAAAGGAAAGACACACAGCTGAACTAAAATGATCCATGTAGCAAACAAAAACTGTTGTGCTGCCACCCTTATATCGCCTTTGTGCTTTTGGAGCCTTGACCTGACTTTTAAAAAATAACTGGGAAAAAAAGCACTATGTTGCTAAAAAATGAAAAATAGATATTTGCAAAATTCTGCCTAAATATGTATTTTACCTGGTTAATGTGTGTGGCGGGACGTCGTCTGCAACGCCGCTGCAGAGGAGGCCGACGCACCTGAGCGGCACCCGCAATCACGCCTCGCCGCCTTAACGTCTGTGCCATCTATGCTGTTGTTGGTATGTGTCGGGCTGTGAGCTGAAAAGCTACAGCCAGCTGTGTGCGCACAGCAACAGTGTGTGAAAAGTGGTCAATAAAGAGATGCTGAAAAGCATGTTCATGCAAACATCGTCGGGTCTGCTGTGGTATGTTTACAATGGGACTTCTGCGCCTGAACCTCTGCGCACAGCGTCTGCAAATTGGGGCTGTACGAAGTCACTTTTATCTTTACGCAGGACTGTAAGCTGTCATCTGTGAGGCGTGAGCGGTGTTTGTTTTTAACAAAGTTCACGGTGGAGAATAGCTGCTGACATAATGTGGATCCGAAGATCCATAATTGGCCTACCTGGGGTTGAAAGTCTTGATAAATGCACAGCGTTTGGCGGCTTCCGCGAGTGTGACACTTATTTTGAGCAATGAAAAAATAATAAAATATTATTTTATTTTTATATGTCAATATCACAATAATCTTCCAATTTAGAACTAAGTTAAAAAAAAACTAAGTTAAAAAAAAGAACTAACATAAATAAAGTACACTTCAGCTAAATACTTATAATTTATTTTCCCAAACCACGCAGAGCCGCACTATAAGGACTAAAGAGCCGCAGGTTGCCGACCCCTGCACTAGAGGGATCCTCAGAGCCCCGTGAGCATACTTAGCCCAGAGGCAAAGACTCGCCAGACCTCAAATATTTTAACTATTTATTCTGGTTTCCTCAAAAGACAATAGAGGGGGGGGGGGGGGACCACACATGGTAATGTCTACATAATAAAATATAAATGCAGGAACAGTTAATGAAGAGTGAGATTTTGACAGCTTGAGAATTTTAAACAGATTGTTGCTCTGTTGTTTCACAGCTTTTCAACTTCAACCAAGGCGTCTCATTAATGGCACTCGATGTAGCTGTGCACCCATAAAGAAGTGATACCAAATATAAAAACTGTCCAAAGAAAGTTGTCCTGAAATATATATGGCTAGTCATGAAAAACAATTGTGTGGCTGTTTTGACTTAATTGTAGTTAAATGTATACAGCTAGCTCCATAACACGTTGGACAAAGGCACTATTTGTTCATTCAGTTCTTCCTCTGTACACCACCACTTTGGATTTTAAGAGAAAGAGTTTGCATGAATTGTTTAGGAATTGCAGCCATTTTAAGACATATACATAGCATAAATATAAGGATTGTTTCTTTTATTCCTAGATAAAAATCCATTTGAGGCAGCACCTGCCTGAAGCAACATGCATCATATGACTAACTGGCTGTCAATTGTCCATTTACTTATGAGCCTTTGAAAACGTGGGACCATGTATGAAAATGTGTGTAATTCTCAGAAGTGTCACTGTTCACCAGTGTTGGGGAGTAATGGAATACATGTACCACCGTTACGTATTTAAAATACAAAATATGAGCAACTGTATTCCGCTACAATTACCATTTAAAAGGGTGGTATTTAGAATACAGTTACTTTGTTGAAAAGAAGGGATTACACAGAAGTCTTTTCCTGTTTCATATGTTAGGCTATGCCCTCTCTATTTTTGGTAATTCCACGCCGGTGGAAACCCAAACAAAACACGCATTAAGAGACTCAAATGCCTGTCTCAATCTCGCATCTCATAATGACGTGGAAAAGTACGAGTTGTCACCGAGCAGAAACAGGAGCTGGAAGCATGTAAATATAATAATAACCACTGCAGCCAAAAAGAGTGCCTGACGAGCCCAGTTGTAAGTACACTATTAAGACTCGACTGTACACTGTGTTCGTGTTTTCCTCCGAAACAATAAGTTCAGTTGGAGCAGCCTCTCTCTGTCTCTCACTAGCAAAGCGAACCTAGACAACAAAGTAAAGCTAGTTTTCGGCTACGAGCCCGACACGGAACCGGAGCCGCGGACCTGTTTTATACACGCGCGGAATAGTTTTCTATACAAGATCGCTGCAAAAAGTGCAGCCTTACCTAATGTCCGCCCTACTGTTACTCATTTCATATTAAGATTTAAAAATCTAGTTGCTATTGGTATTGCGAGTAGCCTACAGTAATAGTAATAAATCACACAGCAATAGAACATTCATAAATTGTAAAAAGCACGATAATAAATTAAGTAATTAAGTAATCCAAAGTATTCAGAATATATTACTCTCATTGACAAAATACATTTTGGGGCATGTATTCTGTAATCTGTCGTGGAATACATTTTAAAAGTAACCTTCCCAACACTGCTGTTCACATATTTATGGATTATGAGTAAAATGTGGAACTGCTTGCCCCCCAAACACTTTCCTCTAGTGTTAACCAGAAATGCAGAACATTTGACACACCTATTTTGTCATTTCTGCCGCAATATTGTGCAACTAAATAAAAAAATTTTTTTTAACCTACAAGACGCTTAATCTAGAAATCTGGAAAAAAGAAAAAATTCACCTGCATGACTTTACCAGCATAGGTAAATGGTTTAAGCATATTTTTAAAACGACCTCTGAAAATTCAGTTTTCCCTTGAACTACACATTTATGTAATTATCTAAAACGCATAAAGATGACATCCCGACTGTCTCAAAAGATGTTCAGCGCAACTCAAGTATCAAGCCTACAATTAAGAATCAAAGGCATTATCTTCACCGTTTCCATTCAGTTGTTTAAGATGCCCTTTTAGACCATGAACAGTGCTCAGCAGGGCGTTTCAGCTCCCCAGAGACTCTCATTTACCAGAGGATTGACAAGCTAGAGGGAAAAGCAGCCACATTTACTGCCTGCTCAGTGGACAACACCTCTTTTTCACATGTGCTCTTTAGATTTATCCTTCAGAAATTGGTTCAGATTGAACTGGTTTTACCCTCCGTCTCTCCTTCTTTGCCATTAAGTGGTAGCTTTAGTTGTTTGTGGCCGCTGTTATTTATTGTGTACCACAGTGTGCTTAACGTTGACTCTTCTGCTTACATTTCATTATTTGATAAGATCAGTAGAGTTTGACGCAGTATGGATTATTATAATACCAGTGATAATACAGTGTAATGATATGAGGTAATATGAGTGAGTGCTATACTGCAGTTTTGCCTCTGAAGCTCACAGTCAGTCGTGGCTAATGCGGAGGTGTATGGCTTGAGGAATTTGCAATATTTCTCTGAATTGCCTAGTTAGACTGGATCGGCTGTGAGATATGAGAGACGGCTGTGAGTAATAGAGGGGGAGAGAGAGAGATGGAGGCCTGTGACACTCTGCATCAAACCCTAATGAGAGGCAGGGAACCAAAGGAGCTGGGCAATGAGATTAGATGCAACTCAATTCAATTACTGCTGAGCCGCCACGGGTGACGCTTCAAAACTCATCCTGTTAAGATCCGGTTCACAGACGAAGAAGAGGACTGCAGCTCTCACTCAGCCACTGTACGCTACACTGCCACAACATCTCATTCGCAACAGTTCTGATTTATAAGCACACAGGCCGTCTTTAGGCTCCTTCTGGATTTGATAGCAGAGAAATGCAGAAATAATTGAGTTTTCACCCATCGCAGCGGTTCCTGCACTGCATGCTCCACAAACTATACAGTTGTTTCAAGTGTGTGTTTCAGATTAAAGAGCAACTTAACTCCACTTTTTTATATGCGGGGGGGTCTAAAGTCAGACCAGGATGCTAGCCTTCTGCCCTCGAGTTACCCCTCTCCTCTGTCTCTCCAGTACTCATTATACTTCCTTCATCTTAACTCTGATTCCTCTTCACTGTTCGCTGAAATAACTCTTTTGAAGATACACATTGTGACTGACCACACAGAAAGCTGTTATGAGTCACCATAGGTCGCAAAGGCACCAAAGAGAAAAAACACACACACACACACACACACACAC
>NW_005187402.1:8676504-8688442 GCF_000239375.1 Pundamilia nyererei | reverse complement strand
AGGCCTATACAAATATGATACATCTCTGAATGGCGCTCAGGGATGTTTCAACACTGACAAATTCAGCCGTGTGTTTTCTCTTTTGCTGCAGTATTCATTTGTCAGAGTTAACATTTATTTTGGCCCGTATCCTGGCAACATATAGTAGAAACACTCGTGCACTTTATCAGTGGAAAAAAAACCACTGCAGCATTACTGGTGGCTAACGTCACCGCCTCGTTCTTTAGGGCGAGGACGCAGAATTGTTGTTCATCAGCCCCAAAGCACAGAGGTTCATTTCCCACATACATACAGAACAAAATATCAGATAACTATATATAAAGAATGAGTTTGCATAAGGGTAGTGATAAAATTTTAAAGACATTTTGATGAAATAAAGTGTTTTATAATCTATCATTTGAGCGCTGATGAAATGGTGGGTTGTGCAGTTCTATAGTATTTAAAAGTTATATAAAATTTTTATGTGCACCAATGTTTTTGTGACCAGGCTGTATCTTGAATGTGTAGTTAGAGTCACCACGCTTATACATGTTGTCCACATTTTATTACGCTGTACGCCGTGTTTGAGTCGCAAGCGGTGCGTGAAAAGTCTCCCTGTCTCGATGGCATGATTAGCCCCGAGGAGCATTTGCAGCAGAAGCCGCTGCATGCCGCTGGATTTGTACTGCAGGGATTTATAGGTGGTGATAAGGAAGCCTTGTTGTTGTCGTCCATAATTTATGTAGTTGACTGTATTACATTTTCAGATGCAACACAGATGTGGGGTTCCTGTTGGTGGAAAAAAAAAAGGAAGGTGTATAGAATTTATGGATTTTCTCCATGTTGGAAATAAATATTAGTAACAAAAGCATTTATGAGGGTCTCCAGTGCTCTTTAGGAAGATTAATTTACTGATTGGCTGAATCTGGAGATGGACTCTGGTCCAAGAAAGGTAAGTGGCTGATGTAATCTTGGAAGAGCTGCATGAAGTACCAAAGACATTTATTATATTTACTTGCTGGTGGAGATGAAGAAGGAACTATCAGTCTTCTCAGGGCTGTCAGATTAAGTTGCGCTCAAAGGATACTGTTCGGTTTTTTGATAGTCCTAATCAGAATGCATGCAAACTTTTATGCTGACTTTTGAGAAAACAGCAGCAAAAAGCAGGCCTAATCCTTTTCTGGACAGACTATTTACCACCACTAGATTCCATCTCTTAATTTCCATACAAATGTAAAACTAGGCAGGCATGGAATCTTCTGTGAATCTTAAATGAATCCAATTGTTCCCACACAGTCCAGGGTTTGCCAGAGGCAGAGGGGGAGACAAAATGCTGCACAAATCAGCAATTTCAAAATAAAAGAACTATTTGATTGTAATCTGATTGACAGTATATCCCTCCTCCACATAAAAGCATAATTCATGTTTTTCACTTCCCACTTCATCTCGAAAGTGAAAATAGGATTTTTTTTTGTTTGTTTCATTTTCTGGACAGCACACTGTAGATCCTTGCATATGTAAAGCCCAAATTTCCAAATCATTCCCGCTGCGAGAATTTAGTTTTTCTATCATTTAAAATTATTCTGAGACATACTATTGTGCCTTTCAAGGAGCACGGGAATCACAGATTACACTACCCTAAACAAATACATACACGCAGCCCTGAAACAATGAGCACCCTATCATTTTAACCCACATGCATGGCATGTCGTACACCCAATGTGATTAGCGTGTGGTAAATGATACACTGGCATTTTTACCTTTACCAGCCTTCTCAACAGTTCCCAAACCAACAGAGACCATTTTGACCCAGTTAATCTGCGTGACATCTCTTAATGTGAGAAGCTTTTTATTGCCGGGAAGACTGCCATGCTATCCAGCTGGCTTGTGGTTGGTGAGGTTGTGAGCATATGCCTCAGGAAAATGAATAATGCATCCATGTTATTCAAACCTTCACTCTGTAACTTGTGCTTTAGGTAAAGGAGATCTGAGGAAGTTTAGCACATGAGTGCTCTGCTCCACTCATGTAAAAATGATGATAGTTTAGAAAATGTTTTTCACTTCAATTTTCTTTTCTTTTTTTATGTAACCAGTTGAGATTGATAAAAGTAATAATTCTGACAAATTATATCTATATCCATATTGTTTTTAACTCACTACAGTGTAAAGTTTTTGACCTTTAATTCTGGTAAGACCTGTTAGCTAGACTCACTCTTTACATACAGTAGTATGTAAACTGTGTTTTGCTACAGGTTACATTCATAAGCTATGAGCTGAATCCTTAGAGCCCTTTCACCTGATAACCAGGTTGCCACATAACCTTGAGATCTGGCAGCTTAATGTCTCTAGGCAGTATGCCACCGCTCCTCTGGACAGATGACACAGTGTGTGTCGGTCTCCACTACTTGCTGTACTGCTTGCCAAAAGGTCGTCTGGTGGTCGTCTGTGGCTGTGTGCTAAAGCAATGTTTGCACGCCAGGAGCACAGACACACATGGTACAGTAGTCTCAAAGTATGTGGAAATCCAAAAAATAACAACAACAAAAAAAAAGAGAGCTACTTGACCAAATGAAAAAGAAAAGACATGCAGAAGACAAATGCAGTGAATCACAAAGAGGCTTCCTTGCTAGAGCTGCTGTTGTTGCTTCTTTGGTCTCTGTGCAGGCTTTGTTGGTTGTCTGCAGCCGGTTCACGGAGATAAAGTTGTACAGAAAAATAGCTCAAAATAAATAACAAAGGTAAAGTAAAAAAATAAATAAATAAAAGTAAAATGTTTACTTTTCCCACTTATTTCATATTATGTCAGACAATTTCCATAACAGCCTCCACAGACAGGTTTTAATGGTTACAAAGTCTGCTCGGTTTGTTTAAAGGAGAAAACCGCTCTGGCAGTCGGTCACCAGATTGAAGTTAAACATTGTTATTGACTTCTTAATAATGTTGTCTGTAATTTCTTCCAGACTTCATATTAAAATGCCATATCAAAATTGAATCTGTTTGTTTGCCTTTCATTTCCATATTGATGTAAAATTATGTTTAGCAGGCAAAAGTATCAGGTGTCTGAATGAAGTGGCCCATGCACTAAACCTGCCAAAGTTTGGCTAAAAGAAGCTAACTATAAAAAATATATTGTTGGCATGCTCTTGGTTTGAATTTAGCAAGCTTTGAATGTTTTTAGTTGGATGTTGAGTGTGTCTGTCATTTCCTTATTTAACAATATCGTAGCATGGGTTTAGTGTTAATGTTTGTTGCTAATTTAGTAAATGTGAAGGTTAGCAGGTTAGAATGCTTCTCGACTTGCCACAACTGCTGTAAGCATATTGTACCAAACATAAGGTACTGTAGGTATTCAATTCGAATCAATCCAATAAGGTTTAAATGTTTACAGTACCAAATGCAAAACTTAAGCAAAAAAGTAAACACTAACTAATTATAAAGAGAAGCTAAATGGACTGTTAGCTAGCTGTGAGACAGTCAGCTAAATCTGGGATTGTTATTGATGATGCAAAAAGCCTCGGTAATTCTGACCATAAATTATATCAATGAACTTACTGTATTCTTTGTAATGGTGGGAATGCTTATGCCCATACAGTTATGTTGTTTGTCTTTGTGTGCAGAAGCTAATGTGAAAGTTAGCAGGTTAGCATACTTCTCGACCTGCTATAACTGCTGTAAGCATGCTGTACCAGACATAAGGTACTGTAGGCATTGAGTTCAAATCAATTCAATAATGTTTTAATGTTTATAGCACCAAAAACAAAACTTAAGCCAACAAAATAAACACTAACTAATTATAAAAAGAAGCAACATGGGCTGTTAGCTAGCTGTGATAGTCAGTTAAATCTGGGATTGTTATTGATGATACAAGAAGCCTCGGTAATTCTGACCATAAATTATATTAATGAACTTATTCTTTGTAATGTGAGAATGCTGATGTGCATACAGTTATGTTGTTTGTCTTTGTGTACAAAAGCTAAAGTTTGGGATATGTCCAAAGGATTAACCATATTGAGAATAAGGTTCCAACCACTGTAAAGAACCTTGCTGGCTTTAGGACCAACAGGAATTCATTTAGTGGTCTGGGTTCATATTCCTCTTCTGTTCTTAGCATAGGCACATGATTCCCTTGGATTATTTAACATTTCCCATCCATCTTTTTTTTCATCCTTGTCTCTGCTTTGGAGCCTGGCTCCGCTGCCTTGAAGAGTTACTTTTTGCCCCCAACATTGCTGTGATGATGTTGCACAGAAACAAAATCTATATTTGTCTACATGTTTGCCAGGGCAAGATTATTTTTTCTCCTTGTTTCCCTTTCTGTATCAGCTACGCACATGACAGATCATGTGAATATTATAAAAAAAATTTGAAAAATAAGCTTATTGCACATGTTATGACTGCATTCTGCTTGGCCTAATGATGTTTGATTTTCACAATCTTCATCACATTCATGCCCATTTGTTATACACTGGAGACGATTTAAGCCATTTTTATTTCAGCTTGTCCTACATGCAATCTATCCCTCCAGAAATATGGTTACATTATTCATTGTGTGGTATGTGATTTGACCATAGTGTTTCTGAGCACTCTGTTAAATGAAAATATTTCATGTGTGAATTAATCATTAGAAGGGCTCATTTTCCATTCTTCTAGTATTATAATGATCACTTGCTACCACTGGCTTGGATAAATCTTTCATTGTCTTTATCTTAAAATGAGTTGGCAGGATCCTCCAAGGAGACACAGGCTGCAATGTGTTTCACCGCACTGTCAAAGTTAACATGTGGCTGAGCTAAATGCCATAATTTAATTGATGCCAAGTGCAATAACATCACCCACTGATCTTTTAATAATATGGAGATACGATTCCTGTCCTTTCACTTCATTATGATACTGCCTTGTCAATATGCAAATGTGAATTAAATACACATACACACAGGCACACAAAGTCTAGACTCTAGAAAATATTTTAGTGGGCTTGCAGACTTTGTAATGCTATTTTAGATTGTAATGAGATGGCCTTTAACCTCTGGATTCAAGCAAAAACCTCTCCAGAATAAATTAGAAGCCACTCGGCTCTGCATAACTCTTGATGTGTGCTGGTCGATTTTTTTGTTTAATCCTCTGAGTTACGCGCTCTCACTCTCTCTCTCCCTGTAGGTTTCTCCATACTGCAGGCCATCATGGAGGCAGCAGTCGCTAACAACTGGCAGGTGACTGCTCGCTCTGTTAGCAGCACAACGGACGCAGCCGAGTTCAAGCGCATCATTGAGGAGATGGACAGGAGGCAGGAGAAGCGCTATGTGATTGACTGCGAGGTGGATAGGATCAACACTATATTAGAGCAGGTGAGCCTCTGAGCCTCAGTGTATAGGCATGCTCATTATATCACCGCCTATACTTACACTCTACCTCAAGTCCTTTTTTTTCCCGCTTGCAGTAGTAGCAGACTAAAACAGCAGATATTAAAAGGACTTATTTTATTATATACCAAAGTTTATTTAGCAGTCTTCTTGAACACTAGTTGCATCTAAATACATGCTTTGAGTTATCTTTGGCTGAGAGGCAAGATCATTATGCGTAATAAAAATTGTGCACTTGTCAGGCTAGGTTAATAGAACATCTAGCATTATGGGAAATGTAGTCTCTGTAGTTTGTTTATAATACTTACAGTCAGGATATCTTTGTGTCTTTGTGCTGCCAACGTTTCAGTGTCGAATAACTGATGTGTAGCGTAAAAAGCGTTAACCTCCAGAACTCTGCAGGTCCTCTTAGCTCTTTTTTATCAGGTTTAAATTAATGTGTTCCTTTTTTACACATTTATTTTTCAGTTGCAGAAGGCAACGCTTTGTGGAGAAAAAGCTCCACTTTATCAGTGAAGTGATAAAATCAAGAAACA
Source organism: Pundamilia nyererei (assembly GCF_000239375.1). Classification (NCBI taxonomy): domain Eukaryota; kingdom Metazoa; phylum Chordata; class Actinopteri; order Cichliformes; family Cichlidae; genus Pundamilia; species Pundamilia nyererei. The sequence continues at coordinate 8,682,567 of NW_005187402.1, read as the reverse complement.
TTTAATCCGTCTATAATTTATTATCTAAGACTTTCAGGTTTTTGCTAATACTGGTGTTTTTTAAGTATGCGTTTGACTCACCATAGCTAATTTTGGAACCAAACCTTCTTTCTTTTTTCTTTCTTTTTTCCTATACTCACTCAGTTTGGGATCACCTAAGGCCTATGAGACATAGCAGCAACCCTGCCTATTTGAAGAGCCCTATTTGGCATTGTTTGGTTGCAACGTCTGATGCTGTCTCGTTTGAAAATCTTTGTGTATTGAAGCTGCCCGAGAGCCCAAGGTAGCGAGAGGTCTGAGTGTGAGCAGCCATTTGAAGAGACCACTGATGATGCAGCCCTTTTAATCCTCTCCTAACAACCCAAAACCCCTCCGTTCCTCTATCACGTCCATTGCCTGAGGAGAAAATGAAAGGTCCACCAGTCCTTGTAGTAGGGGAAACACAATTACCATGAATAGATGAGTGGCTATTATGCCATGCATCTCCTCTGCTCGCTTGCTCCTCTCCAGCCTGCACCCCTGCCTGCTGCCGCCTGCTTATAAGGCAATCAGTTCCTGAATTGGATTCTGCTCGTTAACATTCATTTAGATATTGGCTTCTCTTTGCCTCACAATATCCCCTCAATGACTGTTAGTTTCACTTGTTTTTTATGAATCTAATTTGATCCCAGAGTCATAGTTTAAAACAGAATAGCTTTTAGTAATAATTTGCTGTGTCTAATTTAATTCTTGAACCGCAAATTTCCTCCCTTTACAATTCTGGGACTATATCGAAATTCGTTTCCGTTCAAAGTGTTGGAATATGCTTCAGCTTTTAAGAAAAGCTTAGAACACTCATTACACATCACGTGTGAGGCATATTAATGGTTGCGTTTTTAATTGCTTTCTCCCTGTAAACAATAATAAGGATGCGGGGCAGTAATCTGTTTGATGTTATTCTGTTCCTGTCTTTGTTCCCGTTAATGATTTTTTCTTTCTTTTTTATGTTGAGCTCTTTCCTCCTCAACATGCAACGATAATCATCATCATTCATTTTTCTGCCTTGGCTTTTTTTTTCTACAAAGAGGGGAAAAATGTAGCTTTTGCAGAAGCTAACCTTCAAAGCAGCAGTGTGCTCAGTTTTGCCCCTTGTTTCAGTGACAATCTCAGCGTGGGATTGTTTTTTTTGTTAGAGCTAATTGAAATAATCCAGCTAGCTCTGCCAATATAGATGAGTCATGAGGCATTCAGGGAAGCTGCTGGACTTCACTCTGCAGCTGCCTCCTATCGGGCCATTTTACATTGAAACAGGAATGGACCGTCTCCCACGGGGGCAATCATGCCAAAAATGGCACCCACTGTCTGCTATGTGGTAAAACCCGCTGCTTCTACCTGCTGTAGTAGTTCTATTAACCAATGATTGTCGACAGATAGAGTTTAATCTGTGGCAGACTGGTGGCTGAGTTCGAACAGAACCGGTGTGCAGGCGCTGGTGTCTGCGTGTCATAATGTTGCTCCAATCCATCAAGGTCAGTGCCTGTTGAGAGAGGATCATGACGCAGAGCAGATCCAGCTAGCTGATTGCTGGGGGAAATGGGAATCAGCTCGGTGGCTTAGTTTTATGATTTCAGTCTGAGTAATCCCACTGCTGAATGGATTTTTTTTTTTCTTCCTTTAAGCAGACAATGATGTTCGTGGAGTGTCGTTATCGCAATGGGAAAGTGACGAGCTTGCACAATTGTTGCACAGAAAGAGAAACCTCTGTGCTGCTCTTCATTAACACCGCTTTTGATACAGTGCCTGTGAACGCTCTGCTGGTTCGATCTAGTATAGTTATTCAACTTCCAAATGTCAGTATGGTACAGATATTTTATGCATCCCTAAACTTAAAAAAAATACCTTGAAAAAAGTGTTAACTTTGTACTTTTAAATAAAATTAGATATAATAGATATTCGGGTGTTTTTATAGTTATTGTTACTTCTTTTCTGTATTTTAGAATTTTTCATTTAATATAAATGAACAGCGAAATAAACTATCAAGTAATTAGACTGCTGCTCAAATGCTAATGCATCACAATTACAATTGCACAGTCATAACAAAGTTTTTAAAAATCGGTCATTATGCATACTTGATACTTCAGGTACAGTATATTGTGCCATTCACAACTAGATACCGTAGTAAAATATACTACAGTTCAGGGCTAGCTTGCATAACTCATCGGTGTGGTAAGAACATATTGTCTGAAGAAAAGCAGCCGTGGGAAGCAGTTATAATGTGAAAGTCAAAGATCTCTGTGTGCACAGTTCCATTCAGGTATCAGCTTTGCAAATTGTATTACCACTAGCTGTACAGAAGCACAGTAAACACGCAGGTTAGCTGTTTACCTTTAAAAGAAAATAATTTGTAATTTAGAGGAGACTGTAGACCACTACTCTTTGTACGATGAATAACCATCTAGTAAAACGTTCTTATGTTATTCTTCTGAATAGCTAACTATATAAAAAGCCAAGGCAAGCGTGGGTTCTGTATATAGCATTTTTCAACAGCGAGGTCATCCTGAGTGCTTTTTACAAGATTTAAGAAGCCTTGCAATAAAACTGAACATATGCTGAGAAGGTAGAAGGCTTTCTCTTCTCTCTTGATCAAATTACTATGATTAAATTGTTATTTAAGTGGTCGTGGTTCCCTTCTAGAATCATAATCAATTAATTGGCTTGCTTTAGTTCACCTACCATGTTCTTAAATGGAGGTTTCTACAGACAAACACAAAACAGAATGTGCCTCTTCTGTGGTTGGCGCCCACCCACCCACCTGAACGTTTCTTTTATTCCCTTCGTTTTTCATTTGACATGATGTAAAAGCTTCATAAGAGAAGTATTTGCATACTGCTGCATCAGGCCACGTTTTGTTTACTCGTACGAGAGCTGACTGAGCGTCCCTACAAATTTGTTTTGAGATGCTGAGGAGAATGCTACGCCCGGGCCATTATCATTTTATGCTGTAACAACCACTCAGGATTTATCGCCTATAGGACTTCTCCATCAATACTGCACTGCAGATAAATTAACCCTATGGCAAATCTTTCCTTATGACTAGAATATGAGACCCTCTGCCAGCTCTGCTCTCCTAAACATATCCAATCAATGTTTTTCATTGAACCATCTAGGTTTATGATAGCATACATGAACCAAAATATTTATACCGTTAAAGGAGCCCTGTAAACAAACAGCGATCATCTCTGTATTGCTACCACTGGTGGCTTTTAATAGTGAGTGTATGTATTGCAGCCTCTGAGTGTATGCTTGTTTACTTGACTGTATGTGTTGTCATGCCTAATCTGATTCATCAGTGAGATTGCTCGTACATGTATCAGTTTCTGTGCTCCTTGCTGGCTGCCTCTTCTCCTGGGATTTCTGCACTGGAGTCTGTTTAGAGGCAACAACCTGCTCATCACTAGTGTAAAGAGAGACAGGCGGGCAAGCAGACAGGAAAGAAAAAAACAAAATAATAATTTTTTTTTAAAAAACACAACACACACACACACACAGACAGACAATGGCATCTTGGACAGGCCCAGGGCAAGCAAGCTGTTCAAAGACAGGCTGGCAGTGAGCACCCTGCCAGCCACAAAGCTGCATTTTCATACAGGAAAAAAAAACAATAAAAAGCAAAAAGGATTCACTGAAAGAGCAAGAAAAAAAGTAGGTGCATTTGGGGATTTGTTAGAACAACATTTTGCTGCCTGTAGAGGAATTAAGGGTGGCCACATTGCCTCCCCACGGAGAACTGGAGATTGTCCATCCGTTTCTCCCCTCTGCAATAGAGAGTTCTGAGAAAACCAGCAGTTCGATGTATTATAGAATCTCAAGTCTTTGCATGATATCGAATTTAAGAAAAGGGTAGGACGTTTTACCATGGGAGATAAGAAGTAGTGGGAGAGGGAGAGAATGGATGACAGATCGCCAGCAGCATATAAAAGAAGGCTGTCAGCAATAAACAGAAGAGTCTCAATCAATGTTGCAGATGACTCAGTGAAAACCCAGGGATGACATATTGTGACATGCTGGCAAACATGGATGTGAGTGAAGGTATTAAAGAATGGGAGGAAAAAACAAATCTGAATAAATGCACTCTGGCAATCTCCGAGTTACAAGTAAAACACCACGTTAATCCCTCTCTTGCAGTCATCGCCCTTTGATTACACATCGTTGAGAAAACTGCTAAGAAAGCAAGCTAATCTCTCCACTGATATAAAAGACGCTTCTGATCTCAACATCAGCTCGTTGCCCCCATGTTGCTTGATGTAAAGCTAGGTGCTGCTTTCAAATCCCTGACACCAACCTTAGGTGTTGAGGGCCATTTATTAACTGTGATTATAGAATTAAATGGGATTAAAGTGTTATCATTAAAAAGAATGTGACCTGCTGACTCAACCAATGAATGAGAGGCTGAGACCCGGGCGCTGTGACTGTGAGATTTGAACATGTTGCTATAACTGTGTGAGAATACAGTGTATAATATTGCAATATATAAACCAGAGGAGCCCCTTTCACCTTATCAGTCATGTGAAATTGCCTCGTTCATTTTCAATAAAAACTGAGTAAGCCATCTTTCTCCTTTAAAGTTTTGGCACACAAGCATGCGGCTGTCTCTGCTACGTTTCCAATGATTTCTTCCTCCCAAGGTATCAACTCTAAGTAGTTCTTGTATCTCAGCGCAATGATAGACATAATCATTTGAATATGAGTCAGGTGTTTCTAAAACGTTCCGCATTTGGGGGAAGGCCAACACTTCAGGGGCATATATCACGGCCGCCAAGAAAAGCGTCTCAGCCACAGCCGCTATTTGCTGTTAATTAGAGAGTGCTCCACTAAAAGCACTTCTATAAGCGCCTTGAAGTAAAAAATGGGAGTTCGAAAAAGGCGAAAGTCCTTTTACATCAAAGCATATAAAACTAAAATTCAGCCTTCTGCCCCATCCTAATTGAAGTGGGACACTTAGGAATCTCTACAGTCGCAAGATTATACAATGATGTCCAGAAATGTACAACGGACAGTGCCACACTTTTCATAATGTTGGCCATGTACACCACCACAATAGATTTGAAATTAAGCAATTAAGATGCTATTGAAACTCAGACTTTCAGCTTTAATTGATTGGGCTCAATAGGAATTACAGGGATTTTCATACACAGTTCTAAACTATAGTCAAACTATGCCAAGAAAGTTTGTTAAAATTTGCATTGGAAACAGTTGTATGTTCAATTAGCCAAAGACGGTTTGCTACTTTGTATTGTTGTGATATTTAAAAAACACTAATGATTGATATTTCTGTGCACTAGAATTTCAAACCAGTACCCAGGAAAATAATGTTTGCTGCCTAGCTCCCATGTTAACATTTTGTGAATTAGGCAAAGTTGCTAGCTGCTCCTATATTGATAACTTATAAAATGCAGGTTAATGCATAAGAGGACACTTGGCCCAGTCATGAAGAACTTTAATAATACTGTTTGCTTAACGAAAATTTTAACATATGTAAACGATGCCTTCTCTGTGCGGTTAATGAATGGTGAAACAAAAAATGTCATATAGGCTTTTACAAGTCAACAAGGGCAAATAAATAACTTAAAAACCTCTGGAATTAAATAATGGTACAAAAGTAAGGCCTCATCTGTATAAGAAAAATTACCAGTACCGGGACGGTACGAGGGAAATTTCTTTTGCAGTTCGTCTGAAAAGCTGCATTTGCGCTTTGGCATCTTTCAAACATCACCAGGCGCTCGTGTGCGCTGTCTGTCCCGTCTGTGAGCGCTGAACAACAACTCACAAAGTAGCAGCTCGGGGATGACGTCACACATATGGGTTCTCTATAGCCCTATAGGAAAACCCGGACTTGGTCACCCTATGATAACAGTTAAGTAATTTAATTTTAATTTGAAGAACTTTACTGACTACTTTTTTACTTTTATAACTTATAAAATGTTAATGTGGTTCATTGCTAATAGTTAAACATCTAACGTTTGGCTGGCCAGGTTAACATACAGGGAGTGCAGAATTATTAGGCAAATGAGTATTTTGTCCACA
>NW_005187402.1:8655335-8675076 GCF_000239375.1 Pundamilia nyererei | reverse complement strand
TTGTTCAATAATAAAATTATTCCTCAAAAATACAACTTGCCTAATAATTCTGCACTCCCTGTATATGATAAGTTAAAAAAATGAATGTTATTTAGAAGAGCTTTACTGACCTTATGAAACTCTTCATGAAGCCCAGGGTGTCCCTCTTGATTCACCAAGCTGCTGTGCTACTGTTCTTGCAATTAGCTGCCATCAATACTTTTGCTAATGGGTATTTAATGTAATAATAGATTTCAGTACCAATTAGTGTCCAAGAATCCATTCTTTTGAGAACTCTGCTCAGTACCAGTGTTAGGGTCGTTAATCAACAAATATAATTATTACACCCACAGTTTTCTTAAAAGTAACACTGATTACATTACTTTCTTATTACTCCATAAAATGTTGTAAAGGGCGCTGTCTCATAATTACCAGTTAACAGTATAATCTTTAGTCCTACACACCAACACAAATCCCTGACCTAATGAGACCGCACATGGGGTCCTTCTTTTAGTATTTATGTTTGAACAGAGCCAACAAATGAAAACCAGTCGAAAAGAGACTTCAAAGCGATCGCCACAGTAATTCTACTTTAGAAACATGAACAGGTAAAAATGGAGGCTACAAACCTGACTGCTCATCACTGCCTGTGTTACCTGTTGAAGATCAGACTTTGACTGCTGGGCTGAAGTCGCCAAAAGCTCAACTTTAACATCATTCTGGGTTCTTGGCTAGCTTTGCGTTAGCATGCTGTCCGTGCAGATGCTTGCAAAGAGCCAAACTAATGTTAGCAGTATGAAGCTTGAAAAAAACAAAACAAATATTGTTTCTTTTTTTTTTAATTTTGCTTTAAGAAATGTCTTAAGCGTCGATTCTGGTGACAACAGACTAACAAAAAACCAAGCAACAAAGATCTGACATTAGCGTAGAGTAAAACACCTTTAGGCATATCACATCAGCATCTTGAGCACCATGAGCTGCAGCCTTTCAGTCTATGAATTTTAAATGTTAGCTAATGTCAACTCAGCAGCCAAAGGGGAGACTGAAAACACACATCTTAGCTTTCACTGTATGAGACTTACTAGGACTGACATTTAGTATTATAAGTCATAGCACAGCGATGGAGCCATTATCACTCAAAGTGAGTTGCAGTGAAAGTATTAATATTCATAGACTGTTGTTTCTTTAAACATACCTGTTTCTGACCTTGGCTTTAGAGTAAAAATATAGATTACTTCAAAATATATGTAAGCACAAATCACACATGACACAACTCACAAATAACACCAATGATTTCATATCATTGGTGTTAAATGTCCTTTTGATGGAGCATTGACCCTTGCAAGAAAGCTGTGCCGACTGAAACTCTTCCTGGACATTCCTTACTAAAACACTGATCTGTAACAATTACAGCTAATAGATTAGTAGACTGATGGAAAATTATCTTCCGTTCTAATAGTGATTGATTGTTAAATCAAACAAAATTGTTTGTCTTTGTATTCTTTCTAGTGGAATATCTTTGAGGTAAAACGAGTTGAACAAAACAAGATATTCAATTACTTTTTTTTCACTAATCTTAAAAATTAAAATTTAAAGAATAATCAGCCAACTGTTAAACTGTGAAGACTCAGTAAAGATTAATTTTATGAAGCCCTATGAGTTTAATGGTGCTTTGGATTCTGGGTTTCCATAGTTCAGAGAGAGGCTAAAAACTATTGCATCATTATTTGCTTGTCTTTCATATGCCTCGCAGTGAATGGTATGATATTTACAAACTCTGGGGAGCCTATCATTTTCCTCCTGCCTCTTCGTGTGTTGTGTGGCAAACTCTGCACTGGAAAGGTCAAATTTGGAGGAAGATGTTTATTAGAAACGTGTAGGTGTAGTTTTGCATTTAGGGCTCTCTGTCTGGGAGGTCTGAAGCAGGCAGAGACTGGATGAGGGTAAAGTCAAGGTCACCTTAGTTGTCAGGCTTGAAAGAAAACTGCAGTCTGCAAAATGCAGGCTTTCTTTCAGCTGCAGAACAAATGGCTGTGGGACCAGCTAGTGGATCGATGTGGAAGGGGTAAAGTGTACTAAAAAGAGGAATTACTGGAGGGGGAGACACACCAAGCACACTTCTCTTCAGTGTCACTGGGACATGGAATAATTGGCTAGTGGGCTTGTATGGACAGTACATCCTCTAAAGATAATAATCAAAAACCCAAAGAATATTATAAACCCCACAGTTTTAAAATGTTTCAAGGTGTCTATTAAAGATAAAATTAATAAAACCGTTCATAAAATGATAGCAGTTTAACCATAGCAGCTAAAAATAATGGTAAACAACAGTTGAAAATATTTTGAGGAGCCAAATGTGACAATAAATATCACCATATTATTTTCAGCACAGATCTACATAAAAAGTGTAGGCAGGTGAAAGAGCTAGCCCTGATTAAAGTTGAGCAGCAAATCATCTACCAACACCTCTAAAACTCACTAATTAATACACTGTAACCTATTTGTTAAAACTATCTGCAGAATTTGGTAGGTGGATTTAGTTAAATTAATTCTTTTTTACATGTATATATTTAAATCAATTGTTAACTCTTTCACCTGCCTACACTTTTTATGTAAATCTGTGCTGAAAACGATAAAGTGATATTTAGTTTCACATTTGGCTCCTCAAAATAATTTTTACCATTATGTTTATCTTAGATGCTATAATTTTATGAACCATTTTAATTATCTTTAATAGAAACCTTTGAATATTCTGAAATGGTATTTGGCTTTTTATTGATCTTTACATGACATACTATCCATAGATACACAATGTTTTAGGAGAGGAAGCAAATTTTTAGGAGAGGACAGAACAGGGAGAAAAGTTTGAATTGGACCAAAAATCAGTGGCAACAAGTCTTATAGAGTGAAAAATCTACATTTAATTTTTTTTTGTTTCAAAAAATATGTACACTAATAAGTTCACCAATATATATTGAGGATCTCTGGAGATAAACAGTGAGTTTCTACAGCCATACGTAAACACAGTGGAGGTACTGTCATGGTTTGGGGGTTTATTTCAGCCAATGATGTTAGAGATCTTGTTAAATTGATAAAAAGCATTTAACCTGAAAAGGATTTTGGAATACCATCTGGAAAGCATCTAATTTTCTTCATTTTTCAGCAGGACAATGATTCCAAACACAGCGCTAACTTAGTAAAAGCATACATAGATTGAATACTGAAGGCTACTTAAAGAAATTACAAGAAAGGTTTCTTAGGAGAGAGCTGGCTGAAAAGTAAAGGTGGTTGTAGACTAACAAATATAATGAACTATTGCTCTATCAACAAATTAGAAACCACTTCTGTCTCTTTAGATTTAGAGAAAGCATTTAACCAGTGTGGTGTGGGGTTGGTCTGTGGTCTGTGGCAGACTCGCTGTGTAAGATGGGTTGGCCCACACTGGGAATTCTGGTCTGTGCCTTGGCGGCTCGTGGGTGCCCGCAGGCCCGGGGTGGGGTGCCCAGGTGAGGGAGCAACTGTAGTTGTAATTGAATAGATGGCTGTTATTGTGGCTCAGCGTGCAGATCAGCCCCAAGACTTTGGACTGATATCCACACTCCAAAGTATAAAAAGCCTTCTCTTCAAGTAACGGTGTCATTATTGAGAACCCATAACAACATAAAGAAACAAGACAGAGGGTTGTGGGTCACGTAGGTCTCAGTGGGTAGACCCCATCATGTGCCTCTGCTGGCTGGTGACCTGCTCCTTGTTTTTAATGTCACTGTAGTCATCAAGGGAGGTGTTCACCCTCTCCACCACTCTCCACTGGATGCTGCTACCCCCCAGAGCGTGTGGTTGGATAAGCTGACATGGTCATTAACCCACTCCCTTGGTGATTTGGGGTGGCTTGGATCTCTTCCATGTCGGGGAAGCAGGGGGTGGTCTCTGCCAGGTACTGAGCGGTTCTGGGAGGCCTGAGAGTGTGGCCTTACATCTTCAGTACTCTTGGGGGCTGCAAATGGTCTGATTGAGGCTTCCCACCCTCATTTTCAAGTATATTTCGTAACAAAGACACATTCTCGCTTTCTTTCTCTCTCTGTCTCACACACACACACACACCAAAAGAAGATTGCTGATGTATGTACCTGTGCATTTTCACACACAGTGGCAGTTGGCGAAACATTGTGCATTTCTATTTGTACTTTCACTGAGCTGAAGTATTGTGTGTATAAATTCTGCAATATCAAAAGGACTTTTAAAAAGAACGTTTAATTTAACAACAAAATCTGTCCGTGTCACCTGGAGCAGCTGAGGGTGTTGCTGTCTGCCTAGTTAAAGAGGTTGAGGGGAAAGGTTTGTGTACTCTGGCTGGAGGTTCTGTGTGTCTCTGTCATCAATGTCTCGCTGTGCTCCATCCCAAGGTTGCCTCTTGTAGCCGTTGCCAGACTGGCTGCGAGCTCTAGGTTGCAGGCAGGTGGTGAGGTCTTTCTTTGCCCAGTTCCTGAGCAGGTGTGATGAGGCTTATGGCCAGAGTCAAGGTTAGCACACAGTGAAGGAAAGTGGAGCCACTTGGTTTGTCCAGCGAAAATGCAGCAGTGCAAAGAGTCCAAATTGGCTCGTGAAGAATTATCCTGATCTGTCTCGCTGTGATTTCACTGCAGTAAAAGTGTTGCAGAGAGCTATTTTCATGAAGCTTTGTGTCACTTAATCATTAGAAGGAGATTGATGGATTCTAACAGTCGTCTCTGGCTATTTCTGCATCATAATCAGCTCACTTCCCCTTTGTTTCTATTTCACTTTTCTTTGGTTTGTTCTTGTCTGTCTGACATTCAGCAGTGGTGGAAGTTTAAAGCCTTAATGATGGGGAGGCTGTCAGACCCACGCAAGCAGCTTGATGGCATGAGTGAAAGGCTTTGTGAGTTTGTGAAAAACACTAAAGATGTCTCTTCCCTTCGTGGGCAACCTTCAAATGTCCTCAAGGAGACGAGTGGTCTGTTTGATTTTTGAGTATGCTCAGTCCAAGCGAGGGAGGTTGTTCAATCATTTCCTACTGCTACCGCTACATAGGTCATGCACATAGGTTAGTTAAAATGATGCTATAATTATACTTAAAGCAGGAGAAACTGTTTCCCTTTTTTTTTTTTCCCAAAGACATTTTTTTGTGCCAAAATGCGTAGATGCAAGAGTGCTTTGCATCACTCTCTCCTGCTCTGTGGGAATGTCATAAACGACCCACTGTAACAAATATCCAACGTCCCCAGCCGAACACGCATGCACAAACAGATGATAAACTGACAGTTTGCTTTTGCAACGGAGCCAGAACATGTGCAAACATGCTGATTTTGCTGTAAACTTGTGTTGCTCTGTTTGTAGAGCGCAGATGAAAACGGAGACATGGTTGACAGGTTTTCTGCATGGCAGCCACTCAGAAGTCCATCCGCATAAGACTGCAAACTCATAAATAACAGACCTCACGAGGTCCGACTGAAAAAACCTGTCCAGCATGTAATGCACAGACAAGCCAGAGCTGTTTAGAGTTTCAGTATTGGATTTATCTGCAGGGCCAGAGCAAAAAAGAAAAAAAAGATGAAGAAAATCTAGAATAAAAGACAGCATATGGTTAGTACCACAGTGATGGAATGGCTTAGAACACCACTTACTATTTTCAGACAAACTGTGTGGGTTGAAACATGCTGTTATGCTCCAAAGGTGTGATATTTTCAAAGCAGGGAGAGATCTACATTTTACTCTCTCGCTACAAATTCTTTTGAAACATCTTTCTACCTTCTGTCCAGCAGCTACCGAGGACTCACGTCCCAGCGCCGTGAATGACTTAAAAGCGATCAAGGATGTTCCACGTTGCTGCTGTTTCTCTCTCATTATCAATTCCTCTTTAATGAACCCCCCCCCCAACAGTGCCCCTTCCGTGTTATTCCTTAGAAGATCTGCTTTGTCTAAACGTCTGTGGCGGCATCCTGCGTGCTCACGGGATGCCGCCGCGTTTACTCTGATTGCTGTAGTCACTTACATTAGCCCTGGCTCTTAACTCTCATCTCATGGGTGGTTTACTGTATCGATGTTTTTCTCCCATAGGTTGTAACCCTGGGGAAGAACAGCCGTGGTTACCACTACATTCTGGCCAATCTTGTGAGTAATAACTATGCTGCTCCCCTGGGGTGGGGGGTGTGGGGTGTGGGGAGGGGGACACCACCTTTTTTTCTGCATGGAGTCTAAGTCTCAGCCTTGGGCGCAAATGTGCATGGACAATAAGTGGATTAAAGGCTTTTATATAGGACTGTATATAGTTGTTTCTCTCTCTACATATATATATATATATAAGGCTTTCAATGTTTGTGCCTCATGCTTTATAAATCACAGTCCAGCAGTCACACTACATTGCAATTTTGCTTCAGTATACAGTCATATTTGAATATCAGTGAGCATCCTTAGCAATAAATAAACAGGATTTAACCTTTTTAACGATCCTTGGAGGGCAGCCATATTTTTTCCCTTCACTCTCGGGAATGTAATGTTCATTTAGCCTTGGTATTAGCATGAGCGTTTTTAAGTGAAAGGCCGGCCCCGCTCTCACTCGCTGATCTCCTGCTGCCATTTCTCCGAGTTTAGAAGATGTGATTATGCAGCAGTCAGACTCGTGTCCTTGCACAACATGACACAATTCTGCACTTAAAAAACAGTGATTTGACCATAAAAAGAAATAACTGTCATAGCTCCAGGGTCAAGAAGGAAATTTAAAGGCAGCTGGTGCAGCGTACGTTTTTAAAATGCATTAAAAAGTGTCAGGGGGGCTTTTTTTGTTGTTGTTTTTTAACATGGTAAGGCTTTCTGAATGAAACTAGGCCAGCTGGTTCAAGTAAAAAATTTAGACTCTACATGGTATGACACAAACTCTAAAGTATCTTCTGGCTGCTTGTGTATGTGAAAATGAATTCAGGTTCCACCGCAAAGTGTGAAGAGAAACATTTGCTTCAGTGTAATTGCAAACACATGCTGCTCTCTCCGACAGCACAGGATCCTTAATAAAATGCACCTTGCGCGCTGCCAGAATGGCTGCTAATATTTTGTGGAGCTTTGCCCCGGGTTATATTAAAAAACCTCAAAGAAAAACAAGTTACATGAGTCTCATCCTCCCCCGTTTCTCTTTTGTCTCGTCTCAGGGATTTTCTAATGTGAGCCTGGACAAAGTCTTCGCCGGTGGAGCCAACATTTCAGGGTTTCAGATAGTCAACCCTGAGAACCCGATTGTGCAGCAGTTTATTCAGCGCTGGGAGCGGCTAGATGAAAGAGAATTCCCAGAGGCCCGAAACGCCCCTCTGAAGGTGCTATGCTTGCAAGGCCTTTCATTGTGCATGCGGAGTGCAACGATCATCCTTTCTAAAGTGCTGTCTATTGGTTCTTCTCCTCTCATCCTCTGTTTGCCTTTGTCATTCTCTTGTCTTTCCCACCCTTTGCTTCCTCTGTCTTAGCGTTGCATCCCTCAGAGCAATCGATATATTGATAGGCAGCGCAAGCCAAGGTTATATTGCTGCTTCAATTTACATCTAATTAAACAATGATCAAGAAAGAAATGGATTTTGAATGGCATTTAATTAGATTTTGTCACGGTGCGCTGGTCAACAAACAAGTGGCTCTAGCCTCCGTGGTGAAAAGGTCAGGCGAAGTTGGAAGGGAAGTGCGTGGGAGATAAAATCATGCATTAATTCTCTATTTAATTCTCCCCGCTAAAAAGTTTTCAAAGAGGTCCTGACCCTTACAGAAGTCCTGGCTTTTCTAATCCAATCTATCTAATCTAGCTATTTTTAGCATGAGCAAGCTGTCAGAGGTTTCGCCAGCGCCGCCCAGACTGACCCGCCTGGCAAGTGCTGAAATGCAAGTCATGAGAGCAACATATAGGCTGAACAAATTACACCAGGATTTTCTCATTTTAACAGCTTTATTAAAAAAGCAGCAGTCTTTTTTTATTGATTTGTTTTTACCTCACACCAATTCAGCGTGTCTTTAGCTGTTTTGTTGTTTGACGTGCGTGTGTGTCTGTGTGCAGTACACTTCAGCTTTGACTCACGATGCAATCCTGGTGATAGCAGAGGCCTTCAGGTACCTGCGGCGCCAACGTGTGGATGTCTCTCGTCGAGGCAGCGCCGGAGACTGCCTAGCCAATCCCGCTGTACCTTGGAGCCAAGGCATAGACATCGAGAGAGCTCTCAAAACGGTAGGGTGGGGGCGGGGAAAATGGAAAGCGAGTGGCAAGCTAAAAACTAAAGAAAAGGCTGGAGGAAGCGAAGCACAAATAGCAAGTGAGAGAGTGATAAAGATGGAAAGTGACAGAGAGAAGGGAAGAGAGTGTAGAGCTATTCTCCTCCCTCTGCCTGCAGATATCTCTGCACAGAGCTCACTCAAAAATCCAGGCCCTCATTACCATAAAACTACATCTTTTATTAAAGCGTATCCAGTTCATCATTTGATTAACAGACAGCATGCACTTCAATAGCTCCGTGGACTCCAAGTGCCTTAATGCCAGCTACAGTATGCAACCTGGGTTATAACTACTGCACATTCCACTGTGTCTTTCTGTCTGCCCATTAGGTCCAAGTACAGGGGATGACTGGGAACATCCAGTTTGACAACTATGGCCGCAGGACCAATTACACCATAGATGTTTACGAAATGAAAACAGGTGGGCCGAGGAAGGTAAGAGAGGCCGGTGGCTGTCATCTATCAAATGTGACGTACAGACCTGATCAAAAAAACAAAAAACATTTCATCTCTCTCTTTAAAAAATCTAACAGCTGGCACACATCAAAATCATGGAATCTGGCCAAAGTGTAATTTATAAATGATTTATTTCTCGGCTCTAAAAGAACAAAACTCAGTGACTGTTGGTCACATGTTGCCTCGAGCCATTTAGAGACTAATGCATGATTGTGCAGAAGTGGAAAACATTTTGAAGCAAGCCTGTACTGCCATTTATTAAAGTACTGAGGGCCAGGTGGGACCAGCAGGGCTGAGAGGACAGCAGAGAGTAATGCTGATTGCCTTTCTCCACCTCTGTTAGGTAGCAGCACTGATGAGCTATGCAGAGTATTACAAGCCCCACAAATCAGTCGTAGCCTGCAATCTGATAGCTAAAGCTGTCCTATCAAAAGAATGATAGAGAACTATTTCGTTGCTGTAGGATAGCACAGATTTGATATTTGGTCCTCTTCTGACAGTAATTACCATTCAAATAACCAATTACTGTAAAGGAGGATCCAAGAATTCCTCTGGCTCCTCTTCAAAATGCTAATTCCCAGTGGTACATTCACATTATAACCAGCACCATATGATGACCTCTGGTTTTATTTCATAACCTCTCTGAGTTCCAAGAGACAGCTGTGAATTTCTCGTTAGCTGGATAAGTGTGGGCTCAGTGTGATGTGATGTGTGATTATGCCGCCTGCCTCCCAGGCCTCTAAAGCCCACACTTCAATTAGCATTGCAAAGCCCTCACAGCTATCCCTACACTGTCAAACAGAGGAGGAGAGAGCGGGGAGAGGGGCCGGGAGAAAGGAGGTCAGCGGGAGAGAGTGAGGGAGCGAGGGAAGACGAGACAAGTCGGGCAGGCTGGGCGGCACTTTGTCATGGACCTGGAGCCCCAGTCACCCCAGTGACAGTTTCGAGGATGAAGGTTCTTAGCTGTGACTGTCACGATTGATGCATGGGCTGATATCTGTCCCAGCTGCTAGGGGGTGAGATCAGGACAGTGCCACTGGAGCAACACTCCGTGACACAGGTCCCAGCAGCCGTGTCCCTCGAGCAAAGTGTCTCAAATATCACTCAAGGACTAGAGAGCCTGGAATAAGCATTTAATAACGTCCAGCACCGCCCCGCCCGCCACCCCAAATCACCCAGTCTGCCAAGTGCACTTAATACAGCCACAGCTGTAACGATCGGGAGCTCAATTCTGAGGCGTCTGCTGCTTTCTAGCGCCCCCACTTGGTGCTCAGTCTCTGCTGTACACCTGTTTGTCCCAAACATGAAAGATCTCATGCAAAAGAGAAAAAAAAGAAAAGGAAAAGAAAAAATGCAGAGCAGATGTGAAGGAAAGAAAAATCCAAGCCAGCAACAGTTAGACTTTTGGCAATAACATATGCAACACGTTTCATCACGAGCCAGAGCAGCCATTATTTCAGACGGGCAAACAAACACTTGACATTGGTTTGACTTAAGCATCTGTAGAGCAGAATGCAGAGTAACTACAGCGGCAGGACAGAGTAAAACTGAGGAGCCACTGCAATATTATGCTAGATTATTAAACGTGTATGCGGTTCACAGGTTTGAATATCAATTATTTACCATAAAAAGGTGGAAGGGATTGAAGTTGCCATTTGCTCACGGATTGCAAAGGAGCAATTGGGTATCTGAATTTCGGGTGGATCGTAAAAGGCAAAAGTCCCTCTGTAATCACGTCCGTTATCTGCACGTTGAATGCAGAAATGTAAACGCAGCATTCTATGCCCAGAAAACTGTACCTGTTTATCTGGTCTGTTTTAGTACTCTGCTCATGTGGTTGAACATCAGGGCAGAGGCAGCAAGTCTCTGGGGAAAGCTTCGTTGTTTCAATGAGCTCTGCAGCGCTGCATTTCCCTGTAATATTTGTTCATTTCCCTTCTGTATGCTCACTTATATCTGGACCGTGGGCCGGAGTGCATCACTAACCGCTGTTTTCTCTTTGCAGATCGGATACTGGAATGAGTACTCGCGGTTTGTAAATATTATGGATCTGCAGGTCTCCAACGACTCCTCAGTGGAAAACCGAACGATTGTGGTCACTACTATTATGGTACACTTTCCACGCAATTTTAAATGTTTCACGTATTCTGCCACTCAAGGTCATGGTGTTGATTCCAATGAGTGATACATTCTGTCCTGGGCGGGTAGAACCACATCTTTCTTGTGTTGCTTTCCATCCACTCACTACACGTTGAAACAGTCGATCCGGCTTGGAGGAGTGTTTCAACTGTATCCGTGTGGGTGTCAAAGCATTTTGATTTTCCATACTTCAGTGGCCTGTCGTAGCAGTGACATCACAATAATGGTATAAATGATTATGGTTGACTCCATCAGTTACAAAAAAAAAAAAAAAAGCATACAAATGCATACGTAAGTAGACCTGTCTGTCCTCATCAAGTAAATGTTCAATGACACTTGGGATAGACTTGCCGCAGAATGACTACAGAATGATACTGCAATGGTTTCCCAGGTGGGGCAAAGCAAAATAAACAGTATTGGATGGGGATGATGAGAAGGTGCTGTATTTCTTTTCCCTTGTTATCTCCCCTTCAATCTATTTTGTATTGCTCCTGCTATGTGTTCTGTGTTGAAGTATGCACAGCTTGTTAGCCTTTTAAACGGAGGATCATGTTCGAGGCACTTTCACAAAGGAACATATAATCACCAAATATATTTTCGATTTCTTTTCTTTAAACTGGATTTAGTAGGTAAATATTTCGGGCTTATTGGACGGCTCCCATATTTACTGACTGTTTAATGGCATTCTAATTACCTGTTCTCCGCAAACAAACGCTTCAAAATGACAAAGAAAAACGTTTGGAAAAGTGATAAGTGTCCATGGGATTTATGCAAAGCTAGATCTTCATCTGTATTCCGAGCCGTAAGCCGGCGTCACTCAATAGCAAGAGGAAACATTTAACATCTCCAGGTGAAAAATACAGTCAGGAGGCAAACACGTGTTAACAAGCAGAAAATACTCAATGGATCCAAGGTTAGGGGATACGTTCAGCACAGAACAAACAAACCATTGCTCTCCTACTTGCACTCTAATTGTGTGTGGCTGTAATGACAATGCCTGCTCTCCTGAGCAGTCCTATTGTTTGATAATGATGATGATGTGCTCAGTAAGAGAAAAGACGAGCTGCACCGGCATTTTGAAAAGGAGAGGAACACTAGCACGCTCCTGCTCTCCTGATCTAGTTATTTTATTTTACAGAGTACTCGTTTGCTCTTTTTTTTCCTAGATAGCAAACAACAGCTTTTTATAATCATTTTATTTCATATTATGGTTTTTTTTTGGTTTGGTTTTTTTGGAATGAAACAGCCTTTAACTGCGCATTGATGCAATGTGCTTGAATATGTCGAGATACTATGGGCACTCTCTGATCCCTCTCCTGTCACTGGCATTTACTTATGAAACCCATTCCCATCCTCACCCACCTCTGAGCTGACCCACACCTTGCCTACCAATGACTCCCAGCCCAGCTTACTCTGTGAAAGTGAAAAACTTTTCTTTTTTCTAAATTATTTCCCATTGAAACGATTATCCTCTTTGTCATTGACCCCCTTTATTACGGCCTTGGGCTCAAAAATGGGTTGGGTACATTGGCCTTGGTGTCTGCTGGCTGCCACCGCTTGATGAAAGCAGTGTGAACACTCGGTCACGCTGCTGTTATCAGTGCGTATTTGTGCATTCGCAGGGCATCATCTGTGTATGCACGACTGCATGGATGTGGTTATAGCAGCTTCTCATATTCTGTGTGTGTGCGGGAGTGCGTGCGTGCACGGAGTTATGTGAGAGCGTGCATGCATACATCTGTATAATGGAATCTGTGCGATGGCATGGGAGTGAATAAACCAGCGTGTGTTTGAATCAACAGGAAGCTCCTTATGTGATGTACAAGAAAAATTATATGCATCTGGAGGGGAATGACAGATATGAAGGCTACTGCGTCGATTTAGCATCTGAGATTGCCAAACATGTTGGAATTAAGTACAAACTGTCTATAGTAATGGATGGAAAGTACGGAGCCCGAGACCCTGAGACCAAGACGTGGAACGGGATGGTGGGTGAACTGGTCTATGGGGTGAGTACTGGGAGTCTCACTGATTACAT
Organism: Pundamilia nyererei; assembly: GCF_000239375.1. Taxonomy (NCBI): domain Eukaryota; kingdom Metazoa; phylum Chordata; class Actinopteri; order Cichliformes; family Cichlidae; genus Pundamilia; species Pundamilia nyererei. The sequence goes on along the minus strand of NW_005187402.1, from coordinate 8,662,208 downwards.
GACAGTTTGCAAGGAACTTCAACATGAGAGGAGATCTCATTTTTCTATCTTAAGGTTATCACCAACCCATAGTGAACTCATCAGCTCTCGCCCAGTGCAAAAGCCTAATGCTGGCCCAGGAAGCTCAGCTGTGAGTGAATTTGTCAAATGCAGCCTGAAGCATTGGGGAGTTGGTGATCATCTTGAGATGGAGAAAATGAAATCATTTCTCAGTGCTGTTCATTGCAATTAATGCTCTTTGCTTTAGCCTGAAAATCCTAACTCTCTTGCAGGCGATACCGAGGTAGGTGGAAGGCAAAAGAAGGAGTCCATATGGCAAACACACTGTAATCACTTTGATGAATGAAAGAGTGTATGCCTTTGAAGTGATTGTGTAATTACGCTCAATGTTTCATGTGTATGATGAATACGCCGCATTGTAAATTCACAGCTGAGAAAATCTGCTTTAGAATCAACAGCTAAATTGTGGCTTGCGGTTTGGAACAACAAGATCCATATGTGGCGCGCTCCATAAACGTTGAACCTCTCACATTAGCGAAGGGTCACACCGTGTTTTACATCTGACGGCGCCCGGGCCCGTGCGACACCTCCAGCAATACAAAATTGCCTCCCCTCCCGTCGCCACATCGAACCCCACCGACCCGCTCACCCCTCTCCAAGGCCACAGCGGTTGAGCGGGGGCCAAATGCAAAATGCATGAGGGTTTGGCTTCCTCATCTGTTCAATTTCCTAACTATCAGCTTGAGAGATTGCCTGGTTTGATGTGCTATCGCCACCAAATTATCTTTCAAATGGGAAAAGACCACTCCTTGCAGATGGAAGGGGAGGAGGCGGGGAGAAAAAAAAATCTTCCAATCACATCTCTGTCAAGTCTTTCCAGGCCTGTAATTTTACAGCAGGTGGGTCGGGACTAATAGTTTTGTACGTTTTGACCTTTTGACCAGTAAATTAATTTGATTTTAGTTGTCTTTTAAAGGTTAGGCCCGAGGCTGCTCTTTATTGCTTTGTTTCCCTCACCATTGATTGAGTGCTGCTTACGCCCGCACCCCGGATTAAATGGTTATAGCTGCTCGCAACGTTGTGTTGACAGGGCAAAGAAAACAGTCGTGTTTATCGGCTCTATTTGTGTTGCTCCTCGGCTGACCTTGTAAGAAACATTTTCTGCCTCCTGCTGATTCAGTCCAATGTTTTCTCGGTTTCGCCGCGAAAAAAAGAGAAAAAAACAACAACAGCTCAGGCCGATATGAAGAATCGTCTTCTGCGTATTGTCTGCTTTGAAGAGGAGCAGTTATTTAATTAATCACATACACAAGCTGCAGTAACACTGTTGAACATGATTAATTATTTTCTTCTGCCTTTACAGAGAAACCCATTGTGATTTCTAAAAAGGCAGCACCACCTCCGTGGATGTGTTTTGATAATATAATGTGATTGAAGCAGCAGAGCAAAGGAGGGGGATAAAGAGAAACAGCTTGGGAAAAAAAAAAGAAAAAAAAAAGCTAATGCCAGAATAAACAGTTTGGGAAACCCGGCGTGCTGAATGCCATGTGATGAAGTGTACACAGGGAGGGCTCGCAGATTTCTCTATGCAGCAACCTGTTTACATTTCGCAAATTAAAAGTTAACAGTTCTAATTAGCATGCGCACTTAACACTTAATTTTGCCTTGTGTTTGATTGCAAACAGTTTGTTTTGATTCATTTAGCGCTCCAAGTGTTGGCTAATATCCCAGGTCACGACAAAACACACGGCGCAAATGTGACCGTGTTTTCTCTCTTTGTGTGTGTGACTGTGCATGTGTGTGTGTTTGTGTGTTTTTCAGCCTGTCTTCCAATGTGGTGGCTCATTTATGAAAATGATATGTATAAAATGCATAATAAAATATTGTTGTTTTATATCCCCCTCAGCTCCAGCCATTCAAACATAAAGAAAAGAAATAAATAAATAACCTCTTTCTTTATGCAGGTCATAACTAACACTTGCTGTGCATGTCCCTGTTTCCAGAGAGCAGATATAGCCATTGCACCTCTCACCATTACACTGGTGCGAGAAGAGGTGATAGACTTTTCCAAGCCATTTATGAGCTTGGGCATCTCCATTATGATAAAGAAGCCGCAAAAGTCCAAGCCCGGTGTTTTTTCCTTCCTGGACCCTCTGGCCTATGAAATCTGGATGTGTATAGTGTTTGCCTATATCGGGGTGAGCGTGGTCCTGTTCCTGGTCAGTCGGTTTAGTCCTTATGAGTGGAACCTCGAGGAACAGGATGAGACCAAAGACCCTCAGACTCCCCCCGATCCTCCCAATGACTTTGGCATCTTCAATTCTCTCTGGTTCTCGCTGGGCGCCTTCATGCAGCAGGGCTGTGACATCTCCCCCAGGTGGGTCAGCTCCAGTAGACACAAGGAGTGGACAGCAGATGAAAATAGAAAAACAAATCTGATGACTACATGAAATCTTAATTTTCTGTTCTTCTCCTTTTAGGTGTTCATTGCTTGTGCTAATTTTGCATTCGTTGCAGCTATCATATATGCAATGTCAGTGTCAGTGAGCGTACGATGAAATATTTATCACCATAGTAGACAGATCAATACGTTCCACAGGCTGTGAAATGCCTTTTGAACCCTGATTGTTTCACAAGCAAATAAAGACTTGGATTGGAGTACATTTAAACAACTTGCCTTTACTTGTTCCGTGGAAATGTGCTGTTTCAGAGTGCTGATGCAGCACCAGGTTGCCGTTAATGATTTACATGGAAATTCTGATGACTGATGCAATTAGGTACATTAAACACAACTGGCAGATCTTAGCTGGTTGATGGCCACCACATGCCACCGTGTAATTACATCCCGTGTTTCCCTGTCGTCAACCCCTCTCTCGCAGGTCTCTGTCAGGCCGAATTGTTGGCGGTGTGTGGTGGTTCTTCACCCTCATCATCATCTCCTCCTACACAGCCAACCTGGCTGCCTTCTTGACAGTTGAAAGAATGGTCTCTCCTATAGAAAGTGCCGAAGATCTGGCAAAGCAGACAGAGATAGCATATGGCACTTTGGACTCAGGCTCCACTAAAGAGTTCTTTAGGGTGAGTAGTGTCAAGAAACTGCTTTATGCACGCATACACACACACAGCACAACACTAATCAGCCAGCGGCTCCTTTTTCTTTCAGCTCAAATGGCAAATAATGCATTTGGTTTAAATATTTTGCACTCAGGCGTTCTGAATCATAAAAAACTGCTCTGTGCAATGTCCTTGATCAACTCCTCCTTGCAACTTTTCCATTTTGTACCTTTAGTGCAGCACTCTTGACCTGCACAAGATTGCTCCAAATGAGGCGTGTTGACACAGAAGCAGTTCTTGAACTCTTATGACACAAACGTGAAATTTATGCAGTACTACTGCAGTGTGCAACCTTGAGGCACGGGGCCTGTCAGCAGAAAGCGTGGTAACAACACGGAAGACTCAGAGGTGATAAAAACAGGAGGCTAATCAAAGTACCCACATCAGACTCAAACTCAGAAGGGTCAGTTCATGAAGTGTAATTAGCTAGCTGGCCATGGCAGGCAAATTGGACCTGATGAAGAAGAGCCCTGTAGGTCAAACAGAGCAGTCTGAAAGACATTTTAGAGGGAATAAGCAATATGTCCGTCGGTGTGAGAGACTAAGCAGGCAATTAGGTTATAAATGAACTAAAATCTGAAGCAAAAGTGTATTAGTCTGCGAAAGGCTACACAGCAGTTAGACAGTGCTCATATCTGAGACAATCAGGCTTCTGATGTGAAACGCAGAGATGGCTAAAGCTCATGGCTGTGGCTACACTAGCAGTCCAGTGTTGAAAAAGCATTAACGAAACAGCACTCAGCCTGTGATGACGAAAAGGCAATATGACAGTCTTTTATCTTACGCTCCCTCATTACTCATCAGCAGGAGAGAAACAATTCATATGTTTCACAGCTGCAGCCTGTTGGCAGAAAGAGCACTTCATTTGTATTACCCCTGGGTTGCGTTGCTCACGACAACAAAATGCAAAGTCAAATCTGTGCTTTTTTTTTTTGGGGGGGGGGGTTTAAAACAAAGAAGGGAAAGATAGTGTCTGCACAGCTTAATGTTTAAAACCCTTTTCTTTTTAAGTCTGCAAACTCTGGGGCTGTTTAAAAAAAGGAGGCTGCACTCAACGGTAACATCGCACATTCTAGGACACATGGCGCATGACCGCATCTTTTTTTAATTCTCTATACACCACCTCATAAATCTGTCATCACTTTCCCTTTCACCAGAGATGCCGCGCAGGTGTGTAAACAGTGTACTATACGCCTTTGTGTCACACACATGACGGATGCCAGTTACAAATTAGCTTTAGAGTCGAGCCACCGAAGGTCTGCTGGTAGGAACTGTCTGAGAAGTGGTCGGGAAGTCTGGAGTTTTCTTGTGTTCTGTATAATGAGCGTCCTAGATACATCCCCGAGTCTTCAAATAGGAAATGACATGTGTGAGCTGCTCTTCCAAGGGACTTTTAATTAAAGCTGTAGAAAGCTGACAAGGAAAAAAACACACTGATTAATCGGAGTTCAAGTTCTATTTCAGATCTGTTTTCAGGAAATACATTCAGGCTTAATTAGACCCATACGGCATCAACCAGCTGGAAATTTTAAATCAAGTCCAAATTTTCAAACAAGACATATGTCATCATCTCTGACACTGCTGGCCTTGAATTTTTCATGATTTCACCTGGTTTATTTTCCAGAGCTCCCCGACAAAGAGGAACAGTGCTGCAAAACATATTTATTACCTTTTTAGTGCAAAGAAATACATAAAAAAGAATATTGCTTGTGGTAATAAGCTACCAAGCTCTCTAACTCCTGTGTGGATTTTAATGTATTAATATTAGTTGAATTATCCCATTATCTACTGGAGTTCAGACATTCCTCCAAGGCTGTTTTCCTCTGTGCCTGATAAATTGACACAGCTGACAGTGTGGCAATATTGCCATCGCTGTATACACCTATGACAGAAATTTTAGAAAAGCTGCAGAGGAATTTTCAAAGAGCGGTGTCAGAGTCTGCTGATTCTGCTGCCCACAACAAGCTAGGACAGCTGGCCTGGGAGTCCGCTGACGTGCCCAGCGGAAGCCTGACTGGCTCTAGGCGCTTGGCACCGCCTCTGCCCGTTCTTGGCTCGTCTTCCCAAGACTACCCTGCTTGTTTGGGCACCCTTCTCTCCTCGGTCCTCTGTCTTCAGCCCGTCTGCTGCATTACCTTGAGACAGTGGCGGGATAGCTTCAAGCTTTGTAATGCTCTTCCTCAACACAGCAGCTGTCATGCTCTACTGCACTGCTGTGGTTTGTTTCATCATTTGAATTCCTGTCATGGATCTTTTCATGCAGCCAGTTGAATATTTGGGTTTTGGATGATTAGAAAATGATGAGTTGTACCAGCGAGGCCATGTTTATCCTCTTGATGAGGTTTTATTCCATCAGAAAGGCTTGGCTCGGTTACATTTCCAAATGTACATGGAGGCAGAAGCTGGATCATAATAACGGCCGGGATGATAAAATGAGCTGATGTGGCTGTTTAATTATGTGTAAAGACTGGGGTGAGACCATCAAAGACAACCACACTGCTGTCCCTTCATGCACCTCATTTAACAGTGTAATAATGAAAGAATGATAATTGCACAGAGAAATGAGAGTGCAGCATTGTTTTCTATTGTCCTCATAAGACTGCACATTACCCGCAAGCCTCAAGAGCGAACATCATGCATCTTACTGATCAGCAGGTGTGTTGGAGATGAGAGCAGCAGCTTGAGTGCAGTCACCAATGCATTTTACTAAGCATGAAAATCAATTTCACGTCTCAGCTACTGTGGTACAGACACGGTGGCTTCAGCAGGGTCCAACGCAATGTTTAATAAGCAGCTTTTCTTTTTTTATGCAGAGTAGACCTGCATTAGGGCACGGTAGCACGAAGAAGAGCAGTCAAGGAGATTTATGCAAGAAATTCTTAGGTTGCCCTGCAGTCATATGCAGCGCATTGTAACACAACTCCCCGAGCTCTTGTCACTTTGTGTTTCAGTACAGTGTCGGGTAAAGGGGTGGCTCCTATAAAGATTAGAGGCTGTTTGCATAAAAGGGAAAGCTGACAATAGTGTCTAGCGCAAGATAGGCATAACCTCTGAGGAAAAACACCATACTCTGAGGGCCCAGGCGAACTTTAGATCAGCGGCAACAGCGGGCGCGAGAGCGGTTATTGGAGTCCAGCAACGAGCATCAAAGACGAGCAATTGGTATTCAGGGTGTAGCATGTGGCACTTCAATGACAAAGTACACCCCCAGAGCCTCAACTTTCATCTCTGCATACTTGAGATACAGGTAGTCCTGGCACACAGGATATTGGAGGAAAGTGGTGATGTCTACAAACAAAATGGAAGTGAAGTAAAGTCGAATGAAATGTAGTGGCGGTGTGTTTGGAGATGGCCTTTAAGATACACAAGCAGTGGAGCGTATGTAGGGGAGGCTATAATGAAAGCAGCCGGCCACGCCGAAGGAAGAATAAAAAACAGGTTGCGGTTCGAAGGGCAGTGGACAGCATTCTGGAAACGCTGCGTAATTCCAAATCAATACAGATTAAGCGGTTATTTAGAACAGAGAGGTCAGTTTCTTTGACTTTGAACTTCAAACACGTGTTTCTCCTTGAACAATTTAATGACATTATTAGCAATATTGCAATAATAGAATCTTCAGCTGATTTCAAGGAGAAGTGATCTTCAAAACACAGAAATGTAAACCTTCTTCACCTTTGTTTTCTCTTCCTCTGCATCACAGAAGACTTTAAAGACTGTTTTCAGGCCAATAAGCATTCTCTAGATTGCAAAGAGATACTT
>NW_005187402.1:8632968-8653881 GCF_000239375.1 Pundamilia nyererei | reverse complement strand
TTTTTTTTGCATACAGGTATAACAGAATAGCTTTAGTGTAGTTGTTGTTTTAAACTTGAGTATGAACTTATACAAAATGCAGCAAGATATAAAAAAAAAACAGTTTTGTTGATTAAAAAACACTATATCGGATCCATATCGGTATCGGCAGATATCCAAATTATTATATCGGTATTGGTATCGGACATAAAAAAAGTGGTATCGTGCCATCTCTAGTTTATACACCACTCTGCATTTAATCATTAGTTATTATTAATCTCTGGCTCTCTTCCACAGCGTGTCTTTCGTCCTGTCTTCCTCCCCTTCACCACCAACCAGTCACGGCAGAAGGCCAGTCATCCATGAGCTGATTCTGCCAGATGTTTCTTCCTGTTAAAAGGGAGTTTTTCCTTCCCACTGACGCCAAAAGCTTGTTGATAGGGGGTTGTCTGATTGTTGGGGTTTTCATGAATCTATTATTGTAGGGTCTTTACCTTACAATATAAAGCAACCTGATGAATGTAAAAACAAAGAATTAATTTTTTTACCTGATTTTTGTTTCTGAGAGAAATGAGATCCACATATAAGGACATTTGTTTTAAATGTCGATAGAACAGCGGCAGTATAATGTCCTCGTATCTGGATATCAGGCCCTTGTAGAGCAAAATGTATTATTTTGGTCTAGACATCCCAAAATGTGATGTCCACATACGTGGAAGCCAGGTCCTAGGAGGTTAAAAATACAAAACAAAAAAACTACAATAAAACTCACTTTTATCCCAATTTATATTTGAAATCTGGTTCTTATGTCAGTTTCCATTAAGGCAACGACAGCGATACTTCCATTCAAGCATTAATGATGCCGACCAACATTTACTGGCTGGATACCCTTTTAATTAAATATCTTCTCTTATATTGCGACACAATATCTTTGCATATGAGTCATTTACTAGCAACTATAGTGCTTTAATGTTAACATCCTACTGGGAAAATGCAATCCATAAACTGTGAACCCACTGCAGTTATTGGAGACTCACAAACAGAGCCAAATGAACCAACGTTTTTCCCCTGACTGTGTTTTACTCGAGGAAAGTCCTGCTCTTTTTATTCCTCCTCTTAGGTCGGGAGGCTTAAATAACAGACCGGAGCCTGTCTTTATGCAGGAAACTCGCAGTTTCAGACAGATTTGCAGGAAAACCACCTACACAGATGATGTAACAATGTCGCCTAGGTAGGCAGATAGGTAAGTAGGAAGGAGAGTAGGCTGAGACTCACTATTTAGGTACTTTGTTATAAAGATAGCAACACTGTGCTTGATATTAGTAATTTAAAAGACATCTAGAGAAGGAGGGTTGTGACATTTGCATGATAGCGAACACAGAGCCATGCAACACAGGCATCACAGCCATTCCCTGTCAAATCGTGGGAATCTCATTTAGGACACAGCAGTATATTCTAACAGGGCCATTATATAGTGTAAAGGAGTGGCAAGTGTATAAATCTGTATTTATGGCCGTATTTAACTGCTCAACAAATTGTCTGTTCATTGATTATGGACTTTTACAGTCATTATTCCCTAATTGAATTTTAAATGACCACCATAGATGGGAATGTGAATGATTACATTGTAAGGGAGTAGGCTCTTAGTGGCGTGTTCTTGTGGGTGTACTGTACGTGCCATTGTGCACCAGCATTCAATAATCAAATGTCCCTCCTTCCCTGCTGGGCTCTCTCACTGAGTCTTATTTTCTCTCTCTCTATCTTGTCTAAGCGTCTCAGTGGTGACTTTAGCAGAAGCAGTGAAACCAGCCTATTTAGGTTTCGGCCGCACTTGGTCCCTACTCCCCGTCCTGCTATTGATGAATTGACTTCATAAAGCACTGAGGCAGCACACTCTGTCGTCAGTAATCAATGCCCAGATCCATTCTTTTCTCTTCATTCTAGGAGGCGTCTGGAGCTTTCCCACCACTGAACAGATGAGCCCCGTGTCTTTGGGGAAATGTCCTCCAAAAACTATCGTCCTCTTCACGCTGTCTGACACATGCAAACTGAAGTCATTGAATGTGGCTGTTGTCAAATATAGCACATCTAACTCTCCTTAGCCTCATCTGTTGTATTTGAATTAAAGCAGATCAGCTATCGTTACAGCTTGAATTCCTTTTCATCTGAGCTCTGAACATTTTTCATGCAGGCTTTTTAATTTGTGTTATGCTGCTGTCTCATTTCATTCTCACCCTTCGCCCGGTTAGACTGTGACAGATGCCAGCAAACAAATTGTATATGATTACATAAAGCAAGTAAAAGCACTTTTGTTGGTCAAGGTTAATGCTTTTGTTTATTAACAGAAATGCATCAGAGATGGATTTGCTCTAGTTACAGGGGGCTTTTTACCAATTCATGTGCCTGTGCTCTGGTCAGTATGTTTGGGCGCATAAAGCCACAGGTATCAGCACGTTAACTTAACTGTATGACAATTGTGCCCATTGTTTTTTTTTTTTTTTATTAAGCATGCTAAATATATAAAATATCAAAGGTAAAACACTTTTTGTACAGCAAACTGTCATGTTCCTGTGAGGATCATGAGAGGATTGTTTTCACAGACAGGCACCAGGTTATATCAGGGTATATCATTGTCCCTGGCAGGTCCCTGGGGTCCTGTAACTAGGGCCTGCTGTTGGTGCCCTAGACTAAGCTGAAAAAAAGGAGACAGAGTTTTCTGTTCAGTGGCCACCAGACTGTGGAACTGTCTTCTTTATGATTTTAAATCAGTGGTCTCTTTTAAAAGCCAGTTAAAAACACATCTTTTAAAATCTGATTTCTATTAATTTCTCTTGATTTGTTTTTTTTTTATCAGTTGTTGGCTGTTGTGAAGCTGTCATGATCCTGGGTCTCTGACCCAGCGTTTTCAGTTTACGTTTTGAGTTTCTAATAGTGCTGTCTGCGTTAATCTCATTAAAATAACGCTAACGCCATAACCGCATTAACGCGGCAAATCTCCCTTAGCAAGTTAGCGCGGATCGGCCTGTGCGTGGGGCTACACGGCTGCGTTAAGGCGGTTAGCTCGTTAGTGCGGTTAGCTCGCTAACGCATTTGCGCAGCCCCACGCACAAGGCAATCCACGCTAACTCACTAAGGAAGATTTGCCGCGTTAAGGCGGTTATGGCGTTAGCGTCATTTTAATGAGATTAACGCTGACGGCACTGGTTCTTAAGTTATCCCTTTAAATATGTTGAGTAATGGGATTATCATTTGGTTACCTTAAGTTTAGTTTAGTTAGGTTTCACTTTGGTCTTCTCTGTTAGTCTGTCATGTTTTTTGCCCTCTTGTCCATGTTGTCAAGTTTGTGTTGTCATGTTGTCGTAGTTCCATCTTCCATCTTCCAGGTATATTTGTATCCACATGTCCAGGCCAAGTTTCATGTTTAAGATTTTTCCCTAATTAGGTTGTTTATTGTTTATTCTCATCTTTGTTTGCCTTAGTATTTTTCCATCAGCCGTATTAAACAGCTCGCCTTTTGTCCTCCTCACATTCATACAGTCTGCTTCGACATACTGTGACAGAAGCACTCTATGATTTTATATTTTGAAAGGTGCTTTATAAATAAAGTTTTACTTACTTACAAGCTTTAATAATAGCAATGCTAATGATGCTAATAGTGCAGGGAAATAACAAAGTCTAAAAGCCAGGAAACACTTGGAATATCTAGCTCGGGGCAGAGAAAGGATACACAGCTAGAGGGGATAGCTCAAAAAATGGGCAAGGGAGTACTGGAACAATATATACAAAAGGTAATCACTCCCTCTATACCCACACCCAGTCTTGTTATCTTAATTTACTAACATTATGAATTATTCATTCTTGTTACACTAATGATTTGTGGTATGAAGAAAAAAAAGGCCACAGCAAAGGACGCTATGTTGCCAAAAGTAAATATTCCACTGTCAGCTGTTAGTGGTATTATAACAAATCAGAAGTGGCTGAATTGCTCCGTCACAGAGCAGATGCTGAGGCGCATAGTGCATCCAAACTTCATGTGGCCAAAAAAATTAGCTCAAGGACACTGTGTAGAGAGCTTCATGGAAACTACAGCTCTACACATCCAAGCCTTACAGTGCAAAGCACATTGCCACTGGACTCTAGAGCAGTCGAGACTTGCTCCCTGGAGTGACGAATCACGCTTCTCCATCTGGCAATCTGATGGACAAGTCTGGGTTTGGCAGTATCCAGGAGAACAGTACAACTTTTTGGACAATTTCATGTTCCCAACTTTATGGGAACAGTTTGGGGATGCCCCTTTCTGTTCCCTCATCGTGCACCAGTAGACAAAACAAGGTCCATAAAGACATGGATGAGCAAGTTTGGTGTGGAAGTACTTGACTGGCCTGCAAAGAGTTCTGCCCTCAACCTGAAAGAACACCTTTTGGGGTGAATTAGTGCAGAGACTTTGAGCCAGGCCTTCTCGTCCAACATCAGTGTCTGATCCGACTAATGCATTTCTGGACGAATAATAAAAAATTCTGATAAACACACTCTAAAACCTTTCAAGAAACTGTTACAGCTGTAAATATTTGGCCGACATAATTTTAAACCCTGTAGATTAAAAATAAGATGCTTCTCCAGTCCATGTGTGTTTGAAAGCAGATGAGGAAACACTTTTGGCAATATAGTGTATCTCTGGCAGATTTTGGCATTTTCTACGTGCAAATTTATGATTTTTTATTTTTTACTTTTTGCTCTTCCTTTTTCTGGCCTTTGCTTAAAAGAAAGTGTGTTGGCTTTTTTTGTTTGTTTGTTTGTTTTTTAATGTGGGATCCAATCTTCAGCACTTGGAAAGTATGGCTCATCACTGCTTGGACCAGGATCACACCGGGATGTGTGAAATGCCTATGCCAAAATAAATCCAGCGGCATTGAATAATTTAATTGATGCTTATTATAGATAGTGCCCGACTCCTCCAGATTTTACAGGCTCACTAAGCCTGTCTGCGGGCGCCGGGAAAATGCTCATCCTTGTCACTTTGTGATGGGTTGCCTTGTTGTTCGCTTCTCTCGCTTCGTCTACAGTGCAGAGTCACAGTTGAGATATTTCATTAGCAGTGTTGTTGAAATAAATGAATGTAATAAGTTCTACAAGTTAAATTAGGACCATAAACTCAGGCTCAGCCCACTGAGGCTGAACTTTCAGGAAACAAATCCGAGGCCTGTGCAAATTTTTCAGATAGAATGATCATTACCTGCAATTTACACCCTTTCAATTGTTAAAGATCTTTTTTTGCATAACTGATTTTTCCATTCAGTGAATTTCAAGTGACGTACTTAAAGGGTACATTTTCAGAATGCTGATAAAAGGAATGGATTTTGTAAATTCTTGTACTTCATGATCTCATAAAGGTCTGTCAGCTCTATTCCCTGGAAGTATTTAAAGATATCACCCATTTTCATTCCAAGATGTCTATAAATACTTCACGATGCCATTTTTAAAATCGTACGATCACGAAGCACAAAAATATGCCGAAATCCATTGCACATGTGTGATTTTTCAGATTTCTAAGCTACTCCTTTTCTCCCTCTCTTCTCTGCGCAGCGATCCAAAATAGCAGTTTACGAGAAGATGTGGTCGTACATGAAATCCGCTGAGCCCTCTGTGTTTGTTAAGACCACACCCGATGGCGTAGCCCGGGTACGAAAGTCGAAGGGCAAGTTCGCCTTTCTCCTCGAGTCCACCATGAACGAGTACATCGAGCAGCGGAAGCCGTGCGACACCATGAAAGTCGGCGGGAACCTCGACTCGAAAGGCTACGGTGTGGCGACGCCCAAAGGCTCAGCATTAAGGTGGGTGGAATAATATAACAATATCCCCTATGTTGTTATAGTATTCCACCTACCCTGATGTTCCCCTGTTGTCATTCTCTTCTCTTCCTCTCCTTACTTTTTTTTTCTTGTTAATGGACACAGAGGTAACGGTTGTATGCCTTTCATTGCACTTGGATACAAAAGTTAATTAACGATATTTAATGTTGTATTTCTAAAGAGTTGCCGTTTTATAGCAGAGCAGTCAAATCCAGATAATGAGACTAAAGCTAGCAATAATTTCATATTTATGTCTCTCTCACTACTTTTCTCTCTCCTTCGATCTCTCCTTCTGTCCCGTGTGCTGTCCTACCTGACTGTTGTGTTGTCACTTTTAATTTAACAGTTCAATGGTTTTTCAATTTAGCCCTTAAAAGCTGCGCTGTCACTTGTGACGAATGTTAATTGCATGATGTTTGTTGTTGTTACTTTTCTTCTCAATGACAAGTGTCCCCATCCCGCACACTTCAGTTCTAAACTACGTAACCCTTTATGCCACCTTTTTCCAAGATTTAACACTGTCTCTACCTCATACGAGCCTTTCTTATCTCTCTATATTCCTGAAATTCTTAAACAATTTGTCCTTCCCTAGACCATTCTGATTTTAACCGATAGTTTTCTGTGCATAAGCCCCCTGCTTTGACAGTGGTAGCCTCTCTACCATTAACTACTCTCATGATGCTTAGTACGATTATTACCTTGCATTAGATTTCTCACGGACCTGTGCATTTTCTTACAAGTTATGTTTTATCGTTTCAAGAAATGCTGTTAACCTGGCAGTTTTAAAACTGAATGAGCAAGGCCTCTTGGACAAATTGAAAAACAAATGGTGGTACGACAAGGGAGAGTGCGGCAGCGGGGGAGGTGACTCCAAGGTCAGCCTCGATGTCACCACAATCGGGTACCATAGTGCAGAGTAATCGGCAAGGCTGTTGGAACTAACCAACCAGAACCAAACCAACTGTCTGCCCCCAACCAACCTGGTGCTGCCCCAAAGGCAGATTACCAAATTTACCGACAGTCTGACCAGACGGCTTAACGGCTCAGATCAAACTGAGGAGCTCTTGTTTAACCAACAGAAAAATATTTATGGATGCCAAAGGTAAACTTCTACAAGACGAAGAAGAGTACAGAAGAGAGTTAGGACACATGTTTCTGTTTGACAAAGTAGTGTTTACAGGAAAGGACAAATGTGAATGTGTCTGCCCTGCCGCTGTGAAAGGTTGAGCCTTGTTTATTCACCCTTACTCACGTGTGGGACAGATCACCCAGCCTCAAATATTAGGGCTTTATTTAGGCAGCTTTGATGAGTATAGCCAGTTGGTCTAATTCAAGAACAGACTTTGCCAGCGACACTGAACTGAAAAGGCTTTCATTTTAGGTGAGATGAGGTGAGGTGAGGTGAGATTTGCTAATCCTTTAAAATATGGCTTCGCAGTACTTCACCACTGCTGCTTCACTTCTATGACAGTGGACGACAACTTAAAAGCCAGTTCACCTTAATAGCAAACAAATAAAAAACAGATCAACCGCTAAACGGCCGCTCAACAGAGGCCGACAAGAAAGCAAGGGGAACAGCGGCGTCTTGAGGGGACTAAGCATTGCAGGCAAACGTGAGAAGTCTAATTAAAGAAAAAGACTTTTTAATGGGAGCTCTGGTAAACCACCTGTGGTTTGGTTCCACTGCATGCAGTTTTAATTGAACACATTAATAACCCAGCTGTGACCCTTTTGACCATCAGATCTCTCCATCTTTAACATGTGGTTAAATGATGAATGACTGTCCCGTGACAGCTTAGCGTAATGCCACTTAGACCTAAGTACCATTAAGCATTGTGCTTCTCTGTCCAGATTACATATACCATAAGGCACGAGTATGATATCTTTTAAAACGCAGGTCATTTTTATGACAAACGATGCTGTCGACACACATAGGATGATATAGGTGGGCGACATGGCGACATTACAGTCAAGCTGCAAGATCCCATGAAATGCAGATTGTGTCTTTACGCTCTGTCATTTCTGTCATGATTGGCTTGGACTCCAATGAGCAGGTAAGGAGCTGCGATGCATTTCTGTACTCACCGCAAGAGGCTTCATGAGGCACACGTGAAATAAAGCTAAACAAGGGCTTTCATTACTGAAAAGCATTGTTCAAAAGTCACATTCTTTTTCAGTGTTTTGCTAACATCGTTGTGTTCTGTAGTCAATGAGCTCAGGACGCCTCCCTGTGCTGTTCAGAGCTTTTGAAAGCATCTGTCTCTTGCGCTGCCATCGATCTATTATCATGCACAGGTATGTACCGTCTGTCTGTTTCCTGGCTTGTTTTGACTCTCCGGGACTCAGTGGAAAGGTCTGATTAGGTGGAAATAAAGCGGCCTGAAGCGCTGTGTTCCAAACAGTGAATCGCCTGGGCCCTGTCCTGCTCACAACTACATGCTCCAGCCGACATCTGGAGATGCACATAAGCGTGCACGCGTGCTGCATGCGCACGCACTTAACACTGCTCTTTCTTGCCCTTAGGCGAAACACGGCGCTGCCTAGATTGAGTTTCAGACACAGAGCATGTTACAGGGTAATTGCATTGTTAATCAATGTCTTTCCAAGCCAAGACAATGGTATGGTCTTCACAGTCTGTTTCTCCAGATTGGTGATGAGGGATATATAGTGTTGTAATCTTCTCTCAGTGCATTATGCATTGCAAGAGATGCCCTCGGGGGACATTGTTCCCAGGGAGTAGTCACTAATTTATCGATCCACTACATTTTCTTTGCTTCCAGTTTGCTTTTCCTTCTCACAGAGAGATTTACCTAAACCAATATAGTCATAATACAACTACAAAATGTGATCTTTATTGAGCCATGCAAAGAATTTTTTTTACCTCCTCTGAAGTAATTTACCCCAATAGACTATTGTGCCAATGTATGTTGACATGCAATACTACAATGTCATGATATACCTTCTGGAGTTATCAAGCAGCAGGAAACAGCTGTGTCAAACGTCAGATTGTGCAGCTGCAGGCAAATACGAGATGAGTTAAATTCCACCGAATCTTTTTG
This sequence comes from Pundamilia nyererei, assembly GCF_000239375.1. Classification (NCBI taxonomy): domain Eukaryota; kingdom Metazoa; phylum Chordata; class Actinopteri; order Cichliformes; family Cichlidae; genus Pundamilia; species Pundamilia nyererei. The sequence goes on along the minus strand of NW_005187402.1, from coordinate 8,644,994 downwards.
AGCTTAGTCCTGCAGCTGCCTGCAGTTTAGTTGGGACACACTCATCTGACACTAATCTGGTGTAATTGGAAGATAAGGTTTTCTTAGCGATATGTCAGGATAGAACATGCGAGAATTAATTAGGCTTTCACTTTTGGGCACAGTTGCTTGAATGGGAAATTGGTTGTAATACCTCCAGAATTGACTGTTGTCACTGCAGTGACAGTTAGCATTAGCCGACGCAGGATTACACTGACATTGCATATGCAAAGGTTTCTTTCACTGCTTAGATTTTTCTGTTTGTTAAGACAACTGCTCATGTTGGAATGAACTTGTTAAATGCTGCACTGAAAGCCTCTGCGACTACTACACCCCCCACGCACAAAGAACCAGCGTGCACCAAGGCGCTTTTTGATGTTTATAGACTTGCAGATTGTACTTTGCGTACCTGCTTGTCGCCCCATGAACAGCGTCTGCCGATTACTCAAAGCGATATGGGTAGGTCCTGGCTTTAGAGTAGGGGTTTAAAGGTAATAGGTAGAATGCCTGCTCTTTGTGATGTTGAATAGCCAGGTGCCCTGCTTTATCGCTTTGTAAAGTATGTAGTAGTTTAAAAGTTGAATAACATAAAATAACATAATATAATGTTATTTATGTTATTTCCCACGTGAAGAACTCCTGTAAACCTTGCAGTATTGAAACTCAGTGAACAAGGCATCTTAGACAAGCTGAAAAACAAATGGTGGTACGATAAGGGTGAATGTGGAACCAAGGACTCTGGAAGTAAGGTCAGTCGCTGCAGGTCTTTTGTACTGATTCCAAATTGCATTTTGACGTACTGTTCATATGCAAGACAAAGACTTCTCTGACATCTATAGTATGCATTCTGTTTATTTGCTACACATAGTTTTTTTCTTTTCTTCAGTTTTTCTGCCACGAGCTGTTAACACAGCTCACCGGTGGCTTTAATCCAAGGCACTGTTTCCCCAGATTCACCGTTTTTGTTTTTTTTTCTTTTTATGCTGTAGAAATGACTTTTTGACAACATAAAGACTCATTTTTGTGTGTGAAAACTGTAATGGTAATGCTGCGGGGACGTTTCTAAAGTGCCTTTAAGACACACTCTTTTGATTGAATCACAGCAGTTAATAGTTGTTGATAAATGCTATTTTTTGCTCATTTTCATTCTTGACATTCATGATACTTTGACCATTATGCTGCTGCTTCTATTTACCACACTGTTAATGAAAATTTGATTTATTTGTGTTGTTACTAGTTTGCATCAAGATGTGTCTATTAGATTCTTTGGCCTCCTGTGGTGTGATGAACAAGCAAAGCCTCTTATTGTGATGATTTACACAAATTCAACTTCTCGAAGCGGAGAGAGCACCGTAGGGTGTCCTCTAAAATCATCTGGCTGCTTTCGGATGAGGTTAGAGGTTTTGTTTGCACATTGCAAGAAGTTGAGGAATGTAATACACCCACTATTTAACCCTCTGAGATACAGTTAAAGCTTCAGGTTACAGGTTAGAGTTGCTAGATAGCATCATGGTAACGCCATGCTCATAGGGTTAAACTGCAAATAGTAAAACTCCAATGAACAAATTTTATTGAATATGTTTGGTAAGTGAACAGCAGCAAAATGGTTTGATATATATTTTTATATAGTGTTTTTTAATTGAGCTATCATTCATCTACTATGAATTTGACTGTATTGTATGACAGTGTTGCCATTAGAGAATTGAAAGGGCAGGGATGTTCACAGCTGTCGACCTATGCGATACTGACCAGCTTCCTTATATGGTCAAGAGCAGAAGCCATTTTACATGTATGAAGCATAGCGCCAGGTTAGCTCTACATTCACCAGCAAGAGTTGGCTTCTTTCTCCTAAGTGGAGAATGGTTTGACTATATCTGAATCTCAAGTTCCTCATAAATTTGTAACATAGCAATATAATTTCAGTTGAAATTGCTTAGCAGCTCGTTACATGTTTCATTTCTGTTGCTTGTAGCTGTTAGTAACCATAAACAACCTTTGGTAGCATCAGTAATATAGAGCATGATAATCTAGAGTATGATCATTTACCACTTAAGTCAGTTTTACTGTTGAGTCGAGGCTCAGTTTGAAGGATGCAGGCTGCATTTTGTTCTTTTGCCCTAGCTCCACTGCAAAACTCTTAACGATGTTATTCACTTCCCCCCAGGACAAGACAAGTGCTCTCAGCCTAAGCAATGTGGCTGGTGTCTTCTATATTCTGGTCGGAGGGCTGGGGCTGGCCATGATGGTGGCACTGATAGAGTTCTGTTATAAATCACGACAAGAAACCAAACGGCTGAAAATGGCCAAGAATGCCCAGAATTTTAAGCCGGCTCCCCCGACCAACACCCAGAACTTTGCCACATACAGAGAAGGCTACAACGTATACGGAACCGAGAGCGTTAAGATCTAGAGGTACGTCGCCTCGCCTTACTGTTCCCATCGTGCACTCTGATGAATCATTTAGCTTCCTGCCATATCAGTCAGAATTAAGTCTTCCACTGTCTGTTTGGTATGTAGCTGCTGTTTGTGAAATTGTTTGATGAAAAAGCACACTGTTGTGTAGCATATAGCTTTGTGTGTAGAATGTCAAGCAACACGCCCGATCGTATGAACCTACAGTATGCTGTTCTTTGTTTTGTTCTGTGACACAATTTAAAAAATGACCCTGAGAGGTTAAACACACTGCCACCTAAGAAAACACGCGCAAACAGAAAAACGCTACGAAAGGACACAAAACACAAAGAAAGGTGAATAAAAGACAATGAAAGAAGAAAAAACACAACAAAAGTAATAAACTGGTTCTTATACGACACTTTTTTACTCTCCTTGAGCATAAAAACCACTTTATACAACCTGCCTCATTCACACAAGCACTTTCTTCTACTGCTAAGTGCTTTCTATTTAACATTCAGGCACATTCACACTTTGATGGATGCATCGGAAAGCAACTTCATCTTGCAAAAGGGTACTTTGGCATGCGGACTGGCTCGAATCACCAACCTTTCAATTAGTAGATGACCTGCTCTACCTCCTGAACTACAGCCACCAAAAAACTGTGTTTTGGAGGAGACAATAACGTGGCATAAACACTGCACTGAGACATGTTTAAAAGAAGTGGGTGAATCATATGTGTTGTGAGAGGGAAAAAGATGCAGGATAATGTGTGTTTTAATGGCATGATTCATATATATGTTTACCATTAGCCACTTGTAACTTCCGCAGCTGTTCCATCACATTATTGTTTCTACAAAAACACTTTAGTTCTGTTCTGTGATGTTATTTTGGAAACTCTTGCTCCTTTTTTTAAATTTCCGTTGGGTTTTGTATGCTTTTGCAGCATTTTTCTATTTCCTTGTGTTTTCTTAAGTTACAGCGCATTTGACGTCTCAGGGCCACTGTACTCAGCATGAGGTAAAAATGAGGTAAAAACAGCATTAGATAAAGAACAACAACTATCAAACCATGTCATCATTTAGCAAAAAGTTAGCTAAAATGCAAAAGCATTGTGTGAAAAGCTAAGTATGCCCATACTGCGTGCTCAGCAATTAAGATTAGCAACCAAATACTGCTAATCAAATGTACTGGATTAACTGATCAACAGCAAGTGTGAGTGTGTCTATAAAGGCAGCGGTTCTGGCAGAATTCGGGTGTGTGTTAACACAATGCCAAAGAGAGAAGACATCAGCAATAATCTTAGAGAAGCAATTGTTCCTGCCCATCAGTCTGGGAAGTCTATTTCCAAACAATTTAAAGTCCATCATTCTACAGTGAAAAAGATTATTCACAAGTGGAAAACATTCAAGACAGCTGCCAATCCTCCCAGGACTGTGCCTCCCAGCAAACTCACCCCGAGGTCAGACCGTGCAATGCTCAGAGAAACTGAAGGAAATTCAAGTTTTTGTTTAGAATTCCTTTAGTTCTACAAATTTTTTTTTTTTTTAATCTTTAAATCTCACTTACTTTTGTGGCTCAGTCACTCAAGAGTACAAAATCAGATTGCAGCACAGGTCGCCTGCTGGGGTCGACATATCATAAAAGATATGTAATTTTAAAAAAAGGCTGACAGATTGGCAACATGTTGCAATCAGTTGCAGTCACTCTGCACCAATGAGTGCAAGTGGTCTGCAGAACGTTTCTTTGCAACATGGTTGCCAAATCATTTTATTCTGATGTACAACAGATTTGTGATTTTTGCTGATTTAATACATTTATTGGTGTATTATGTCAGACAGTAGCACTGAACACAGTAGCTGACTGTATATGACTGTAGCATTACTTTGTTTCTGTTAAACTTGTTGCTTAGCTTTTTAGTTTTGGGCTCCATGTAAGCACTAAATTCTCCTCTGTTTTCACTACCTAATCATTTGTCCTGTACAGGAAGGTAAGATATAGTGCAAGCTTTTCGGGAAACTTTATTTACCAAAGAAAAAAGCTGCATACTTCATCTAGAAGTATTACATGTAAGAGTGCATTCAATTTCCAAAACATGCTGTGTTTTGTGAAACCTCTTGGCTAAAAGAGAATTAAAATAGATGTAGGTTCAGGTTCTGGTAACACACTTACGCTTGTTTAAATTTCAGACCTCAATGAAATTGTTCCTTATTACGGGTCTTTCAAATTTCAGCTTATTTAATACAGTGTATTATCTTCACTTATGACTTCATGGCCCCATTTAGAGAAAAACAGACAATAAAGCAGGATATGTATGCAGCACCCACAGTTTTCAGGCAGATGCCTCTTGCTTGGCTTCATAAAACAAACTAAAAAAAGCAGCAATGTGCAAAGTGGCCAAAATGTGCAAAAAAGGCATTTCCAAACTAGTTTCTGAAGCGACAGCAGGCATCTCTATACTCATTCTAAAGTAAAACCAAATGAAACGGGCCAAAAGGTGTTAAACTACATAGTGATAAAGGAATATGGGATGTGTGATAATTCTCCGAGTGTTTATCACTACAAGCAACCTCCACCACACTGCACAGAGCCATTGCTAATATAAATAGTGTTTTGAAGCTTTAAGAACATCTACCTTATCCTTACCAGGAATATAGACCACATCATCCTGAATGATCCACAGAGTGCACTGACCTGTTTTCATGGGTTTGTTTACTACGCATAATTCTACTGGAAAAAAAAAACCTCCACAGAAAATGTCAGAGACCAATGAGAAGTTGCAGACTACCTCTGCAGCAGTTCTACAGAAATTCACTGAATAAAGATAAGCATGCACTGATAGGGACATAATTAAAAATTCATCTTGGATTTGATCAGATTGTTTGCACGTGTGCTCTCATTAGACACAAAGTGTGACTTGTCAACAGATTTTCATTGAGAACACATTTTTTCAATCAGTTCTTTATTCTGAGCGAAGGAATCCACCGGCGCTCATTTCTTTTCTTTCGTTTCGACTGTTTACACAAGAGGCTTCTGTAGTGTGTTTCTGTGTTCTTCTGACTGGTTTGAAGTGGGCAGGACTTGGTTGGAAAGAGGTGATGTCATGTGCGTCAGACAGTCAAAGTCTGATCACAGTCGAGGGAGTTGTTTGCCTTTCCTTCCCACAAACCGTGTCAGCACAGTCATGATGAAATAGGTTAGGATGGAGGCAGAAAGATGTATTTTTCCCTCATGTTGTTAATTTGGTTAAAGATATTTGATGTTGACGAGTGAATTGTAGAGCCTTTCAAACAAAGCTTTATATAATAAAAGATACTGCATTTCAGCCAATAAGGAAATCCCCACATTTTATTTTGTAATAAAAAGTCATGTGTTCAACATGAGTTGTCCAGAACAAAAGTTAACTTTTTCCATTGTTTGCTTTTTTTGTGCTGTCACAGGTTTAGGAAACATTTCCATTTTCCCTTACAACTGTGACTATATCTAAGAAAGGCACAGGATCACGAGGATTGCCAGATCCTCCTGGGCGGACACAGCACGATAATCTGCAATGACGACACGACTGGACTGGTCATGGGACGAGCCTGCGTGGTTCCCTCCTATCAGTGCCTTATGGAACTCCAAGTCCAATCAATGCAACTCATTGATAATATTGCTTTTTGCTTGAAACGTATACAAAACAGAGGACTGGTGCAGTAATATATCTATATATATATATATTTATATATATAGATATATATGACGTGACATGAATGAGAGAACAAAAGCCATCATTTGCAACCCTAAGCACATTTTGAAGTGCCAGAAAGACGACAAATCCCACATGACAAGTGTATAATTGGTTTCTTGTATTTAATGCGATCAGATTACTCTTCATTCTTCTGCTGCCAGATTTTCACTGGTTCTGTGTGTTCAGATTATTTTATTAGATCCACACAGTGCACTGTTACACACTGGTTACAATGACATAGCTTTTATACTGCTCTAAGTCACTTCTAGTGACCATGTACTAGTTTTAAAAGATTTATCTTATTAGAGTGAAATGCTATTTCAGTCCAAAACAATGACGTGTGTCGTTTGTACTCTTAACTCTGGTGCTGCTGCCACTGTCTTCTGAAAGTTTGACGGGACCCACGGAGATGAGAAGATGACCTGGTTCGGCTTTCACGCGCTACGGGACCAGGTCATAATTCACACTTCCGATACTGCCAAGAGTGTGTTTTGTATGACGAGTGTGTAAAGCAAAGTATTTATGCCTGGGGAAAGAGAAATCTGTTTGTGATTTACAGTTTGTAAAATATCAAAGGGGCACTGACTCACTAAGGTTTGTCGCTCCGAACAGTGTTTTTTCCTGAGTCATTCAAGTCTTCTGTACATCAAAGTAATACCAAACAAAAAAGGGTAATTCAATTGTAGATTAACTGCAGTCCAATTAAAGGATAACAGTAATGGCTTTTAAACTGTAGTATTTTGGATTACCTTACCATTTTCGTTAACAACTGCACATTTTACAATGAGCTGTGGTTCGCTTTTTGATTTGATTTCCTTTAATGAGCATTACAGTGTTTAGTGACTTCACTTAGTAAATGAAAATTACAAAAAAAAAATTATGAATAAAATGGAAAATAGATTTCTACAAGGTTAAACCAGGGAGAGTCCTGGAGCTTAGCACATTTACATATTGCTGTAAGAATTTCTTTTCTTTCAAAAAGACTGTGATTCCATAGGATTTAGGGAGACACTTATCAAATCACCTGAAACTATGGGCAGATAGTTTTATATATATAAATATATATAAATATTTAAAAAACTGACAATGTGAAAAAAAGAAAGAGCAAACAGAGAAAGATGTGTACATTTAGATAAACGAGAACTATTTATATGACACAATTGAATATTGATTTCCCCTTTTTTCCTCCTTGTTTGTTGTTTTTTTGTTTTATTTTATAAGAAATTGCATGTGAAATCAATGATGCTTGACGAGCTCTGCTACTCACAAAGCCACCTTAGGTTTAATGCTAGAAAGCCAGCCCTAGTAATTCTTTTAGTAGAATCACTTTCACCGTTTTTGTTTTCTATTTTTTCTCTTTTCTTTTTTTTTGTACGTCTCACCTTCTGCAAAAAGAAAACATAATATCGCCAGGCGTAGTAGTGGGTACAAAAGAGCAAAAGATGCATGCATAATTTGCTGAACCTCATTAGTGAGGCGCTGTATAGAGAATTTTAATACATTTTGTAAATAAAAATGTACAGAAAGGGTTCCTGTGTCCTTGTGCGTGTGCTTTCACAACATTGTTTAAACCCGTCTGCGTTGAACAAAACACTGGGGCTGATTCAGTGGCCTGAAGGGATTATAGGAAAACATCTCAGCAGAGGTTAAACACACTGCATACTTTAACTCGAGCATGATACTGCTGGAGTATGAGCATCCCGGGCAGCCCGCTCCCTCTCCTTGCAGACAGCAACACAGAGAGCAGAGTTTTTCCCTATACCAGTTCAACATTGATCTGTGGAAGTATGTGTGCATGTTTCGGATCAATAGTTAGCACCATCTGGTTCTCTCTCTGTGTCTGCATTGCATCTACTGATTGAGGGCTCCATTGACAGCTTCATCTGGCATGTGATCTTTTTTTCGCCTTCTCTCTCCATCAGATGCTTTGCGACACAATCAATAATGTATTATTACGGCCGCAAACTGCCCGCACACAATACTGCGCACGCACACGTGTCGCATCAGTCATAATTTCATCGCGCGTTTTCAACTTTTTAAAACTATTTTTCAGGGAGGACGCGTTCATGTGGATTTACTAAAACAAATCCAGCCAAGGGAAAGGAGAGTGGGGGGTGTTAATCACGTTAACTCTCAGCTTCTTATTCCCACAGTGTAAATTCTCACATACACTGCAGAGTAAACCAGGCACAAAGCGCAGTAGATTGCCCAGTCTGTGTTATTTTACTAGTCTCTGGGTCTGTATTGTGTGGTAAAAATGAAATTCCTCCTTCCAGAGATGCAGCCTGCCACAGCTCAAATAACAAATCCAACATGGCAAAACACCAGCTTTTTTTTTTTTTTGATTCATTTCTGGATGCAGACTCTATGATTCAGGATTTATTCACTGCACCAGTCCTGTGGAACAGACTTGGGCTGCATGAAATGCCACTCCACGATCCAAACAACCCATTTCTGACAAAGCATGAAAGGATATTGCTTTTTTTTTTCGTTCTTCTTTTGCTTCACTGCCTCGCCTTTTGTCATTTTTTTTCCCTTCCCGTTTTTGTCTTTTATTCTTTGTTATGCCTGAACTGCTTCCAAATAGGAATAAGACAACGTGGGGGAGTGGTGTGCAAAGATGGCACTGCACTGCAGTAAACGATGCTCATGAGACTGTTCGCTGGAATTAGTTTATTCACCTATCAAAGGTGGGTGGGGAGGAGGCGACATAGTGGCGGCACTTGTGCTGCGAGACCAGGAGGAAAAAAACAAAGGGGCAACAAGCAATTAGGACGAGTCCTTTCATTCAGAAAGTGACACGGGGAAAGGAAGTGTTAATCTAATCAAAGGACCAGGAGAGGACATTTCCTCCCACAGAGGACAACTCATCACCCCCCACTGTGGGGTAGCACACTTTCTCGAATGTGCTGAACTGTGCGACTAGAGGCTGGCTTCTCGTGATCACTGCCTCTTTGGGCCTGTGGCTGTGAGACTTAATCTGATATAACATAGGCTCTGTCACTATGTGTATGTGTGTCTGTGTGTGTGTGAGAGAGAATAAGAGAAAGACAGAGGGAAAACTGAAAAGGCAGAGGGAGGACGTGTCATGGGGAGAATACTTTGATTACTGTAGAATAAAAGAACTTTCTGGTTCAATAGCTCTCTCACTTTGCAGCTTACTGCAGTCTTTCGCCCTATCTCTCTCTCCCTTCAAGGACACAATGAATAAATCAGATTCCAACTCAGTTGTTCTACTTCTCCCTTTCCTCCACTTTAGCCCTTCAGCTGTCTTCAATTGCACCTGAAGAGACCTGCACTTGAAGTTCAGTTGACATTGATCAGCTTCCAAAACATGTGCCCTGATATTTAAACACACACAAAAGAGTAACTCAAAGTCCTTGCTGCGCGCAGAGCACTTTTATCCACTGATTTTTGGCATAAGCACTTTTATCCCAAGTGCAGCTACACTCTAAGCTCTGTTCTTCGCTGTTATGCGATGTTTTAGCATTACCACATTCTCATTTGCTTTCATTAAGCTTTTTGAAGTGCATTTTAATGAATGCAGTGACAATAAAGACGTGGAGAGGTAACATGGAGATCATATATGGAGCCTCTGGGGCACCTCGGGAAAGAGATATGAAATGAATATTAGCACAGAAACATCATTTGTATTCTGCGCTTGAATAATTTACACTGACCGTGGCTCACAAGTCATTCTTTAACATCAACCGTTACATAAAGGATTTACATTTGCTTTGTTTTTGGTAGACGTGTCTCCCATTTATGCAAAACGCCCTTCCTCCAGACGGTGAATAATGCAGGTGTGACTCACAGAAACCATACAGACAGCAAGAGGAGATCCTGTTCCTGTTTGATCAAACCTGAATGGGCAAGACTCGTGATACGACTTTGAACACAGTGTAATCGCTGGCGATAGACGCGCCAGTACATGGATGTGCAGAGACAGCTGTTCTCATGGGAGTGTTGTGCATCAGGGTCCACAGTTAATAGAGAATGAATGGCGCAATATACAAGACACATACACTCGACTACCATCCTGACAGCAAAACACTTCAAAGTGAAAGGTCAGACGAGGATGGAAAAGAGACGCTCAAGCCCTCAGGAAGAGGCTTCTAATATAAAAAGGCACCTACTCCAGCAACAGCCTTCTCTCAACTGCTGCTGCATGCAAGCAGCTAAAGAAAACATTTTAACTTATGTTGGCTGGATTCTCATGTGATCGGTGGCTAAGAAGAAAAAAATGGAACACTTGCTTCAGGTGTCTCAATTTGACAGACAGTTGCATATCACAGAACTCTCCCGACTCTGTGGTCATAATCAAAAACTCTACCCCCCCCTAACATAAAGTCTCAGATGCTTTTCTTTTTCTTTAACCTGCCATGCTGATACCCTAGGTCATAATTTTCTACATTTCTCATTTCCATCCAAAGATTTAAAAAAGGGACTTGGGGAGGATTCAGATGGTGTTGAACTCCTTGTCCAGAGCACAAAATATCTTGCGGCTGCGTTACGTTATTAATCACTAAAGCTCCAAGGAGAGCTTGGCAGTTCTTCTACAACAAGGAACTTCACCCTAATATTAGGACTCTCTGGGTGTCTAACAAAGCCTTTGCACTTTGATTCTGAGGGACATCTGTACTTCATCTGCAGTCATATTTATTAACATATAAGTGTAAATCATGCACATGTGCGCCTACAGCTGCTGATATGAGAAACACTGGCATATTCTTCAATTACAAAGCAAACAAGTCATTTTTACATGTTGATTTTTGCAAATAAACAAGTTAGAGCATGCTACTTGGGATATTTTTGCGGTGCTGCTATTACTATGACTTGTAACCATGGTGTAGATCTATAATAGCTGTTTCCATATGTTGGCTGTCTGGCTGCTATGCAGCCATATAGCCTGTATAACAAAGACTTAGAACATGTATCAACAGGTGAATCCCTGTTTAAATTCACTTGTATGATTCTAAACAAGTAAACAGAGATGAGATCGAACAGGATCTTCACAACACAGATGAAAACCTGCAGGTGCTACAGGACAGCTGCAAGACAGCATGGGCCCATACCCCTGCAGCGTGTTTCTTAGCATCGAACTGAATCTGTGTGTTGATGAACTGGAGGGGAAAGCAAGTCCAGTGCAGTGTGCGTGAGCTATTGAGTGTGTTGAACTGATTTATGCCAGCTTTGATTGTTCATGTATGTAGGTTTGTACTTTCACTGAACATGTGGAGGACAGAGAAAAAGCACTGAAGGGATTTGCTGTGTTGTGATCACAAAGATCAGAAAAAAAGAAGAAGGAGGGGCCGAGGGCCTTCAGAGCTTTATTTAAAGCTCCATTAGAACTGACAAGGAGCTCAGTGTGACATCACATCTGGACATTGCACTTGTTCATTATAGCTACAGGCTGCAGGCTTTTATACAGAAATAGATTTGGCATACAGTTGAATGCAAAATCATACTTTTTCAAATATGTTGGCCTAGATGTAGTGCACACTTCAGTGTACATTTATGAAATGATCATTATTCATCAGCTGCCACAAGCTGTCTTATTTCTCGCAAACAACAAATTGCCTTTGTGTCTAGTCTTCTGAGTTGTGCTGGTCACTGGTCTTCAGCACTGGCTTCTGCAGTCTAATCTGTAATCCAAACATCATAATAGCTTTTTTTGTGATGCTATGATTAGTTCCCACACTAACAAAAGGGAATATGAGTCAGCTGTGGTCCTGCCCCCTAGAAACCACAGAGTGGCTGATGCTGAAATTTCAGCTGCATGTTGTTGCTCAACTGCAACATTTCCTAAATCACATTATGGATTTTTACTAAACTGTGAGGAATTATAACAGTCTCACGTATTCATAAATAAACAGATGATCCCATC
>NW_005187402.1:8630425-8632632 GCF_000239375.1 Pundamilia nyererei | reverse complement strand
AGGCTTGGGAGTTTGAGGGTTTTGCATAGTATCTTTATGTTTATACCCCCATTAGCAGCAGCAATGCAGCAGCTATTTTTCATAGGGTCGCAATTCTTACCTGTTTCTAGGACTGCACTCTTCTGGAAATAGATCTTGGATGTTGTGCCTAGAATCTGCTGGAGCCACTCTTCCAGTTTCAGCATTAGAGCTTCTAATACTCCTGTTACCACTGGGACCACTGGACTGTACCTTCCACATTAGTTCCAGTTGTTTCTTCAGCCTCTGGCACTTCCCTATTTTCTCATGCTCATTCTTCCTGATGTTCCTGTCTGCTGTGACTCCTACATCTATTGCAACTGTGGTCTTCTGCTCCTTTTCAACCACCACTATATCTGGTTGGTTAGCTAGCGGCTGTTTGTCTGTCGGGAAATTGAAGTCCCTTGAGACCTTAGCCCTGTTGATTTCAACAAACTTGGTGGTGTCTCCCATTGGGACTTGGGGACTTCTAGTCCATATGGGGCACAGATGTTTCTGTAAACTATTTCAGCCACTTGGTTGTGCCTCTCAGTGTATGCTGCCCCAGCTTGCATCTTACATCCTGCTACTATGTGCTGGATAGTCTCTGGGGCACAGTCTGCAACTTGGGTCCTGTTGGCTGTGGTAGACACTTGTCTCTGTGGATCTGGTGGTTGGGGTCTATTCTTCTGCTTCTGTGATCAGAGCCTCTTTACTGTCTTCTAAGTCAGCCTTTTCTAGCCACCGATCTAGTAAGATTTCTTAATGTCAGCCACTTTCTCTAGCTGTTGATGGTACATCTCAATGTGGGGGCTTAGTTGTCCATGATAGTTCCCCTTCCTGATCACTATCCGTCTTTGGCTGCCAGACTCATCCTTGGAGCAGTTCATCTTGGGGGGCATCATCCCGATATGTTCACGGATGGTCCATGTTTCATTCTAGATTTTGGCTCTGACACTCACTCCTGTGTATCTGAACTTCTACCTTGTGGCAATTCTGTCTTCAGTCCGGATCATGTAAATAGTTATTCAGCCACACTTATCCAATCCAAATGTCATCTTGATGTCCTCGCTGTAGATCCTGGTGAGATGTCTCATTCACTCTTGGTGTACAGCTTGATGTCATCCATCTTCAGGAGGTGGTTGATGGTCACTCCAATCCAGAATCTATATCCATATCCACTCTTAGTAATGAGTTGTCTTAGGATGATGAGGCCTATGCAGTGTAGCAGTGGGGACAGTGGGGACCATTATCTCAGTATATTCTGCACTAAATGGTAACTTCTGTGATTGCCTTGGAGTTAGCCTCCAGGATTATCTTCCACAGTTACACTGAGTTCCTAATAAATGTGATTAGCATACTATTAATCTTGTATAGTGCCAAGCACTCCAATAAGTGTGGAGCATTAATTCGTTGTCTTTCTTGTAGTCAATCCATGCAGTGCTTAAGTTGATCTGCTAGGTCTTAGAGTCCTGATGTACAGTTCTATCAACCAGGTGCTTTTATTCACTTATTTGGCATGATGGTAAAGAGCAATGTCTAAGTATGATCTTAAACATATCTTATACCTTTAACATTGGATGACTGATATAGTGTATGGTTGATGTTTTTTCTGTATTACTGCAGGATCTTTACCTTATAATATAATGTGTCTTGAGGTGACTGTTGTTGTGATTTGGCAATATATAAATAAAATTAAATTGAAATGAACCTGCATTTTATCTGAAGGCTTCCAGTTTCATAGAAGTGAAAAAAACATCTTTCTGTCTGGACCTCTGTAAAGACTTTCCTGCTGATTTTATGGACTATTTTGGGTGACATTGAATAAAAAATTAAGTGTGCTTTCTTAATCTTGGTCATATCCATCCATCCATTTTTGTCCACTGGTTTTAAAATCTAAAATTACAAGACATTAGCCAATGAGCATATAAACCCGCTCCTCTTTATTTGGAAATTTGGAAATTCTATCCTCTAGGGTTCAAAACAAGACTAACAGGTTATATTATCGCAACTGTATACTCTCTTTGACTAAACCAATCAGTGTCCCTCACGCTCTGTGAAAGAGGGAGGTCACTTCCATCAGTACGGAAATGTTTTATTATCAGATAGATGCCATCACTGATGATCAGGGCGACCGTGGCTCAGGGGGTTGGGAAGCGCATCTGTAACCGGAAGGTCGCTGGTTCGATCCCTGGGCTCTCTGTCCTGGT
>NW_005187402.1:8603139-8629680 GCF_000239375.1 Pundamilia nyererei | reverse complement strand
ATAACAGGCACCACACCCGCAGTAGATTTGCTCGGTCTTGCAGCAAGCTATCAAATACGGTGCATTTCTCAGCTTTTAAAAAAACGCTATGCGTCTATGGACAATCCATAGAAAAGCCGCACCTGACTAAAAGCCGCAGGGTTCAAAGCTTGTGCAAAAAGTAGCGGCTTATAGCCCGACAATTACGGTACATTATTGTATTTGTAAGTTAGTTTCTGTGCAGTTAGGAACACGTGTTGCTAGCAAGATAGCAACTCATGGCATTCCTCTTTTAATTTTTCTTTTTTTCCCCTTTAAATTTTTTTTTTTAAATATTAGTTTAATTAGTTATTTAGAACTTTATACACGTATTACACTCTTCTAATAATTTTCCTTATTACGGCCAGAACCCGTCTCTTAAAATACCAGCAGGCTTATTTCCAAAGCAAAAAGCTCGGTCAGTGTGTGAAAGTGCATGAATTCCCATCAATGTTTTAAAATACCAGGCTTCAACTACTCCTGCAACAAAGTCAAATGAGGTGCAGGCCAAGATGTTACTTGAATAACAAGGATGAGCAGAGTCAGAGAAGTAATTTCCTTCACTCAGCGAAGCATCAGAAGAGAAAAACAGTGTGTTTGTGTGTCTGAAAGCAAGTGTAAGAGTCAGAGAAAAAGACATGGTAATACCCTATTTGTTTGATGTTTCTATTCACAACTGACAGCAGTTACAAGATAATAGCACTGCTTTTTAAATTTGACAAGCCCTTGAGCAAATAAATAAAACGTAGCCTCTGAATAAGAGGGGGGGAAAAACACAAAACCTGCATGAGACGCACAGAGCGACTGTGCCCAGCTCATTACCGTTGGAATAAAGCGTGTGCGTACAGTACAGATGAGCGACACAGTCCACGTCTTTGAAAAGGAAGCGATGTTCCTGTCACAGTTGCGCCACTAAAACCTAATTAAAGCACAAAAGACAAAGCGTCTCGTACTAGTCGTCCAGGTAGGTAGAGAGGATGTACCTAAAAACAACTTTGAGCCATCATCAAAAGTTATATCAAAGCTCGACTGTAAATTGCTTTTCTACACTCCCTTTTAATCACGCATGCTAAGTTTCAGTAGATGAGGTGTATAGTACAAATGCTATGTGTGCATAGAAATGTCTATGCACACAGGAGCCACTAATGATTTTCCATCTGACGCATCTGAAGAAAAATGTCAATTTAAGAGAATTTCTACATATGCCGTTTTACTATACTGGCACTGCAGTCAAGGACGCCTGATATTTAAGCCTCTGCTGATTTTGGTTAATGTCGGAGAATTAATGAGGTGATGTTTTATCCGGTTGTTCAGTGATGACGCGACGAATCCTACTTCCGGGTCTAAAGTAATCTGCATTTAATATGGCTTTTGTGTTGTTAACATGTTTAATGTTATGTATTTTCTTCTATTTGATCTCAAAAAGCTCCTAAAACAGTCAGTGATCCCTGTTGACCTCCCTCGGCTTTTATTACCACTAATCATTTATTTAAGCTCAGTTTTTGAAACCTTAGGATGTAACTATAGCCCAGCCCATGCAGCAGTATATGAATGACTAACCTCGTATTGTGGATGGATTATCTCAGTTGTTCTCCTGGCTGAAGTTTGGTCCTTTTACAGCATCCTGCCATGCGATTACATTTGTTCCTGACCACCGAGAACACTCACGTTAACTTTTATCGAGTGGAAAAAAAGTTAGCTTGTTTATATTATGCTAACATAGCTGTGTCGCTAGCGGTCACGTAGCACATCATTATATACCAGCTAGCCCAACTTCAGTAACCCTACAAACATCACTGCTGTTTAGTTTTCTGTCTTCATTTATGCTGGAAGTGATAGCAGAGCTGTACGTTTTAATGTGTTTCCAAAACCCCGCAGTCAGGACATGCTATATTGTATTTAGATAGAAGCTAGTGAGCTAACTCCCTGCTAACTTCTAACTCCGTTATATGTCATAAATTCCATTTTCATGGATGCCTGGATGTTAAACTCAATTGTTACACCTGGTAGAGCAGAACGCTGATCATTTTATTAAAGATGAAAAACTTTAGACAGTTTTTCAACTCTCAGTAATGCCATAGTGATCGTTTGATATATGGACCTGCAGCGGAGTTTAGACCCAGACACGGCTAGTGACATCAGACTGAACAACTGGATTCTCCCCCAAGTCTCGCGCTTTCAATATTTCATAAAATCCATGAGGTCGGGGTAGCAGTGTTTGCCAGGATTTGTCCGTAATTGAACCATAGAGATGCTTCAGTCTGTACACTTCACATCACTGACATGCGAACATTACGAGGATTTTCTGTAAAATATTTACATCCCTGTGTTTATGTACTCTCTCATTTTGCACTAAGGACTGACAATATGAAAAGAAAAACAGAAAAATCCAGAATTGTTTAAAAAACAAATCTATAGCATGGGCTCAGTTACACATTGTATTCATTGGCTTGGACAGTATCATTTCCCATCATCTCCAAACTGAAATTCCAGCCAACATCATGGGGAACTTCTGGAGGGAGGCGGTGGAAACACTGCCTCGTCTACATTCAGTGCAACTGCTGTTTCAAGTGGAGTCATCAGCATATTTTTGAATTCACTGTCATTTCCTTCATTGACTATAACAGCAAATGCACTTCATCTGCTCCGCCGTTTGAAGGACGCTATACAACAGAGACCGGTTCAATAGAAATGCCGAGCCCGCAGGAAAACCAGGTCCAATCACAGGGAGCGGACAGGCACGCCAGCCTGAGAGGGAGAGAGAGAGGGAGGGAGAGAGAGAGAGCAGTGGGAAAGATACTGTTGCCCACAAATTGCATTACTGGAATGCATAAACAAAAGAAATAGGTCCGATCAATAGATTTGCTCGAAATGTCAGGGAGCCATTTATGGTTACTTAATGCAAAGTTAAGAGTGAAACTTTGCTGGTGCACTGGGTAAAATGTCTTTCACATTAAAAAGCCACTACTGCTAACCTTAAACACTGTGGACTTTTCCTTAACACAAAGAATCTTTCACACTCAGAAGGTAATGAAGAGAGGAAAAACTTCAAAAGAAAGGATCCTTTAGGAAAAATGCTTTACAGTGACAAATTTATGGGATTTTTCAATTGTCTGCACATAACACCCATGTCTTATGAGGATGGCTATTTTTGAGCAATGTCCCACAGCAATAGCTCAGTTTAATAGAACAGTAACAGGATACTAGCCTAGAACAGTGTTCAATTTGATTACGCAGTTCATGGGGACTGCGGACTTTGATAAAGGATTGATTTATTTTTCAGGGAGCTTGAAATAATAATCCTCTGCTAAACCTTCATGGCCTCCGGGCTCAAACTTTTAATAACGTTAAGCGAGAGATGAGAGTAGTGCATCACTCCCGGGCCTGGTGCAGCTAGCTCTGCTCAGCCGCTCCCTACAATTGGCTCTTCCTGTAGTTGTTGGTGCCTCTGCGAGATGGACTGTTTGTTTTTGATTCTTCTATAAGTCGTCAAGGAAAGCAACCTTGGGATGTATCTTCAAAGTCATTTGTGCTCTTAAATACCTTGTGCCATGAGTCATAGCGATGCCTAGTGTTTACAAAGACAGCAGCTCTTTTGTAAAAGGCTACGGGATCTGTATGATAAATGCAGAGGTTGTTATTAAAAATCATAAAAGAACATGAAGGTTACAGGCTAGGTGAGGCTGCAACCAAATACAAAATTAAGAAAGGCTGAGATGAGGGCACAAGAGGGAGGTTGTGATATAAACAGGCTGAACTGTCTTGAACTGCCACTGGGGGCTCATAAAAACTGAATGGGAGACTGCTTTATGTGAATTATTTAAATCTGGTGGACAAAAACCATACACACGCTGCATTCTTAAAGAGCACGGGAGGGATGGGCATCGTCTTCATTTAGACAAGTAAACTGGAATTAGAAATTAGACGCTGACATAAAACTGAGATGGACTTGGTTTGTTTTTTCTACGTATATGACCAACCACGCTTTTGTATACACACGCAGCTATACTATACAGCCATTTAAAACAGCAGTAAATGTTTTTGACATATTTGCTTCCTTGCCAGGAGAGAAAATTAACTCCCACTCCCATATCTCCCTGGTAAATATGAACCAAATGCCAGAGGGTGGTTAACAAGATTACTGAAGTTCAGTGCACAACTGCAACAGGGTTTGATATGGTTGGGAAAAAAATGTGTTTTAATTACTGATGTTTAGATTGGTCTGGTGAACTGCATCTTAGAGGGTTGCTTTCATGTGGACGTAACAGACAGATATATAAACACCTAACTAAGTGTCTCCGAGACTACAATTCGACATGATGACAGATGAGCTACGCATAAAAACACAGACAGGTTCACAAATGAAAATGTATACCAGCTTTGTTTTCACTGTGGGTAAAAAAAGCTCAACCTTAACGTATACGTAAAATGTTTGCTCAGTATTGGATTTTGTGGTCGAACATGTGCTTACAAACACACACACACACACACACACACACACACTTAGTATGTAAAGGCCAGTCTTCAGGGTTAGGACAAGTTTGTAAGCCCTGAAATCATGTTGTGTGCAAGAAGGTGGATTTTAATCTTGGAAGAGATTAATGGTGATTTGAAGTCTCTAAAATTAATATGAAGCGAGCAAGCTTAGCAGGAAGACTGGATACACAGGTTACAGCTGGCGTGGCTCTGTCTAGCTTTTAAAACCTATTATGTACTCCAGATAGATTTTGCTAAAACTAGCAGATGCACTAAGCAGCCTCCAGGGCTGAAAACTGAAACTGAACAGTGTCTGAAAATAGTTACAGAGGCAGGTATATACACTTACTGTCTCCAACTAATCACTTCACATAACCTCAGCCACCAAACTGGATCTCTCAGCCATGTTTTTGATGTTTGGTCCCTTTGGAGATTTTTTATTGTGTTTGTGGTTAACCACAATGGAATATCCAGCAAGTCTGTTCCCCACTGTAGGTGACGCACATGTAGTATTTTGTTTTTAAAGTCAATGACTGCAAGGCGCCCAGGTTATGTGTAAGAGTTGGTATGAAGTCTTTTTGCTGACATGTGTTTGGTGCTGTAAATGATGGCCATACAGGTCAGGTCTTTCTTGTCTAAAGAGCATTGTTCAATCCAGTTTGTTCAGATCCAGCTGCCATGTCCTTTTTAGAGAGAAGAGGCTATCTCCTGGCATATCAGTGCTCAGTGTTTTTCTAATTTTGTCATGAACTTTAACATTTATCATGCTAACTGAGGCCTTAAGAGTCTTCGATTTTTTTGTTGAAGTTTCTCTGAGCGTCACATGGTCTGATCTTGGGGTGACTTTTGTGGAACGTCCACTAACAGGCAGACTGATGGCTGTATTTAACTTTTTCCACTGAATAATCTTTGTCACAGTTGAATGATGGATTTCAACTTGTTTGGAAAAGGCATCACAACTGTTCTGAGACTGATGGGCAGCAACAGTTGCTTCTTTAGGATCATTGCTAATTCTCCTTGGCATTGTGTTAGCAGCATAGCACCATAACCAGCAAACTTACAAAACATCTCCCCTTATAGAGGTGATCACACATGCTGGTGATCAGTTAACAAAGGGCATTTGATGATCAGAACCTGGCTGCTACTTACTCTCTTAAATGTTATGGAAACAGAGGAAACAACAAGTGTAACCTTGTACTTTCTTTTTACCATGATTTTAGGTGGGCAGTGTGTGGCTACAGCTTTACATTCACTGCACAAACACATGATAGCAACTAAGCATATTCCCTAATAGTATATCTATCAAAAAATATTTTATTTGATTTTTGACATAATTTTCTTTTATGTAACTTGAACTGAAAAACTTGAAATCTATTCTTACTGGGAAGCTGCTCAAGAAAAACCACATGAGCAGTAGCAGTTACAAAGCAACATCATTTATTTATAATCATGCTGGCACCTGGTAAATGTAAGCTCAATATTAATTCTCTTCTAGCTTTCTTTTGGACCCCAGCTCCAGAGGGAAATACCAAACCCTATAGGAACCAAATGCTCCACAGCTAGTGGCTTGTTGCTGAATAGAGCTGCCTGCTGTGGCTAAAAACAAGGCAATTAAAGTAGCAAGAGAAAGCAAAAACAGCATCATTTTAGAAAAGACAGCGGTGGGCTAAAGCTTGATAAAAGCTCCATAAAGCCCAGGGAAGTGTTAGGTTCAGTTAATAAATCTCTATGTGCTTGTCATTATGAGCCATGCCTTTCATGCAGCCGCTGGATCCGTTGTTCATAGCAAAAGCATTGATTATAGCTGCCTTAAGGAAATTAACTCTCATGTTTTTGACAAGTAAGACTGTCACATGGAATCTTATCATTGCGATCTCATTAATGCATCAAAGTGCTAATGTTTCCATCTGACTTGTGCTATGCTAATAGATATACCAAGCCCGCAAACACGGATCGACATCGTTAGTTTGGTATCTGGCCTTACTTGCTATCATCAGAGCAAGATGTTATTATTTCACCAGCCAGCTCTCGTCTCCCACAGCTACAAGAGCTCATTACGATTGATAACTGATAGCATCGCTTAATCATGACTGGACAAAGGCCATGGCCATCCCAACAACTCCCCTGATTGAATTAATAGTATTCATTAAGCCCCAACGAGAGCCTTTACAGATGCTGCAACCTTATCCTGCTACTCCATCTTCTTGAGGATGACTGAGGTAGCATGCATGCGTAAGATAGAGCAGGAGATGAGGAAGAGAAGAGAAGAGAAGAGAAGAGAAGAGAAGAGAAGAGAAGAATATTAAGTATGAGAGAGGTGTTCATTTTACCACCAGTAGACTGACACATTCCCACTGGGAGGAATGGTGCCAGTGCAGATTGTCCCAGAGCAGATTACCATCAGCTTTGCAGTGACTTGAGCATGCCCGGACTAATGGTCCTCCAATGCCACATTTCATCAAAAGACTACTGAAACATATGTGAACAACATTGCAGGGAAAGGGGGAAATCATTTCTTCCTCATTAATAGGACTAACCTGAGGCAAAATATCTGCTCAGGGACCCCAGACCTTGAGTTAGAGGACATCATTCAGCTGCTGCTTTAAAATCAGTACTAGTATGAACGTGCCTCTCTGTACATTATGAATCATTTACAGCCGTGCTCTAACAGCTTGCTAACATGCTGCTGTGCTTTCTCACTCTCCCCAAGCAACCCTAAACCAGTAGCTCAGGAATACACAATAATGTTGACCCCATATGTCCATGCAGGAAAGCAAAGTTATGTAGTTAAGGCAGGGTTGCACACTTTTTACCCCACAGGGAGGGCTTACCGAGTGGTTGTGCCTGACTTCACTCTTCCTATCCCGATGATGCTTTGTATCTGGTTTAAGGTTGGCTAGTTAGGACTGAGCTTTGCAGCAAGTTCTTCGGTTGTCTGCTGCTTTGTGGTCCTAGGAAATAAGACCTTTAAAGAGTCACAGCTACTAAAATCTGTTTGAAGATTTATTTTTGTTTTTATACAGAAAATGGAATGCTAATAGTATCTCAGATATCAGCTATCCTTTATTGATCCTTGAAAGATGTAAGCTTGTGGGGGGCACACAAGCAGACAAGAACCAAGGACTCTCTTGCTCTCAGGCTACTTCTACCAACTGTAATCTTTCTTAAAAAGAAAAGCTAGGAGGGGAAATTCTTCCAATTTTCGTGGCATATTTATACAGTTATATAACAGAGTTTGGCCCTTACAGTTGTGAACTATATTTATATGTTGTCTGTCATGCATTAGAGTAGGCAGGTTATAGAAAGTGAACTGCAAAATAGTAATTTCCCTAAAGGTGAAGTGACTAAACTTTAACTTTATCATCAGCTCTCTTTAAGATATTGACTATGAAACATCATTTGCATCATTTAAAATGACTGATAAGATGCCTATGCCCTTCAAATATGGTATCTTGTAAATAGCTTATTTTGACACAGCAGGACATCTGTAGTAAGAGCTAAAATATAGTGTGATATTTAGCATCTAGTACTCACGACTAACTCTTTAGCTATTTTTTTTAATAAGTGCCTGATAATAGGAGCAAATGTTGTTATTACCACAGTTATTTTAGGCATATGCTTTGAGGTTACAGGGAGGCAGTAAGTTTTGTGTATGATTGAGATGATATTGCAGACAATGGACAAAAAAATTATTGTTACATTAAGAACATAATAATTCTGGGATCATTTTTACCTTGTCTGTCAGCTTTGTCCATACGAAATCAGCTCTCAGAGATAAGTGGCTAACTTTAAAGTAAATCTGTTGATAATGGGTGTTATGTGGGAAGTCAATAGCAGCGTGAATTGTGTGATCCATTCATAAGATGGTCCCCAATTATGACTAACTAGCATTAAATTCACTAGCATCATAACGTTTCCTTAATGTACTACAACTGAAATAACAGAAATCCAATAACTTTGATCTGACCTCCGATTGTGTGACTTGTCAACTGGCAAGTTAAACTGATGTGTGCGACGTATAAATAAGCAATTCATATTTGATTTTGGACTCTTTTTTTTTTTTTAATCTAATGATCATCTTGATAAAAAGAAGACAATCTTTACTAGATCAGGTAGATTTACATTTATGGAAGCTGTGAACATGAAAAAGGTTGCTTGACAGGACAGAATGAAGAAGACTGCATTTAAAACATTGATGGCTTTCTGTAATACAGATAGCCTGGCAGTAAAACATGAAAATGAAGCAGCGGGGTCGGTAATGATTTATGCAATCGACTTCATTAATAGTTTATCAGCTCTGGAGATATGGGCTGGGTATGTCCTTAAATTAGTGTAATGCATCAGGTGATCACAGCCATATGTAAATAAATAAAAAAACATCCACACAACTGTTCTGATATCACCAGGAGCTACACAGACATGCAAGTGTCTCACAGGAAAGGTTAAACTAAAAACATCTGTACTTGTTGCACATTGCGCCCATGCTGCGCCTTTACACTGGATAAACTGGGTTAATCAGATGAGTATGAAGCACTGCAGCAAGACATTCGTGGCTTGTTGCAGTATGGCGCCCCCTATAAAGACACCATCACCGTCACGCTGCCTTTGTTTTAATAACTGTTCTTTGAAGTGCGTATATTGTGCTACAGAGCTTCACATTTTAAAACAGACCAGGGTCATATGACACCTGTGACAAATAAGTTCACATCTTATTAGTTTGTAAAATGTTGCAAAGTGTACACTTTAGGCTGAAATTCTAAGCGTAGGCTAAGGTTCGGGAACAAATTGCCCAGTTGTTCTACCCTACAGCCATGCATCAATGTCAGGAGTGTGCACACACATTGCACTCCCCCACTGTGAAACATATAGCTGACTAATGAATGTGTGGTAAACATAGCATTTCTTCCACTTAGTTACAGCTCAGTCAGTAATTACACAGAGGGATAGCTATCAGGCTAACACTCAATGTATAAAGCTTTAGTAGGTCGTCTGCAGTGAGACTGAAAGGGGAGGGAGGGATAAAGTCCCCGGGAAAGCTTTCAGGGTATCAGATTTGAAAGGAACAGCCGTAAGCGCACAAGGGGGAAAGAAGTGTGTGAACCCCATGAAAATGTGTTTATAATTATTAGCTCTGTTGTCATTAATAACAACAACAAAAAAAACACGCTTGGGGAAAAACTCTGTTTTCTGCTAGTAAAATATTTTTTGGCATTGTACATCCTATAGCTCATTTAGCGCACATGGATATGGATGAGGGAGGTGACGTTTTTCAAAGGAGCTTCGCAGGTCAAGATACTTTTCCAGTCTCCTTCCTTCTCTCTCTCTTTCTCTCTTCTCACCTTCCTCCGCTGTGACTGGTTAAGACGGTCACGGATCATCTGTGAGCCTGTTAATTAGTCCAATCACTGGCAAACAGGCCCGCATTATCACTGCAGCACGACAGTCTTTCAAAGCTGAAATTAAACCATGCACACCACTGCTTTGGTGCCAAGGGGAGTAGAGATTTAGCTCCACTGGCGCTGTGCATGGATAAATCACCACCACTAAGCAGCCTGTAGCACTGCCATGGCAAAAATAAAATAAAATAAAATGTGCTGCTGTTTATGACAAAAAAGACCATTATATATGATGACAAACTAGTGATGAGCACTTTGGTTCAAAGAGAAATCACTCTGCAGCTTCAAAGGGAGGGAAAGTCTGTCAGAATAAGAGTGGAAAGACAAAAGAAAAAAGAAAAGACTGAAGTACGTGTAGAACTGAGAAGAAGAAGAAGGAAGAGAGATGCCCAGAAGAGCCAAGGTTCTGTTTTTATTGAAGGGAAAGACGAATGGCAGAAGATGTGAGAATTAAGTGAAGGATAGGATGAAACAGAGTGGATGGGAAAAGGCAGTGAGTGGAAGTATGTGCATGAGCCAGAGTGTGTAACAGGCATGTTAGTGTCTACGTGCACAACTGTGTGCATACTTTTTCTGGCACAGACTTTGGGCTGAACGAGTATCATGAAACTGTTTCCCAGCTTAGGGCCTGTTTACTCCCCTTAAAATGCAGATGTTGGTAATAAATCCTGCGTTTGCTCATTTATTTGGGGAGACTGCACCTTGCTTTATTAAACCCATCTATCACTCAGGGCTCCTGAATCAATGGGATGCAGAGGAAAGCAGTGTCAGCACAGCAGCACGCAGGGAGAATACCAGGAGCTTGGAGAAGTTAGAATAGAGAATAAATAGCTATAGATCAAAGCATCTCTCACACATTGTAGATGCGTGGTGTCAGAGGTTAGCTTCTTTATTTGCTTGAATATGAAAAAACCCCACTTAATTGGAAATATATGCCAACCTGTTACCTGTAGATATGAAATTAGCTTTATTATTGCATATTCTAAAGTGGAAATTCTCTCGATTCTGTGTGTAAATGCAGACTAAAATACAGTCAGGTAATTAATCACACTCAATCTGCTTTTTAGCATTCAAATATGCAGCGTTATTCCATACGGCATTCATTTAGAGAGATCCGGGGTGAACTGCTGCAATCCGAGCCCATCTGGAGACTCCCTCCCTGGGATTCACTCTCCTGTGGTACAAAGGGCCACATCAACCTCTGTTCCACAGCTGCCACATCCACCACCCAGCCTGCCAGGCGCTTGTTAAATAAGTCTGTCTCAGCCTGCGGACCTGAGCAAAAGGAATATGGAAGAGATCTGGCTCAGCGCAGGGAGATGAGAGAGCAGGGAGAGAAGAAAGTTGGAGTGGAAAGTGAGAGTGGGAGGGGATAAATGTGTGGAAGGGAAATTTGGAGTCTGCAGTGAGAGGTGAGAAAGTTTCTATGAAAACAGACATCAGAGGCTCAAGATTGGTTTGTACTTTTTAGTGCTGCTGTTAATAATGTAACCGACACGTGCAGCCAACTCTTCAGATGGAGGCAATAGACAATTTTTTTAAAACATGTTAGGATAGCCTCCCTCCATCATTCATTCTGAACTAGAAGGGAGAGGTCAGTTACAATGGTGGTCAATCTGTCAGTGACTGATGTGTCTGCTTGTTTAATGATACAGTGCACAGAGTGGACAGGAAAAGGAAGCGAATACTATCCATAGAGCTGTGGATTTCAGTCTAAAATAAAGAATTTGACTTGCCATTCATTTCTTTATACTCTAACTCAGAGACAACGAGTCATTATATTCCATTTGCACTGTGGCTGCTCTGTAGGGAACACATTTAAAGAGCTCAGAAAAGCAGGCTTACACCTTGATTTAAAAAGTATATTAAAATATAGAATTCAATGAATTATAGCTAACTTAAAAGGTATGAGTGTCTTAAATGTCTATATCTATATCAGTAAAAGCATCGATGAAAAATTGAGATCGTGTTGGCAAAACAACTGATTAACTTCAGTGCATTTTCGTCAATCAAGTGACATGTCATGGGTGCTAATTCTGAAAGTGCTAATAGAGCCTATACCTGTTAGACTTGCCTCTGTTATTAAACCAGACATAGTATGATTTGGCATCCCCTCTCCACCATCGAGCCTTTATTTGCTAGTGTGCTAAAGTAATTATTAAAAATATTATCACACTGCACTCAAATTCTTCCAAGGTGGTTAACAAGAGGAAACCTATCTGGTGATAAATGATAAGTTATAATGATAAAAAGCTCTGTTTCCCATAACTGATCTCAGGGCGGGGCGAGCAGAGCCAGCAGCAGCTTGTCTAGCATGCTGGTCTCACGTCAGTTTCTGTCATGGTCCTGAGTCTGCCGACTCAGTGTTTTGTGTTTCTTTATGCTTTTGTTTATCCTGAGTATGTATTCTGTTATGATTTGCCATTTGTTAGGTTTCTGTTCTGTGCTTACCCTGGTCCCACTTCTGTGTTCTGTCTGTCTATGGTGTCACATTGTCTGTTTGTGAATCTGTCTGTTCAGTTAGTTCAGTGTCTTGTCTGGTTCTCTGTGTCTGAGTTTCCTGTTTTATTCTGAAGGTCCTCGTCTCATGTGAGTGTGTTCAGTTTACGTTTCCCCTGTCCCGTCAGCTCTGACTTCTTCCAGGTGTGTTGCCCTCCTGTCTCTTATCCCCTGATTACTGCTGTGTGTATTTAAGCCCTCCTGCCTGTTGCTGGTTTGTCTGTGTTCCACGGTGTCCTGTTCGCCATCTGCGGCTCTCTGCCTCGCTCCCCGTTTTGTATGTTCTCAGGTTTGTTATTTAGTTTTTCCAGTTTAGGTTTCTTTAGTTCCCTGTCATCCCTCACTGCCTGTTTGCCACTACACCACCCTGTAAATAAACATCACTCGAATCATCAGTCATCGCCTGCATTTTGGGTCCTCCTTTCCTCCAACACCACACGGCTCGCCTCGGCAGCCGTGACAGTTTCTGATGAAAAGACCAGAGGTTGATCCACGTTTCTCATGGACAAAATAAACAAAAAAAGGTGCTGGTCTCTCATGATCACAAGCTCAACGCTTTGTTAACGGGACACAGACATGGCAGTCAGAAGCAGCACACTGTAGATTTCAAGCCTGCTTCCAGAGACAATAGCCAACTGCAGCCAGATGATAGCAGTAATTTAGTTGATGTAAACAGGCAAAAGCTTAACAACAGAACACTGTTTGAGATTCAAGGAGATCGATCTCTCTCTTTGGCAGCTTTTAATTGATGCCTAATTTTAAAATTCAGCAGAGAAGCAGTGCTTGCCCTGACAGAACACCAATGCACGACTCTTGACTTGACTTGAGATGCGTAGAATTGCTGTTCCATTTAGACATATTTTCCTTCATTTTTCACTAACTTACCAAAAACTTTTAATTTTTATATATAGGAGTTGTCTTTAGAATTCTAAAGTTTCCATCACATAAGCCACTTATATTACAGTCAGGTATTGTGTGTAAGAGGCAGGAACTGTGCAGAAACTTGGTAAGCAGGGGAGCGCATCATCATCTATCAGAGGCAACAGGAAAACTCTAGGGCATGTTGAAACAGTCACATACACACTGGCTGGCTGGGAGGTCTTGTCTGTGTTTATCGAAGGGTCAGCACCCACATCAGCTGAGCTCCCAGGAAGGTCAGTGCACACATCACTCACATAACGCTCATATACCCATAAATCACCATCCTGATTCAAGACTATTGCCGGCAAGTCAATTATATCAGCCAATTATGCAATTATGACAGCCTAATTGCAGGTAATGTCAGTGAAAGCCCAAAGTCAAACAGAGACATGCAACAAACTGAATACTGAATGCAGTCTGCTTGGAAACATGACAGCTTACAACATGTCTCCTAATAGCTCTGTACAAGCACTTAGTAAATATTAAAACAAACAAGTCACTGTTATCTTATAGTTCCACTTATTCAGTTGTGTTCCCACACATTTGAGAATGGACTGTGAGTGATGTAGCTGAGTGGCTTACACAAACACTTTAAGAACAGAGACAAAAGCTCTAATTTCATGATTTCAAGGACTTCTATTGGGTGGGATAGTCTTAAGGTTCCATGACGCTCATGCATAAATCATGCAATCATCATCAATGCATATTCACGGAGGCTGCATCGCTCTGCTTCGCTATGGGGGATAAGAGGGAGCCCGGACTGTGACAAAACCCAGCTGATTGTAATGAGCTTTTTTTTGTGGCTTCCTGCGCTGACAAAACAAGCCTAAATTAATCATGATACCACCCTCCTACTGCGGCAAGGAAGCCTAATGCTTCCATCGGCACACCCTGTCGCAAATTGGACCCTGAGACAGAAATTTCTATGATGCAAATAGGACTGGGCTCCAAAACGCTTTAATTTAAGTCATTCATAGAAAATGGCTGAAAGAATATGTTTTCAGTAATTGGCTTGCCTTTATGAAACATGACTCAAATGGTTGCAGTTTGTTTGTTGCACCATCTGCAGTGAAAGGCATAGATAAGTGAGAGGGATGGGGGAATAAACAGGAGCAGAAATACACACTACAGCTGGCATCACAGGAAGCTTAAGGTTTATGGGTTTGTGTGCGCACATGCACTGAATTTTTCAGGGTGAGACTTGGTGTTATTAGATTTTCTTTTTTTGCACATATTAGCCAGCATTGATTTTCCATCTCTTCCAGACAACTTAAACCCTTTCCATTACTTCAGCATAAATGTTGGATTCTGAGCTAATAACAGGAAGTTCTACCAAAGTACATATTTCTAAGGAGGAACTTGCTATGCGTAAAAGTTTGTCACTTTTAATATGTGTTTGGCACACTATTGCTGGATGAACTGGCTGCCTCCTTTGCTGTTTTCTGTAAAAGTTTCCATGCAGAGAAGAATATATATCTGGAGAGTATTTGACATTTCTTCTTCTTTAAAGACTGGTCCATGAATTACTACAACTGTGGTTCTAATGTGGCTATGCTAAAATGTGTTTTTGTAAGGACTGCTTTTCAATAATAATGTGTTAGTTGACCTAGCAATATATTATTTCATAAACCCTAACACTGATCATTTCAGTCTCTCTCTTTCCTAGCGTATTCCCAGCACGGGGTCCGATGCATGGCTCTGTCTTCACCTTTTGGATTGTTCCCGGGTGTCCTCCGGGGAAAGATCCACACACATATCTTCAGTGATTGCGTCCATCCACCGCTTCTTCGTTCTTCGGTCATCCTCGGGGTCAGCGGCCCCCAGGTTCAAGTCAGAGGGCTGTTCTTGACTTCGCGTTTCCTGCATCTTCTTTTCAATTGGGGCAACTCCGAGTTGTTTTTGATCTTCATTTGTCACACAATCAAGGCCACCATCCACCTGAGCATCTTCATTTCGGCGTTGAGGATCTGCTCGTGTTTCTTGGTGGCCGGGGAGCATTCTGCTCCATAAAGGGGCACTGGCCATATGCCTGTCTTAGCTTTAAGGTGTTCGGGCATCCTCTCATTGCACAGGATGCCGGTGGATTTTTTATGGACATTTTAATGGACATTTACTGACAAATAAGATGACTTCCTGTATGGCGAGGTGTTTACAAGATGTGTGCGCTTCAGTTTTAGTCAGTGTATTTGATTGGTTTGTTACATAGTATAAAACATGGGTATAACTTCTGCATCAGAAAAAAGAAGCCAGTGCAGAAGTGTCTCAAAACTTCACTCTATCTGAAAGCCACCGGATGGTGTTAACCGTACTTGCAAAAAGACTTCCATCCTGTAGAAAACTTTGGGAAAACAGCTTTCTTTCTTGACCTCTGTAAACACTTTCTTATGAATTTATGGGCGCAGTCACTCATCTGGCCTCACACTGAATAAAATATTAAGTCTATTTTGTAAATTTTGGTCATTTTCAAAATGGAGGTTTATCCGTGCTATGAAACTACAAGTTCTTTGGCTAACATCTTGCTGATTACACGTCACTAGCCAATCATCAGTTGCCAAAAAGGCAATGGCAGAAACAATCATCTCGAGGAGACAATATTGGACTTTAGAAATCAGTGGCTGCGTCCATTTTTTAATACCGCCTATGGTCTGTTATTTAACATTAACTAGCAGGTACCTGTGTCTGTGCCTTACAACTTGCTAACCTTAGCCGATAGCATAGCACTTTGCCCTTTTGGCAAAATATTGTTGTTGAGACTTCAGAACACTGCAGTTTACAGCTGATTAATTTAAAATTAATCTATTAAATATTTTTAACTGCATGTATGTTTTAGACATGAGGACTAGCTAGCATACTTTCAAATGTACTCCTACTATGGCTTAATCCAATAACAACTCAGTAGACAGGCTAAAGTTGCAGGCTACTCTCACATAGTAGCCTGGCTCAGCTCCTGTTCCTGCTAAAGAGATGGTTTACTGCATGGTAAATAGCATAAACAGTTTTTTTCTCTAGTCTCTCATAATGTACTGAAGTTAGCTACTGAAATGCTCATCAGGAAGCTGCTGTAGGTAGCTGATACTGATAACATGATCTAATTAGCTTACAGTACTCGTAGTGTTTTTGTTTTTGGAAGCTAAAAATAACATCATACCACATTTCACATCTACATAAAAAAGTAATTCAAAGTTGTACCCATTTATATGTGCTATGCTTAATGAGGGCATCATTATTTATGGGAGGGGTTTAGCAAATAGTTAATCACATTTTGACTGACCACAGTTTTGCTGAGCTGCGTGAAAGCAGAATCTCATCTCAAAATAGTCCAGAGTGTCTTTTGGCTGCCAATTCTGCAATTCAAATAGAATCAAAACTGAAAATTAATGACAGCATTTTAATGGGACTATTAAATCATTTCCTAATCGCACTGCAGTCAGCACTGACAGTCCAAAATTAAAAATCTGGGAGCAGTGTTAAATATGTAAAATGTATCATTTCTGTCAGGACATTATCCAATAGGTAATGACACCCCTTATCAGCTTATCAGCCATCTGAAGGTGTCCTCTTGGTCAAGGAAAATGACACCTCGATTATCCCACGACAGGAGGCTGAGAATTCTCACATGATCTACGTCTAACCTACACTTGCCCTGTGCTTCCATTACCTAGAGTGCCAGAGGGCCCATGGGACAAGTGCCATCTACACAGGAAGCCAAGAAGCAAGTGAAGGCAAGGAGGGAATGAAGACAGGTGCTAGGTGGACGAATGAAACATGAATATATCAAAACGACTTGAATGTCTCCTTCCTTGGCAAACACATTGCCTGGGTCGGGTAGATTTAATTCCAGCCATATGCCTCAGGGATATACTGGGTCTTCTCATTTTAAGGCTCATCTTCCCCTTTTTTTGCATGTTCAACATTTTGCGATAATAGAGAAACTGGGTCAAACTACCACTCTCATATTCCAGTCTCATGATTTTAGTGGAAGGAGAACTTCTGAGCATTTGCATTTACTATAAATAAGTCGGCATAAGTTCAAAAAACCCTAAGTTTGCCCTACCGCCTTGAGAATATGAGTGAACTCAACTTGAAGGTGGAACAATTAGTCTCCTAATTAATTTGAAAATTTTTAAACCGGCTAAGCTGAATTAAGTAGAAAGAAATAAACTCCAGATTAATCACCAGCTTTTGAATCGCACGCACAAGCATTACAGTCAGATTTGCTTTCCACTCACTTTTTTCAGTTTGAAGCGACAGTTCTTTATTAAACAATAACAACTCCTAATCCCTAAAATTTTTTTATCTCTGCCATCTTGAGCAGACATAAACAATTTAAGAGTAATTTAAGTAAGTAAAGTCGAATTTTTCTTTAAAGTGAAAAAAATAAAATCTGGAGAATTTTACAATAGAAACAAAACCCTGTCTTTTTATATGCTGTTCATGTCTTTGTTAAGTTTCATGAGTTGAGTGAACTCTCACTGCACTCTTCATTTAACTAATTATTTCAATTTAAAGTTTGCCAAGAAATGGTCGTTCATGTTTATAAGTTCTAAAGTGCTCTTGAAATCACTGGCTATTGTTGAGAACTATTAATCTACTTAATAGTTTTTTTTAGAAAATGTAAATTTAATTGTAAATGACTGGTGGATGAAACAGGACGCCTTGGGCTAGATATCTCTTGGTTACACTGGAAGTTCAAAAGAATTGATATCCGCCTACAGAGGCTAAGTTGGCAGGAAGTCTGCTTATGTGGTAAGGCATCAGTGATAATAATCCAATATTTTACTATAATACACCAAATCTATGCCCATCTCTCTTCCCTTGAACCCCTCCTACACAATCAGTTCAACAACCTGAAGGGTCTTACCTATATCAGATATTATGACTTTGTCATATACCTACGCTACGGTACCAGTGGGGTAAAATAGCCATCACTGACAACCACCTAAAAGCTAAACATAAATTTATATGTGACATTTATAGCGAAGCAAAACTGCACCATTACAGAGGCCTACAAAAATGGCCTACTTTTTCAGTCCAGTATTTATCTTCTATTTATTTACACAAGACCCAAGTCACCCAGCCCCAGAAACCAGTCAGTGGTTCTGGATATAGCTGGCAGTCACTATAATGGAAATGGTTGTGGTTGTGGTTGAGGTGTGCAATGCTACTCTGAAAACCTTGTGAATGCTTTGGTAGTGAGCAGTTTGCCACGTTCCCCCAGTTGTTCAGTGATAGATGCCACAAACACTTGTAAACTATTTGTCAAGAGACAGTAAGACTGTAAGTCCAATCCAAAGCAGAAACAGAGGCCATTTGCCTCAAAAGCTGCCCTTTTGAAATGCATTGTTTGAAACAATAAGTCACAATTTTTACTTTGAAGGCAAATGTCATCCATTTACAGTTTTCATTGCCCCTTTTAACAGTAAAGTAAGTAAATGGTGAAAATTTGCAGATAAATTGGCATCTTCCAAGTTGGCAGTCAGCTACCAGCCACCCTAAAGCAACAACTCACCAACCACCCAAGGGCCACTGACCAGTCTCTGGGGCTCTTGGACTGAGGCCTAAACAAGACCTGCTACCCCAATTCTATGACTTTCCTGTGTATGGTGAAGAAGATCAGTTTTGGAGATACAAACAAACCAAACAATACTGGAGCATGGGCATGTACTCGTTATTTTAAAATATAACACTGAGAAGGCTGATTTGCATAAAGAATACTTTTATTTAAATATATTTTCCAAATGCATGTATTTTTTGTTTAATGTTCATGACTATTTGAGTGAGATACAAATCACTGTTAAATTAACTTCCAAACAATAAAACCTACGTTAAGTCTAAGAAGATTAGCGGATTCCACTAAATTGCAGTGTAGTGTTTTTATGGTGTTATAATATTACAGCTCTCTTCTTTATAGTGGAAACTAAAACAGCTAAATCTAATTCAGCAAGTGAACCTTGGTGACTGCTGTTTTTAAGCAGAATATGGAAAGAGTTAGTCAGAGCACTTAACTGCAGCGTGGAAAAAGAAAAGGGTGGAAAAGGTGAAAGGATTACCTCTAAGAAGAACTCACTGACTCAAGGTTATCAAAACCAAAATCTCCCAATTGCAACAAAAATGCTGTGCTATTCTCAACATGGAACAAGAATAAGAGAAATATACACTTCCTAAGGGTTTAATATGAGAACAGGGATGCCCCAAAGTAATTTACCCAAAACGGCCTAGCACATGAATAATGCACAAAAGCCATACAATAGCAGAAAAAAGAAAAAAGTACTTTAATGGTTTTACCTCGCCTTATACAAACTGTCCCAAGAGAGGTGACATTACAAAAAAAAATTATATGAAAACTGCAGCTTCTAGAGCAATATAAGCTATAATAAAGTTGCTGACAGCAGTAAATATGACTCCCATCTCAGCCTGCAGTTTAACCGTTGGTGAAAGGCATTGAACTGAAGACTGTACAGACTGGAGTGACTTTGACAAGAAACTTGGTAACCGTGTTTATCGATGCACAATCATCATTTTAAAAAGCCTTTAACCAAGGCTTCCCAGGCAGAGGAAAGAGGCAAAGGGAAGATGAGTGGATGTGTGAAAGGAGGAGTAGGAGAGAGAATAATAAGGGGAGAGCAGGGGGGAGAGATTGAAAGCATGGGCCCTAGGACTGAGCCTTTCTAACTGAGTGAAGACTATAGGCGGCTATTTGGACGCCACCCAGACACCTGGAGCTGTTATCAGGTTGCGGTGAGTGGTGCTTTGAGAGGGCTGTGAATGGGAAGCTGGAACTCAGCACTAACAGGCATTTCAAGGCTCTTTTCCTCCGATGATGGTAGCGTTTTAAAGCAGGTCAAGCTAACGGGGCAGCACCCGGGACCTCTGAGCCCCAATCGGCTTCAAGGAAATTTGCCTGAATGAGGGGGGACAAGTAGACTGCCTAACTTCGAGGCCAGCTCCTGGAACTGCATTACACACATCAGGGAACAGAACAGCATGTTCAGCCAGTGATACATCTGCAAACATACAGTAAATAGCTGTGCATACAAATACAGATGGTCACACTGTCTGTTTGGATTGAGAAAAATGGCAAACTTTCCATGAAATCAGAAAAATCTCCTAGAAATCTTTAGTATGGAAAGTAATGCCGTGTATAAAAACTGCAAAGTGTGTCAAAAGTATAAGTATTGTTGGTGCGGACGATAAAAACAGCAGGTAATATATGTTGGCTTAGCTTTAGTTCTGTATTTATTAAAAATGGTCGTATGGTTGGAGTGCAAAGTCATAATCTGTGAAATGTGGAGGAGTTTTAATTGTAGTAAAGGTGTACAGTAACAAAATTGATAATGCCTCGACTCCAGTGCAGCACAGCAGTAAATTCTTTTACTTTTCACTGCTTATAATTGGTCTTGACCTTTTCTTGACCACTGGAGACAGACAACATCCTTTTCCTATAAGAAAAATAATGGTGGTGATTGTGTGGAAATATGAATAAGTCTTCGCCCCAACAATGATTCTAGCTTAAAAAGGATCAGCCACAATGAAAGCCTGACAGTCATTCGTCTTTAGGTGGTGTTCTGGCTGAGTGGAGTTGGAAGGAAAGGCAGAAAGAAAGAAAGGAGGATGAGTTTTCTTTTTTTTTCTCCTCCCGCTGAACAGTCTTTGGTTGTGTCAGTCAGTGCTGAAGCAGCCTTTTAGTTTCTTAGCTGATTCCTCTACTATTCCTTCTGAAATGCTAATATGGCAACTTAGTGCGCCATCGTCAGCCTTTCCCAGCCTCACATCTTTCATATCTCAGGGACGAGATTGCGCTCGCTCGCCCATTTTTCGTCCCTATGTCTCCTCTTCTAAAAGTGCACACACAAAAGCAGAGTTTAAATTCCGACTTATTTAGAATATCTACAAACGTAGGAGAAGGTCAGCGATTGTGTAAAATTTTGCATCTTCCATGACAAAAAAAAAACAAACAAAAACATCCAGCCGCATGCTATTGAACACTACACCTTGTCACAATTCGCCAACGCAGTGACCT
This sequence comes from Pundamilia nyererei, assembly GCF_000239375.1. NCBI lineage: Eukaryota > Metazoa > Chordata > Actinopteri > Cichliformes > Cichlidae > Pundamilia > Pundamilia nyererei. The sequence goes on along the minus strand of NW_005187402.1, from coordinate 8,608,350 downwards.
TTCTTTGTGCTGAACTGAAAAGAGCCAATTTCTGGAACCTTTATCTGCTTTGCGTGTGGATGAAAGCTATAATTTCAGCCGTTTCTCCAAACATCTTTTGACAGTTCTTTCAGTGTACCTGAATCCCCAGGGTGCCCGCTAGAATATGAGAGAGACACGAGTGCTTTCACAGTCTCAGCACAAGGTGTCAAATTCTTCCGGATGCAGATGCATGCCAGCTTTTACGTCCTCCTGACAGACACGTTTACTTATTCATCCAAGAAATATAAATGCGATGGCAATTAAAACGCCTCTGTGTATCAGTCAAAACCAGCGCAGTAAGGAGTTTGAATTTGAGTATAACAAAAGAATCTGACGGCATCTCGCCTGTATGTAAAACCTTGCGTCTGACTTGCTTAGGAGTTCTCGGAAATTATACTTCACATTATGACTGCAGAGCGCCACGTCCTCCTTCTATTGGACCTGCTCTTTGGTTGGCTGAGTCCTTGCCTGGTATCTATTCTAATAAGCGGCCGAGTTAATCGAGAGCATAGACCAACACAGCTTCCCCCTGGGAGCATCCAGGCAGTGCTGCTGACTGTGGCGCTGACAGCCAGAGAGCATTAAGCACAGGGGTACCGCTGCCCAGTGCAGGTGCTCAGTGAACCATGACGGTGTCATTTCTTTTAATAGGGCAGCTTTTTCTTTTCCTCGTTTTCTTCCTCTCCTCTTGTTTCCCACCCTCTTTCTTTTTTTCCTCCCCCATCTTATATTTTCTTTCTCTTCCTTTGTTCTGCCAATCATTAACTCTTACCAGCCTCCTCCTTCCCAGTTCTCACTTCTTTTGCTTTCTTTCTTTCTTTCTTTAATCCCAGCTCTCATCTGCCTGTTTAAAATGCAAGACGTAGGGATGCAGTTGTTGCCGAGAACCCCAACGGCGTGTGGGGAACTCTAATTGGTTTGCTTAACCTTCAGAGCACAATGAGCAGGCTGTAATGAAGGCTCATGATTCATGGCCAGGTAATAAAGCTGAAGAGGGCCGTTTACCCAGCCGTGCGCGTACACACACACGAGTACTGCAAGACGCTCTGAGTAACGCACAGCTGCATATGGGATTTAACACAACATCGGGAGTATGTTGTCAGACAGGCGTATGGTCCCTAATAAAGCCCTAAGCTATGCTACTCAGAGACTATTGAAAAGCATTCCTTGTTGGCAAGTGATTTTCATCAAAAACATGCAACCAACATGGCAACCAGGTGCGGGTAATTTAAGTGTTGGATGCCAGGAGGGAAAATGATCAGAGTGTGTGACAGTTGACAACATAATGTATAAAAATTTCAGTTGAGCCTTTTTTCGCTTGTGACAAAGAAAGCTACAAAGGTTGTGCACAGGTTTGCGGCAAGCACGCTCTCTCCAAAAGTCCCGTGCATTTCACTTTTTTCAGCCTAAAGCCAAGCCAACCTATCAGCCATGAGTTTCAACAAAGGCCTTTTAAAGTGGACCCTTTGCACCCTGGTAAGACACTTATATGAGAACTAAGGGGAAACTTGTTAGCACCACAAGGCAAGGCTTCCCAGAAAGCTGAATTAGCTTGTGTGTGCATGTGTCTTAGTGTGCTCCTCTCTGCATGTTTGTGTTGTGCATGTTTGATGAAGTTTTTTAATGAACTGGCAGACTCTAGGTGGATATTGCTGTGTCAGGGTATAGTCTCCCTTTTAAGGGCTTCTGAATAAGTTATGATATTTGGAGAGATAATGAAATGGAGGGAAGGAGACAGAGGGCGTGAAGGAGCTGAGATCATTAGCACAAAAGTCGTAATGCAAAGTGACAGCTCGAGGTTTCCAAGGTCAAACTCATTTATGCAGACCAAAAACTTTCACCCTTTTACAGTTTTTGCTACGTTTGAGCAAATAAATATACTGGAGGTAAAAATTCAAGCACATTGTCAAGACTTTATTTTTATCTGGAAATATTTACTTCAAGGTGTAGAAAGCAATAGTTCCTTTGCCTTTTCCATCTAGTATTTACACGGGACTTGACCTTAACAAAATAAAACTTGGCCAAATACCTCCCCCTATAAAGTCGGACTTCTGCTCAGTCACAGTGAGAAATGTGCGGATTGCAGCAGCTAGATGACATCGTTTTTCAGCATAGTGCACCAGCCAAAGCCACTTGTATGAGCTAATGAAACTGCAACACAGCAGTGTGACTGCTGGTTCTTCTACCTGCGTGTCAGGGCAACATTTCAAGCTGGCTTCCACTTCAGCCTGAGTTGACACGTTAGAAATCAGAGGAACCCTGATGCTCTGAAGCACAGATGCACTCTGTCATGTAGGTGCATTGAATTATGGTCATTGCAGTTCACTAACAGGCTCTGGGGGCTTGGTGGCATTAAATCTTGATAGTTTGAAAACTACATCATTTAGGCTTATGTATCGTGACAACTGCAATAAATCAGGAAAAGGGTTACTGGTAATACATCCTCAGGCTAATGTCTTCTGGAAACGCTAACAATCTTTGCTGGTTTAGACAACATATTACCAATATAGTGTAGAAGTGGCCTGGCTTTAAAAACACATAATAATGAGGAATGCACTTAAACTCAGAACGAATCCAGTCTGTCTCAGAGAGAAAAATAGAAACAAGCCAAATTAGCCTTTGCAGTTCCCAGGGAAGAATCATGCATTGCAATTTCTCGGAAGTGGGCAAGTTAACCAGAGACACGTGTGTCCCATTGTACTACTGTGTACAGTGCATGTTGTTATGTCTCTGTTAGCAATGTTTGATACTGTTGTGATTCTTCAAAGGAAATGGGTCATTGATGAGAAGCTGCAGAAATACAGCTGGAAAAAACGAAAGAAAAACTCAGGCAGTACGCTGACATTTCGAAAAAGGATTATCAAGTGCAGCGGATATGGGTGTAAAGTTAATGTTACATTCAGTCCGCTGACTTTCATGTTAAAAATCAGAAGGAATCACTGAGTTCAGGGATTCATGTTAACATGCCACCTTCAGATGTTTGCTGAAGAAATGTCACCATGTTAATCTTGTCCAGTGATTTAGCCTTCCCTATCAAGCTTAACCTGCGATGAATATCAAACAAGTACATTCATGCAGTTTTTTTTTACATTATGTCTTGCTGTGGACAGTACATGCAGCTAGTTGAAAAGGACTGATAAAAGAGCAGAGTATAGTTTAGAAAGACTGCTGCTGCTCGTAGATTTGCAAACATAAAAACCTCAATGTTACAACCGTATCTGCCCTACCTGCAGCAAAAAGCATTCCCCACAAAGCTGATTTTGCTACATGCTTCTAAGGACTGTCTGACACTCAACAGTGCTACAAGTTACCCAAGTAGAACTTGAACAGAAATTCAAGTAACTGGACTGCAGAGGTATTGTAGTCATCACTAGGTAGTTCTAATATTTGAACGTGCCTCTGTTAGAGGTGTCTGTCATTAGTGAGGGTAACCTCAACTTACCTCAATTTACCCAAATATGCTGATAAAGGTTAACTCGTATTTCATTGTTGTACTGGTTGCTTAGATTTCCTGAGCTTTAATCTCATGCTGTCATGCTCATACCAAGCACCTTACTTCTTCACACTATTAACTGTAAGTCATCCATCCACTAGCTGGATCCACATATTTCTTCTCGAATACTGGAATAATGAGTTTCTTAGCAATACACTGGTCAGTCCTCAAAGTTGTTACAAATTTAAGTATCTTCACAGTTTATCAAACAACAGTTATACTACTGACTTTGGTGTTTCCCAGTCCATCTCTGCGAGATGTTTGGAACAAAATCCAGTACAGGTATTCAGGGTTCCAAGATCTAATGACTTGTCTTTTATTGCAACCAGGCTGAGACATTTGGTGCTTAGCTGAGGAGCCAATAGTCCAAAGCTACTATCTGCAGGATTATGACTGAACACCTGTAAGTCTGAATCCTGCCTAGACGCAGCGATATCGTAGCATCGTAGTTCTGTTTGTCCCAAACAGCATGAAGGAGGCCATTCATGTCTGTGTTGTGGGACAGCTGAACGATGGTCATTGCTCTCCAATGTCGCACTCATGTTTGTGTAGAACCTTGTGCAAAGTATTACTTCTATGCGATACTGCAGATTTTGATATTGATCCAATAGCAAGCAAATATACAGCCATTACTGCTGATACCAATATCAATACCAATGCTTTAGACTTCAAAAGGCAGCATGTGTGTCATGATTTATGAATCATCATCAATTAGCCAGATTCTGAGCACATTTCCACCACTAAATCACAATAATTTTTCTTTGCCACAATAATAACACACAATAAAACCAACCTTTCAGCTTTTCATGTACTTTAAAACTAGGTTTTTGTGGAGACCCAAAATGTAAATGAGCTTGTTTCAAATGCACATTGGGTCAAGTCCTGATGTTTAAACGTTATATAGGCTATAAATTAAAGAGGTGTGACCGTTAACACAAAATGCATCAGACATTTTTCATAGTGCATGTTTGAGGTATATTTTTTTTCATTTCCAAAAAATTATTGTTTAACACCAGTCAGTGGGCAACATACTGAACTTACCGGAGAAAAACAAAGTATTGATCCTATCATGCTAGTATCAATCCGATACCAGTACCAGTGTTGGTACAATGGATGTTTGGATCAGTCCACTCACCTCAGAATACCCCTCAAATCACACAGATCTGCACTGCTGCAGATCAACCATCCATCCATCCTAGTATCTGTTGAAATAAAAGTGCTTAAAATGTCCACTTTAAGTCTTCACTTTATGGCTAATGACTGTAAAATCTAAAATCAGATTATATGTGAATCATACTAATGTGAATGACGTTTTTGGCATAGTTCTCTGAGGAGTTGTTATCATAACAGGATGATACTAAAGTGGTCCCTGTATGATATTCAGCCCTGAACAAAGAGATTTGAGCAGTTAAGAGACTCTATCAAATTTACAGTTCAAAGTGTCACGAGCAGCATCACTATCATTGCTCATTGTATCTATGTTGGTTAGAAAGAGCTTCAGCTTCAGCTTCCTGAGGCAGCTGAAGAAATTCAACCTGCCAACACGGACGATGATGCAGTTCTACACTGCAATCATTGAGTCCATCCTCACCTCCTCCATCACCGTGTGGTACGCGGGAGCCACTATCAGGGACAAACAGAGACTGCAGCGTGTTGTGCGCTCTGCTGAGAAGGTGATTGGCTGCAGACTCCCATCT
>NW_005187402.1:8568831-8602851 GCF_000239375.1 Pundamilia nyererei | reverse complement strand
TATATCTCATGTATATCTCATGCACATATCTTTCCACGTAGCACTTTTAATTCTTATCCCTACTTTTATTTTTTTCCATGTCTATTTAAGTGTTATTTATGACACCATGTTTGCACTGAAGCACCGCAGCAATTTCCTAATGTTGTAAACCTGCTCAACATTTGGCAATAAACCCCATTCTGATTCTGATTCTGAAAATAACACTTCAAAAAGTAATTTGTTCATTTCAAGCAATCAAACCTTTGCAGCTTCTGTCGGGGCATTTTAACTCTTGCTCTTACAGTGTGCTGAAAATAACTTTTTTTTGTGTTTTTCTCTGGTGGATGGCCTTTTCAGAGCTTCCATTTGTATTATTTTCTTTCTTTTTTTGAGCCTGACCATTCAGCTGTATGAATGGAGGAATGCAGTTGTATTGTTTAACAAGAGCCGTTTTCAAGTGAAAGCATTAAAGTTATTTATCTTGTAGAGTGCAGGTGAACTCACCCTGTGTGGGAAAAAATGTGAACACTGACCTGAGTAAACTGGTATTTTTCTTCCCAGCAATCACTGTGCAGCTAAGAAAGAATGCTGTGTTGAGAATAGGAGTGAAATTTAAGGAGATAAACAAAAGTGCCCGTGGTTGATGAAGAGGACTAAGGTCACTCGGTCTCAGGAAATGGAATGCCTCACATAAAAGAGTTGTAAACTGTCATGACATGATATCACAGAGGATTCACTGAAGTCGAATCAAGGGAACGAAACTGGTGTCCTCTACAAAATATTATTTCCATTCCAAACTGAAAGGAAATCCAAGCAAGTAAAACACATAAGACAGGGAGAAATGAATGAAGAGGGTGGCACAGAAAGAGAGGCGGGAATGTAGATTACCTCTGGGGTCACCCCAGGTGTGCCTCTTGATCATGCTGTTGGTCTGGCTTAGAGGTTTTGATAAGGGTAGTGAATGTTTATTGAAGGTGGCAGCCTCACACGAGCCTCAGAAACAAACAGCGCGGAAAACATCCAGGGAACAGAGAGGCAGTAAACCATCATCCTGGCACGTATAAAAGCTCATATAAACATGTACCCCACTCATATTTCACCCCTTTATTGGACTCGGCTTCCCAGCATATCCAAGATACACAAGTGTCTACAAGAAGCTAGTCTAAATTATATCTCTATCGCTGTACCTGCTGTGGGTTACTGAGCAATCTGATGCCTAAAACCCCAAAACGTAAACACTCCTCTGATAATGGAGCTGGCAGCAAAGCATGAAGAATCTGAGTGGGATAATAGCTCACAGTTTTGTGATTCATATCTCATGAATTCTTTCCGGTGGCATACTTTTCACTGTCGTAACATAAAAACACAATAAAAAAAAGGGCACTGAGAAACTTCGTTTTTTTGATATATATTAAAGCTGTATGTACGTTTTTACAAATACAGATGTGCACCTTTCTATTTATAATATTCATTCCAATCTTCCTATATGTAATGCATTCAGTATACTTCAAAAAGCTTAGAATTGAAAGAAAGTAGACCCTTTTTACGTTTTAAGGTTCTATGTATCAGGACATAAGAAAACATTATCTAGTACTTAGCAGGTCTTAAAATTAGGTAAACACAACCTCAGATAAATAACAAAACATATAACAGTGTCATTGATTGATTTCACAAAAATTAGGCCAGAATGCAGAAGGGATGTGTGAAAAAATGCATCCACACCACTTTCCTAGGAGTTACGAGGGTAAGTAGCAGCCAGGTGCTGCTAATCAAATCAAAGTTTGCTGGTCTAGCGTGTTCAGCATGTGTTGCCAAGGAACAATGCCAAGGGAGAAAGACATTAGCAATGATGCTAAGCAATTGTTGCTACCCATCAATCTAGGAAAGGTTATAAGGCTGTTTCTAAATGATTTGAAGTCCATCATTCTATAGTGAGAAAAATTATGCACAAGTAGAAACATTCAGCGCAGCTGCCAATCATCGCAGGAGTGGGCGTCCTGGCAAATTCCGCTCAAGGTCAGAAAAAGACAAAAAAACAAAAAACAAAAGGTATATTTTTAACTCTACAGGCTTCGGTTAGCATGTGAAGTGTTAAAGTTTGAAAATCCAAAAACATTCAGCTCTGCTCTCTAACAGAATATGGCAGCACACTTAGGTTTGTTTGGCCATAATGCACAATGCCAAACACTGCATATCAGAGCAAACACCGCATACTAACTGCCAAGCACGGTGGTGGAGTAGCAATTATGTGAGCTTGTTTTGCAGCCACAGGACCTGGGCACTTTGCAAACATTGAGTTGACCATGAACTCCTCTGTATATCAAAGTATTCTAGAGTCAAATGTGAGGCCAGTTATCTCAAGCACAGCAGTAAAACTACGACAGAATAACTGAAATAGAAAATAATCACGGTGCTGCAATGGCCCAGGCAAAGTCCAGATTCCAACCCCGCTGACAGGCTGTGAGAGAATCTTATCAAAGCTGCGCATAAATGAATACCCACAGACCCCAATGAACTGAAGCAAGAATGTAAAAAAGAGTGTGAGAGACTGACAAAGAAAAGTCACAGAGAAAACAGTAACTTTTGCTTTTTTTTTTCAGGTCTACAACTATCAAATGTATGACTGTTTAGGGATGAAAGGGCTCTGATAAACTTACCACAATACCTACAGGAAAAAAAACTGGTAAAAGCTAACTACCATTTGGTGAACTTTATTGATATTTAGGGGCGACTGTAGATGACAGTATTAGCCATACACTCCTAATAACTAACAAACATGTTAAGCATGTTGCCTTGTTAATTATTTCTTACATTAAAAAGTGAACAGTTGTGTTAAATCGTACACTCTATTTTCATGTCCATAAAATAGTTATAAATAAACACTGGAGCATCTTCCACTCTGCACTTAATGTGACATGAGCATGCTGCATGTTATGCTGATCTTCTGTTTTTTTAATAATAACAATATACTAACACTATACTAACACAACAGGATACTCAAAGAGGGCTGACCTTGTCCCAGTGCAAGAAATGACCTTTTCATCTTTTTTTTATCAAAACATCACATTTTAATATGCTGTTCAAAAAATTACAAGAGCTCTTTCTGATCAGAGTACATCAAGTCAATTACTATTCTGGGATTTTGAAATGTTAAAAGGTTTTAACTGCTTTAGTGTTTAGTGAAACAAGCATACAGAGGTTGCACATGAAATCCTGGGATGCATTGTCAGACCCTACGCTGGTGCGGTGGGTCCTGAGTCACTCCTGGTGCACGACAATGTCCGGTTTCATGTGATGAGAGTATGCAGGCAGTTCCTGGAGGATAAAAAAAATCGGTGCCACTGACTGTCCCCCCGGTTCGCCTGACCTAAATCTAATAAAACACCTCTGGGGCATTATTCTTCAGTCAGTCCAGCGCTGCCAGGTTGCACCTCAGACTGTCCAGGAGTTCAGTGATGCCCTGGTTCAGATCTGCAAGTAGATGCCCCAAGACACCATTCATTTTCTCACTGGTGAAATGCCCCACTTTGATTTCTAGGGTGTTTTTGAATTCAGCCCCTTGTAGGTTGATCATTTTCATTTCCATCAAATGATGTGGCATCATGTCATTACTAGCACATTACCCAGTCTTTATCATTATAGATATCCAGCATGATTTTTCCCCACTGAAATCTGATGTGTTTTCAAAGTGTTCCTTTCATTTTTTGAGCAGTTACTCCTTAAACAACAACACTTATGGCCAAAAGTTGCTTTTAAGCACACAAATTCCATAAAAAATGTACATACATTTCGGGTGACAAAATTCCAAAGTGATTTAAACTTCCACTTTGTGATCATGTAATCTTTAGAAATGCAGAGAAAGAGCATAGAGCTTTACATTTGTGTTTATTTGCTTTATTATGTATATGGGTCAACAATAAGGCATACTTAGTACCTTTCAACAAAATGCTTTAGTGTTATTGGACGCAACTTTAATGTTGAGTTGTTTCTTGCAGCAGCGTGTCTGTGTGTGTGTCTGTGTGTGTGTGTCTGTGTGAAAAAACTCTGAGAAACACACTCTGTGACACTTTCCAAATGGCAGAGAAATAAAGTTAGTGAGTGAACATAGTGGAGCACTGAGGGGCTAAAGAGCCAGATAATTCCATTGGGAGAGATGAAAACTTGAGCTAAGCTGGAAAGAAACAGGATTCCTAATGAATTCGAATGGTGAACTTTTTAATGTGTCAGCCTTGTGTTCACAGCTTGCTCTACTTCCCTTTAAGTGTCCAAAGAAATAAATGAGAGCTATAAACTACAGTATTGTGCAAGTCTTGAGCCACCACTCATTTCTTTGTCTTTTGCTAGGAAAGAGTTTGTAGAATTCTAACAAGCTTAAAAGTCAATAATTTGATATGACTGTGTTTATTCTTCAACACAGGCTGAACTTTCTTAAGTAATCTTCAGGAATAGTTTTCCAGGCTTCTTGAAGGACATTCAAAGCTCTTCTTTGACTTCTGGTCAGTTTTCTCTCAAGATGATCCCACACTGCTTCATTAATGTTGAGGTGCAACCTCTGGGGAGGCCAATCCATGTATCCCTAGTGATGCACTAAACATTTTTCTATCCAAGTATGCTTTCATTGCACTGGTAATGTATTAGGGATCGTTGTCATGCTGGAAAATGAAGGCACTGCCTATAAGACACTTTCCAGATGGTACTGAATGGTGGATCAAAATATTATTGTGCTCATAATTCAATCGATTTGGAAACCATGACCATGAGCCTCCAACGTGTTTTACAGATGAATCTAGACCCTCATGTTGTGTCTCTTTTCTGACCTCCTTTGGATTCCATAAGACTCGTTGATACTGATTTTCCCAGTCCAGTTCTTGTGTAATTTGGCATACCTCAACCTTTTCTCCTTGCTTTCCTTCATTATGAATGGCTTCTTGACAGCCACCCTTCCACTGAGACCAATTCTGATGAGATTTTGGTGAACAGCAGTTGGATCACCTTAATGGTCAGAGGCATTCTTAGTCTTGTGTCAGGGTTTTGCTGGATTTTTCCTTTTCTTAAATATATGTTTTATAGATCATTTATATAGTTTTATAGCGCTGATAATTCTTCATTTGGTCCAGTCCATTGGTCCAGTTTCCTTTTTAAAGATAGTTTTTAGTTCTTCGAGCATCACCTTGTTGGTGCAAAAATACTATTTTATACCTGTGAAACTGGTATTTTTCATGGATTAAACTAAAGAAATTTGTACAAAAACAAAAATATTTTGAGAAAGGCTGCTAGTTAGAAAGTATCTAAAGATACCATTTAACCTCCTAAGACCCGAACTCTTCCACGACGTGCATTTTTAATTTCTCTTTATATTTGGGCATATTGGGGCCCAATGAATGTAAAAACAAAGAATTACCAGATCTTTTTTTTTTTACCTTATTTTGTTTTTAAGAAAAATAAGAGCCACATATGAGGATATTCGTTTGAAATTTTGATAGAACAGTGGCAGTATAATGTCCTCGTAAGTGGATATCAGGCCCATGTAGAACAAAATTGAGTATTTTAGTCTAAATAACCCAAAATGTGATGTCCACATATGTGGACGTCAGGTCCTAGGAGGTTAAAATTGGTTATTTGATAAGTTTTCTGGCAAGGTTAGACACACCACTGGCTCATTCCTTACGTTATGTGCCTCTTTTATGCTTAATGATTCATGATTCTGTGTTATGTAGTTTAAAAAACATTTATCTGAAAATGGTCAGATACAAGGACTGGACTAAAAATGAGTGGAAATGTCAAAAAAAGACAAAACAAACTTTTGCCACTGAACTATTCCTCAATACCACTAAAGATTAAAAATCCTCTGAAGCAAAATATAAAGAAACGGGGGGTGACTCAATACTTTTGCACAGTAGTGTACATAGATTATATGAAGTATTTTTTAAATAGTTTCCTTTTATGCTGTTCTCATCTTCTTTTTCAAAAATACTGTTTAAGATCATGTTTGATATCAAACAGCATATAAAACTACATCATGAATTGCTATAAAAAGACTAATCAACCAATGATGATTGGTTAATGTAAAAGAATTTCTAATAATTTAATATTCTAGGAGAGTTGGATTGCATATCCTAATCTTCATTTTTTATTTGTAAAAGTCTATTTTTAGGCAGCATTTTTAGAATGTTTTTAGATTTTAATGTGACAGCTTTTACTATATAGTTTATGGGTTTTTTTGTTGTTGTTGTTGTCTGGATTACTTCATATGTAATAAATATCTATTAAAAGAGTTAGTGAATTTCTGTTAATACTACTACTTTGCTGTATATGTCCTTTGTTGCATGCCATACTCTCCTTTCTCAGTCTGTGTTTCCTGTCTTTATCTACTCTGTCCACATTTAATAAAGGTGAAATGCTACGAAACAATAAAAAAACAAGTCCTGTTAATGAATAAGTCCAAATAGCATTGTTTCCCCTGAACACCATTGCCTTGAGAAAAGACACAAAACAGCATTTTGCATGCTAAAAAGTCCACTAAACTCAAGCGATTCTTTGTGGAATAAAAAAAAAATCAATTAAGTTACTCACACCGGATTGGTACTGAACTGCACACAGCAGTCAGCAAACAGAAAGAAAAGGAAAAAGAGAGAAAGGTAAAGGAACAAAAGCAGCACAGTACAAAAAGACCAGAGAGCAGGAGAGAGAGAGAGAGCTCCAATCTTGATAAGGACTCTTAAGATAGACACCCACAATGTGAGTGGATGAATCATTGTCCGGGGAAATGGCAGAGATGGTCCAATTTACTGGAGATTTATAGGTAGGAAATCAAATGTCACAGTATATCAATTAGTCAAGGTTACACCTCTCCAATTCAATGTGCAGAAACAGCAAGTCCTTCCTGAGAAGGTGATGTACGTGGTGGAGAGGTCCAAAACAATTTACGCGTGCAGTGGCATTATACTGCTGGGTTTGAATCATTTTAGCTCAAATTTGAGTCCTCCTAATAGCAAATGAAAGTTGATTTGAATTTGCGTTCTTATCAGAGGACTAGAGAGGAACTCTTCAGCCAAGAGCATCTTCCAGCAGCCTCCCAGAGCCACAGCCCAACTGCTCAACTCTCCGTGGCAAAATATAAGAGCGCCTATTCCTTCTGCAAAACTCTATCATCTGGCAGGGAAAGCCTCTAAATCTTGTTATAAGCTCAGAGAGGATAGAGTGGCACACCATTTATGAATGCCGCATTGAAGCCCGGGGGACGTTATACGAATTACTCCTGCTCTTTTCAATGCCAAAAAACCCAATCACGATAAAACTAGTTTCATTTGTCACAGGCTTTAATGTTGAGTTGTCTGAAACAAGGCAGGGGATAGAAGATAGGCGCATTGAGTTGAGTTTGACCTTTAGCTAAGGCCTCCTCAAAAGCAAATACGTTTTTTTGTTTAGTTTTTAAATAATGCAATAAATAACCTAGGGGAATCCTTCATATACATTTATATAGAATAAAAAAACATTTTAAAATGTGACCATTTGTCTGAAAATACAGGAAGTGCGTGCCCTTAACTATTCCAGTCCTAAATCATCTGCTTCTAAAAGTCATTGTGCGTGCTGCTTGGATGAGAAGCGTGGCAAACGTGCTTAGGCTGAGCCCTCAGTCACAGCTCCTATGAGGGTTACTTTGAAAATCTTTCTCTCTTCAATTTCACTATCGTATGCTAACAATGAGGAAATGACTTCTCAGGAGAGAAAGGGGATGATGCTGAGGACACAATCTCAGAGATGCTATATGAGGCTATGCAAGATGTATTTACATGTTAATATGCAACTTGCATGGCGCTGGGTTTTTTTTGTTTGTTTGTTTCTTGTTTTGTTTTTTTTTAGTTCAACTTTATGAGGGCACTGGAATGCAGCGTTATTGATTTATGGCTTGGCAATGCTGCCCTTCAGTGGCAGCTGACTAGAATCACTTTTTTTTCTCCTCTAGATGAGCTGGTGAAAGGAAACTAATTGTGCATGGGGGGAAAAACGTGATGATATAGTGGCAGTGGGAATTGGCTGAACCAAAAGAAATACAATAACAGATTCTTATATTTGTACAGTGGTAAACTTCACAGTAATATATATAGAGAGAGTACACAGTGATGAAATACCATTCATTGAAATTCCAAAAGCCACTTTTCATCATTATTTAGCCTGTAATATCGAGTGAGACCTCGTATGAGTCTCCCAGCCTGAAAAAGTTTACCTCCATATAGGTCAAGTGCACACAAATGTCAGGGTTTGCCCCAGTGAAATAAAGACAGATGTTTGGCAGCAGTTGCCCGGAAAACTAATCTAACGAGGTGATCTATCAGCCCTCCGAGTCTCTGCCCTGCTTAGGTTTCATCATCCTGGGGCCCGAAGACGGCCAGATTCACAGGCTACCTCTGGTTCTTGGAGATCAAAGTGTCGAGTTTGGATTTTGAAAATGTGCAAACCACAAAGCCCACATTCAGCCTAGTTAAAGCATTGTTCTCAGCGGGCATTTTTGTAACACAAATGTCAAACCGTTCCCCGGATCCAGCCGAATGACACATGTTTAGATTATTTGATGGTGTTGTACACAAAGTGACGCTGACCTCACCGTGACACCGACTCCCTTCCAGGCCCACTATCATAATGTTGAGCCTGACAGAGTTCAGATGCACTAACCTATAATCAGATAATTTGTAGAATGTTTAAGAACATAATTTGTACTACTTTTCCACTCTTTGATGATTGCAGTGTAACCATCAACCGCTTGTTCTCTTTCAATAACAATACCGGGCAGTATTTTCTGAATCAGTTCTTCACACAGGACCACCACTTCATGTGCCACCCACATAACAAAACCAAGTGCCAAACAAAGCAGGCCAGTGAAAAATTGCATGTCCAAACCCCTAAAACACATTTTTTAAAAAGCACACATATAAACATTATACATTACACCGGTGACAACCCCCCTTTTCCTATTCACACTCGGGTAAGATATAATAAATCACTGAAAGAAGTCCATGAAATAATCACACAACACTGAACAACAAACATAAGAAAAGAGTGGGGGAAGAAATTCTCACATCTTTGTCTCAGAGGCGTTGCAGTAGCTCCTTCTCTCCATCGGGTGTCGCTCAACCACTGCACCTACTGCATCCACCCCCCCAACCTCTGGGCTGCTAATTGCGCCGGACCAATCACAGGAGAGGTGGGCGGGTTTCCATTGTTACTACAGATACTCCGAGAAGTTTGCACCGACCTGCTGCAGCTGCACCTATGAGTCTCCATGTAAATGAATAGCCGCGGCCCGCGCGAGACAGACGAGCCGATTATGCCGAGATAAGGAGCATATGACTCGCCCCTCCGTCCGATAATGGCACGCGATGGTTCATCCGCGGAGGATTTCCCGGACAAAGTGATGCCCATAGCGGCTCCGTGCACGTGCAGCAAGAAGTGCAGGAGTCGGAGCAGCAGCGTTGTGTTCCTGGGATTATTCCTGCTGTCGCTGACCCTTCACGCTGTCACCCTCGTCTGCTATTTGGACCTTCGGTCCCAGGTCAAAAGGGAAATTATTCACCAGAAGCGGGACTCAGTGATGACACTGGCGGGGAGTGACCTGGCTGACCCGGCGGAGGTGCTCTCGCTCAGCCACCCAGTCCGACTGGACTCCGGCAGCAGCCGCGGAGGAGAGAGTCGTGAGGTAAAAAAACAAAGACTTAATGAAGAGACACCGGAGCTTCTTTAAGGCGACATTGTTGTCATTCCTCACGCGGAGGCTGTTCGTGTTCATTCACCTCCGCTCGGTCCTCCTGTTCCCGGTAACACGGTGTCAGGTTTTGTGTCTGCGCTGTTACGGCATGTTTCTGGGCAACTTCTTTTACAGTAGCCTGTTACGGCGTTTTATCAGCTCAGTTTCCAGACAAGTATGTTTTTTGGGGTTTTTGTTTTTGAAAGGATGGATTTGCGCCCCCGTGTGCGTCATTCCGCCTTTCTGGACTGAGACGCGCTAAAAGGTGTAGGCTTTAAATCTTGTCACCTAGCCAGTGTCTCTGGTTCAGGTAAACACATCCAGGGTGGGCATAAGTTGAACAAGAATTAGGGCAGTTGTGGTTCCGATTTTTGCCTTTGTTGAGTAAAAGAAATCCTTTCTTTCATTTATTTATTTATTTTTTGTGGGGGGAAAATAACTTTCAGTAAACTCATTGATTAATATAATGGGCGCATTATTTATTAAGTAAAACCACATTTTAACCCAATTTGACTCGGTCCCAGAGCAGACAGAAGTCCAGTACTCAGAACTTAGGCAACCTGCCCAGCTGGAATCGCAGAGGCAGGTCAGGCTATGTGCTGGAGCAGGTGGACAGAAAATTAACTGGTTCACCAGCAGGTGCAAAGCCCAAGGGCTGATGTAAATTCATCAGGACTTTAGATGAGGGTACTTGGTACTTGGAGCAAAGCCAGCCCCACTTCTTGTGTGTTTTCTTCCTTGGCAGCAGGGCTGACTGAACGGTCATTTGTGTTGTCTGTGGCTTTTGGCAACAACCCACTAACCACTAAGACCACCACAACACCACCACACACACACACACACACTACCTCCCTAATTTCATCAGCACAAAAGGCCCGAGTGCACCTCTCAACTTTGCATTGCTTGCTCAATTAGCTCATATGTCAGCAGTTGTGTAACCTTTTAACAGAGAAAATTATATTCTGTGTGGGGGGGGCATTGGCTGGACATTTAGTTGTGCAGAGCTGTCAGCTGGATAACCACCCAGAGGAATTCAAGTTATCCAGGATGGGCGCATTTATTCCTCAGTAGGAAAGATTAATGAGATCCATTGCTCATATTTGGATTTGCTCCGTTAACATTTTCCTTTCATGAGCTCAGCCTATTAATTTAGTCCTCTGTGTGTCCTCTTTGCTAAGCTTATTTTAGATAGTAGTGGTTTCCCCCAGTTAAAGCTGAGTGAGATGGGCCTGGTATTTGGCCCAGATGGTGACGCTTCATGAGGTGAAAGACTGTGGCCCAGCTGTAAATATTTAACAGTGCTGTGATGCTGTCCTTGCCAGATGTCTGCATTAAACAACTCTGATTACACATCCCACAGTTTACATAGTTGGAGAAACAGGAGCATGTGGCATTTAGACGCAGCAGCCACACTTGTTAGCTTTTCTGGCATTTCCTTTGAAGGATCTTTCTTCTTCTTCTTTTTTTTGGGGGGGGAGGGTTAAAATTGTTTATTGGATTTTTCACACAGCTCTTCATCAAAGGCACTTCAGGAGCATTGGGGAAATTTCACGTGATGGCCAGGTATATACAGACAAGTATAACCAAAAACATGAGATGCCTTGAGAAAGCTAAAGCAAAGTACAGTAACGTCAGGTCCATACCAACACAGGCCAGCTTTCCAACAGCATATATGATACAGCGAGGCTCTGTTGTCACGTAAGTGCAGTGCTGCAGCCTCCGTTCAGATGGACCTGTTTTGTGGTCGAATTGTGTCTTGAAAAACCCAAGCGGTGTGGTCTGTCGGCATGTAAAAGCAACCTTAACATCCGGCCATTCAGCAGGGCTGGTCAGTGTCAAACAAAACTAGAGAGCGCCAACGCATTGGCATCACACCAACCGTGACGCCCAGGTACAGAGTGGTTGCGGCGTTAGTACGTAATACTTCATACATATGAGCATAACCACACCTGTCTTTGAAGTCGGCCTTAATGTTGATGTCAGCTACACACCTGTGGGATAGCGACAGTCTTTCTGATAGGTCCCACTGCAGTTGTTGTGTCAGGAGCAAATTTTGCCACAATGAATTAATGAAAAGATGATTTTATTTTTTTAATTTTTTTGGTTAGTTGAAGTCATGATATCAAGGAAGAATAAAGTTGTTTGAAGTGAAAATCAGCTGTCTTAGCACTAAACTAGTTTTAAATGATATAAATATATTTATTCTTTTCTTTTTCCTTCTACTCTTAAGTTAGTTTTTTTTTTTTCTTGAATGTTTAATCTTGCCAACACTTGTCATTTTTTCCACTGAAAGAAAACACAAGTAGAGTTATTACTGAGGCTTGGCCTTCTCTTTGCAGTTTCTTTTTGCAGATGCACACCTGATCTGAAGGTCATGATCGTGGCTAAAACTTCCAGATAAGAATCTTGGCTGTACAAGCCGTGATACTACAAGTGTGTAATCGGTTTCCAGAATCTCTCCCTGAAGAGGGGAGGAAAGGCCCGTGAGGTGATGCGAGGCAAAAAAAGAAAATAACCAAAAGCTATCAAACTGAGTTCAGACTCTGTGTGGGACTATTTGTGTCTCCTTGGATGTTTTACAAAAAAAAAAACATTTTATAATCTTCATTTTCTCAGATGTAAGCACAGTATTGGAAACAATATTGTTTTGCAGACAAAGCTGGCACTGTTTATAGGTCTTAAGAGATCTAAACTATGCAGTCAAACCACAAGTGGAAATATGAAATGTTTGGTAACAGAAATTCATTTAGTTTCTTTGGAAACAGTTAAATTTTGAGCACTAATTTAAAAGCTCTCACTTTTTTCAGATCTTTCTAGTTGCTTCTTAATGAGTCGATGATCTGTTCATTTATGATCTGGGCCCACAAGGTGAACAAAGTCGTCACCTCACCAGTCGCAGTGGGTATGCCCGTGAGCAAGGCAGTAAATCCCAGCTGTCCAGCAGACCCCGCATAGTTCCCAACAGTAAAAAATCCCCTTCCCAGGTGTGTGTGTGTGTGTGTGGGGGGGGGGGGCGCTAAAATCTGTGCCACAAATGTGATGTAAGGCGAGCGAGAGCAAGTGTCTCCCTCAGTCAGCCTGACCCTCGTTCACCTTACAGCAGCGAGTGAAATGTAATAAACGTCCACAGAAACATTTCAAAACGTAAGCTCAGAGAGCGTTTTACTCTTGAGCCTAACACTTTTCTTATAGCTATTATATGAAATAATTTTCCTCTCTGATGTATGCCTTTAAAGTCCCCCCGAAGAACAGATGCTAAAACATCTGGAGTCTAGTTAACGGCTATTAAAAAAGTCAGTTTGATGGGACGCAAAGTCCTCAGCAGCGTACAAGCTCTGGGGCGCCCGGGTGGGCTGTCACCCACATCTACTTTAATTGTGACCGCTGCATAATTGGTTAAAACAGCAGTATCGTACATGCGCTGAGAGCAGGTCGACATATCAGGGATCAATCAGCGCAGACATAAAAGCACAAGTCGTGAGAGCAGAAACATCAGAAATGGCGAGGCTGCGAGCGTTTGCTCCGTATAAGCTTGAATCGTCTTGACAGACAGATGGCGTAGACGCCCAGTAAAGATTGAGTCCAGAGTTGCAAACATCCACCATAATAATAAATTCTCAAGGCCTTCTCAGCACTCAACAAGGAGTAGGTTTGCCAGCGAGTGTTGCAACAATTTGAAAAGTGATTGGCTGCTGACAGGCTACATTTCCCTTAGGTTGAGCTCCACAGATTTTCAGATGACAATCTATGCATAGCGTTATTAAATTACCCAAGTTATGGTTAAAAACACATGGCCTTTCAAAGAGTGGGCTCTGATACGGGCTATGGGGAGGATACTTTTCTTTAAGTGATATTTAAGAAGAAAACGCAAAGTCGCTGTCGGACCCAGGAGTGCACATCACAGGAATATTAGGTGTAATCAGCTCTCAGGAGTATGCATGCCACTGAACTTGGTAATGCCCATTCAGCCAGTGATGGGCATGTAAATCGCAACCACACCCAAACAGCCCTCAGTTTCACCGTCTCAAGCTTTGCAACATCAAATTTTCAACTACAACTTAGCGGCCACTAACTGTTATTGACTTTGCAAGATTTACAGACACCGCTGCAGCCAGAAAGTCTGTATTTGTGGAAAACTGTGAGTAAAAAAATTCTACTGGAGACCTGCAGCATTTTATTTCTTGCATTACACTTGAAATGCTGCAAATGTCAAGGACCTTTTGAGGCTAACTGGTAAGAATATATGCAGTTTGTAATAGTAAGTGTTAATAAGGCAAAAAAAGGAGTCTTGTTATCCCAAAATTACACATCCCTGGGGTGATTGAATTTTAGTCATATCCTCACGAAGCAACAGGGAATCTGCGCGCAACAGCAACCCCCACTCTTTGAAGATTTGAAAGCCCTCTAATTAATAGCATTTTTTTCTCCCCATGCGCTGAAAAAGAATGGTTTACTCAATAGTTGGCACTTGGCATACATACCAACACATTGTCATCCTGATTTACTGTAACTCTGCGTGCCTTTGAAGGGTACGAAGGCTGTAAATGTTGTAATGAAGTGAAATGAAGCAAAAAAGGGCGAAAAACCATTTCTCATAGTCATATAATGGAAGGAGAAGAAGAAAAAAAAATCACTTTGTTGCCTTCATCTAAAGTACGAGGCGCACCAGTTTGGTAGTAGCCCCGTAGACTGCTTGTTTGTCTTCTGTCGTTCTGCAGGGGCTTAATCTCGGGCCAGAAATTGGCTGTTGAATCGTGTTTGGCTGTCAGAACAGAAGAAAGTGTAATGCCATATGGCTGAATATACACCACAAATCCTTTGAGAGGTAAAAGCTCCCCCCCCCCGGTATGCCAACAGCTGGAGAGGAGATGTGGAGGCACCTGCGCACCAAATGAACAGCAAACGTTGCCGCTCGCAGGAACATCTGGAGGTCTGCGCGCCGATAAACTGTTCCAACACACAGTCCTCCATCAAGCTGGAATTCCCGTGCTCGTAAGGTCAGACACAGCTGGCAGCTGGTCAGGGATGTAGACGCTAACTGCGTCGAACTTGCCTAACACAGTCGGCGTCAGGTGTTTGACATGATACATCTCATCCCCCATCCAGAGGGGGGGAAAAAAGGAGGGTTCCCACATCTGAGACGAGGTATAGAAGAAATTCGAACCATAACTTCTTTTCGTGTTTTGCAGCGGCTCCGCCTTGTAAAGGCCCACAAAAAGACCCTGGGAGTTCACGCTGCTTTCAGGAGAAGGAGCTTACTTGTCATCGCGACTTAATAACGATGTTTACTCGAGTGTCACAGATGGAAACAGGGAATATATCATCCTGGGCACTACTGGGGTAGGCCCCCCACAGGAAGGCCAAAGTGTCTGTCGGTAAGCTTGTCTGCTTTGTTTCTAAGCAGTAAGGCGAGCCGATACGTGGTTATTTATTATCTTTTGATCCGTGCTAAGGTGCCGCATGCGTCACTGCTTTGGTAGATGTCAGTTATCCAAACACCGAGCAGATGTCCAGCTCTCTACAAGCTGTCTGGTTGTCAGCAATGGAGAGCCTTAATGTCTCGGGCTATTACCTTTTATTTATGCTGACACCCCAAAGTGTGACCAAAAAGCTGTCTCGTTTACTGCGAGGCCTGATGAAAAGAGTTGGCTTTGGGTGGTCTCGTTTGTGTTTTCAGTGCCAGTTTTTGAGGTTTTTTTTTTTGGTTTTTTTTTTGTTGTTGTTTTTTGTTTTCTGGGAATCCTCCAAAGATGTGATCACAAACTGGCTGTTCAAACAGAAAGCGACTTGGAGCAATCCATATTTTAAACTCTAAATCCTTAGCACGAAACATTGCCTTGT
This sequence comes from Pundamilia nyererei, assembly GCF_000239375.1. Taxonomy (NCBI): domain Eukaryota; kingdom Metazoa; phylum Chordata; class Actinopteri; order Cichliformes; family Cichlidae; genus Pundamilia; species Pundamilia nyererei. The sequence goes on along the minus strand of NW_005187402.1, from coordinate 8,587,289 downwards.
CAGCACCAGACACGTCTCGAATGTCTTACAGTCGGGTCAGTGCGTCCTACCGAGTTCATGTGAATGTAGGTCGACCAGAACCAGTCCCAGATGAACAAACGTGCGGTTTGTCCCGCCGCTCACTTGCCCATGGGAACAATCCGCCGCTGTAGTGCAACTTCCCCTGTTTTTAGGGATGAGCTCAGACCAGACCAGCTACATCAGATCCTTTTCCTTTGACAATTTTTTTGTAGCTTATTCATGCCAACACTGAATGGGGCTGGGACCAGGTGCCATATGAATGGGTATTGCTCTCAGATTAACCGCAGTTCATGTCCTCCTTTTGTATAAAAAGGTGAATTTTAGAAGCAGTCGTGTCCAGGTGACTGTCTCAAACGTCAGAAACTCAGACAAAAGTGACTTGGGTTACAGGATGCGTTACAGCCCAAATGGGACAGACAATGACTTGGCCGCATGTGAATGTGCTGGCTGACAGAGTCTCGCATCTTTTCAACTGCCCCAAGTTGTGTCTGTGCAAACATTATACCCCCCAAGAATAGAAAAGGCCACTTGTAGCAAGAGTTTCGCTCTCAAAAACTTTGTAGCATTCAGCCCTTTTGTGTTGGGTTCACCGAATTCATCTAAGGTGGCAGCAGCTGGTAACAATAGGCGCAGCGTGCTCAAAAGATGTGGCACCTTTTTCTGTGCGTAATTTTCCGTCTTTAATGATATTTTCCTTTGTGTCCCACCAGGAGAAGTTACTGTACAGAAAAGCTGACTTCCACGGCACAGAGGATAACAGGGGCATAACTCAGCGAGCGAAAAGAAGCCCCGGCAAGGAGCCAGAAACAGGTGCAGCCCTTTTTTTGCGTGTGTTATGAGCATTTGACATCCTTTAATACTATTGTCTCTTTGATCTTTACGCCTTGATACACAAGACTGTTTTTTGCCTCCTAAGTTGGTCTTCTGTTTTGTTTTTTGTTTTTGTTGGGGTTTTTTCAAGCACATCATCTATTTTCCATTAATCATAAAAAAAAGAAACTAACTTTAGCTCTCTGGTTGCACCTGCATCAGTTTGTTTTCTGGATATGTACTTGGCAACTAGCGAGTCAACTGTTGAGCAATGTTTTCTGTAACACGCATTTGCTTGAACGGGACTCAATTAAGTGTAATTAACTGGCTTATGGTAGGCTTAGAGGTCTTAAATTTTGCAAACTGTTTGCTGATGGTTTCTCACTTTCTTTCTTTGTGTGTGTGTGTGTGTGTGGAATTGATGTTTTATTGATTTGTGCTTACTTAACAAAGCAGCGCCACCGCATAATGTTGCCGTGTTTATAGAGCGAGAGATTCAATGGAATGGGATTGATTATTACTTGGATGGCAAACAAGGACAACAAGGAGTTTGGGAGGGCTGCACCAATTTGAAACAGACAACGAAGCCCGGGTCCCCCCCAATCCCCTGCCCCTCCACTAAAAATAACATTACGTCCACCAATTTTTTTTTTTTTTAATTTAATGTAATTATTTTTTATTTTTCTTATTGTTTGAAGCTGTCAGCAAAGCAGTTATGTACTTTGGAGTCCAGCTGTGTTATCAGTGACATTAATATCGCAGCAGATGACAAAAAGCATACTGACTTTGTGAGTCATTTTCGAGAACCCGGCAACCATGCGTGAGCATAGCTTTCATTAATTCTGCTGAATTGATTTATGCTAATCAATAGCTCCGTGGTAAACCATGTGGCTGGTATGTCTGAATTTGCTTTTGTAGTTTGTTTTTTTTTCTTTTTGTTTAGAATCTGCACTATGCAAATAAAAAAAAAAGGAGAAAGAAAAGGGAGGGAAGCCTTTGAAGTTTCACGTCTGAGTGCAACAAGTGCAGCACGATCACAAGGCATTCCAATGTCTGTCTCGTGACACTGAATACTTGGGGGCAAGTTTAGTGATTGTGTTTAAATTAGAAGAAAAAAACTCACCTTCGAGACTTTATACATAAATCAGTAAAGTCCCGAGCCTCTAAACACTAATCATTCCCAGGTCTCTCCTCTGCTCTTAGCGCACAGACAAAGGCTTTTGTAATCTCAGCCTTAGATGTGTGTGTGTGTGTGTCCTGTGTTTGCACATGTGCGCACGTGTGTGCGTCCTCGGCACTCCTAACGGGCACCAGATTCCAGATAGGGCTGCTCGTTAAGAGAAATCTATGCGGATGCATCCAGTCATTTAGCCAGAGGAGAAACACTGGCCATATGTTTGAGGGGGGACTCAAACTGTGAGGGTTTAAGGTTAAATGGCCTTTGTAGTTATAATGACATGGTAAACACAAGAGCAACCGAGACAGCTTTTTGAAAAGGATTCTTCAGCTGTGCGCGGCACATATACGTGTGCGCGCACACACCCTCTTGCAGATGCAAACACTGAGAGTGCTTTCAAGCACTGACATAGATGCCCCACCAACATCCGTGCATGCACATCCATACACATGGTTGTAAAGGAGGAGACACGCACACACACAAACACACATGCACACACACACACTTTCATCTGCATTCTCCATCTGGGCTTAATTCAAAGAAAAGGATTTTGGCAGGATAAAGTATCTCTCTAATGATCTTCTCCAGTTCCACTGCCTGTGAATGCTTAAGGCACTTGTTCATACAGAGGAGGTGAAACCACACTTACAAATTACTACACTACAAGATACCACAGACTGACATACCTCCACTCTAGTGTTCAGTGCACACCATCTCAATCTGTTATTTCAGCCTATTTAGGATACCTACATGGAATGATCTGGATGCTCGATGTGTCATTTGAGATGATAATTGTTGAAGAGGGCATTTGAAGCTTAATCACGCTGCTTCGGTTTCTTTCAGAATCAACTGGAAAGGAAAAAAGGAGAGAGAAAAAAAGAGGTATGACAAAATCCGGCATACGTTTCTGTTATTATGGTCATTCATTTGACTGTTATCTGCTGCACGTTTCTACAAATGCACTTGAGAAGTCATCCAAAAACCGCCTTAACTCAAAGTGGGCGACAAGCTTTCAGTATCTATGTAAATGTAATACTTGCCTCCGTAGCTTTTTTAATATCAGCAGTTACAATCTGCACAGTTGCTGCAGGGGCAAATTAGTGATTTGTGGTGATTTATAATTAAAACTAACTTGAGTGCTAACCGTTTATTCCATCTTTCTCCACAGTGAAAAAAAGGCCTGTGCCAGGACCACCTGGCCCTCCTGGTCCCCCAGGTCCACAGGGGCCACCGGGTATCCCTGGAATCCCAGGTATTCCAGGAAGCAATGTTGTGGGACCTGCAGGGCCTCCAGGACCTCCTGGGCCACAAGGACCACCAGGCGCTCAAGGTCCAGCAGGTATATAACTTGCATCGAATCCTCCTCAATAAGCAATACTCGAGCCAGAGAGCTTGAAAACGAGCAGAGAGATCCTTTTCTTAGATTACAGTTATTTCCTGTATCCAGACACTTTCCCACAGCAGAATGGGGCTCAAGTTGTCAAAATTGATTCACTCATTGCTCGCACTGTGAGAGTTTCTGGTGCAGGATGTCAAACATTGTGTGGAGCAGAAATGATCTATCTTTAAACTATGCCAGAGTTTGTTTTCTTTTAATCATCCTCTCACCTCGGCAGTGCAGAGGCCAGAATTTGAACACGTCTCCCTCTTGCTCTTGCAGGGGTTCCTGACAAGGGCAAAACAAAGGAATTCCAGGTAAGAGTATGTCACCGTTTTAAAATTTTGCATACAATTTTCTCCCAGTCGCAGCTTCTGGTGAAACAGCTGTTCTCCTGTTTTACGTGAATTTGGATTAGTCACCAGAGATCTTTTGTCTTCCAGCCAGCAGTGGTTCACTTGCAGGGGCAGGAAACTACGATCCAAGTCAGAGAAGGTGGGTGCTCAGTCTACGCTCATTTAGTCACAAAGAACAAAAAAGCATGCATAATCCCTGCCATTGGTTAAACACAGAGTTCTGGATGTGTGCTAATAGACGTGCCTGCTAAACCTCAGAATTACAAGAGAAAAAATATAAACACAGTAGATTGTTGACATGCAGTGAATGTTTATACTTGAGATCCAGCATGCCAGATTTGGTCATTTTTAAGTATTTCTGTGCTCACCAAGGATTTTCTGTCCAGGGTAAATGTTACTATCAGTTTTTACCCATAGCACTGTGTAGGATTATAGACATCCTAAAGTTATCCTATAGCCGTTTTACAATCTGGAATGGTAACTCGTACTCATGTTGCATGCTAACTGATTCTGATTATCCTTCATCACATCACAGGTAAGCATCATTAGCAGGTTTATACTGTGTGTCAATGCTGAGCTCTGGTTGCAGTTAAGCTCTGCTGAAAGCTGTTTATGTTGACCCTCTTTGTGTGTTTGTTGTGACATGTTTAGATCTGTCTCAAGGCATCCTTAAGAATTGGAAGATGGTGTCCATCCATCACCGCGTGTTTAAAATGCACTCTCGCACTGGGCAGCTAGAGGTGCTGTTGGACGGTGTCTACTTCATATATAGTCAGGTAGAAGTGAGTACGGTCCTTGACGTAACTCTTTAAATTTACAGTTGATAGTCAAAAGAGCTGGCAGTCGTTCTAAAGCTAAGCTCAAGAATGACAGAGTTGACCTGTCTGCTTTGTTTAAGCATATACATGTTACCTTTTTAATGTAAGATGTATTTCTTTTGCCCTTTCCCTGTGGCTAAATGTGAAGCTTCATAACTCATATTCATGCTGGCTTCTTTAATATTGCAGCTGTTTCAGCTTTAAATAACCCCTGAAATTATCATGTGGAGTCGTACACACTTTAAAGTCTTGTGATTTGTATGCCCCCCCTCCTCCATCCCCTCCCCGCCCCATTTACCAGGTGTACTACCTCAACTTCACTGACATTGCCAGCTATGATGTGATGGTGGACTCCAGCCCATTCCTCCGCTGTACTTGCAGCATTGAGACGGGCCAGCGCAAATTCAACACCTGCTACACGGCTGGTGTGAGCCCACTCCGCGCCGGCCAAAAGATCTATATACGCATAGCTCATGAGTACACACTCATCAATATGACCAACCACACCACTTTCCTGGGAAGTGTCAGACTTGGAGAGGCTCCATCTGCTGGACAGAACGGATAACTGCACAGTCACCAGCACCCACCCCCAACCCCCCCGATGCGTAACCAAAAAGCAGCAGTCACGTTAGCCCAGAATCACACTGCCTGTTCATCCTGCCTGACGTGGGATTGACACAGTAATTTAAAAGCCTATGTTTTGCCTCTGTTTAGAGGGCTGGTAAAAGTTGAGGACGCCCCTTTAGTGACTTTTGTTCACTTTCACAGATGTCTGTATTCAAATGAACCAAATAAGACAACTTCTGCTGCCCTTTACTTTAATTTTGCGCAGAGATCGATGAACCAAATGTTCTCATCAGAGAGAAGTTTCTATTTGTAGTCGCCATTTTGTACCGGCAAAGACGGGATCTCTCTTTAAAGTGAGGAAAGACACTGTGTTGATGTATACTAAGTGCTGTTGAATGATAATCTTGTATCTCCAAAAAACAAAAAACGCTAAAAATAGCTAAAATAGCTACTTGAAATGTTTTGTTCTGGGGCTTTGTTGGCCTTTTTTAATTCATTTGAATATATTAACATTTTTAAGAAAATGAAAGATGATGCAAATGTTCAACACAAGTATAAAAGTATCTATGCAAAGTAAAGAAAATCCACTAAAACTGGAGTTATAAGGTGTTCACAGAGCAACAGCACTATATATTTTGCGCGCATTTGCACTACAACATCCCTGCAGAATATCAGTGATATGTTTTGTTACAGTGCTATTGTTTAGTTACCTTATGAATGAATCCATGTAGAGAAATGATAGTTGTTAATACATGTCTGTACATACTGTATATAAAATGGGATATACTTTTGTAAATGGAGTTGATTGATGGATTAAAATGTTTCATTTTCTGTCTAAACCATTCGTCTCTTGTGTTTGTGCAGCCAGTGGTATTAATTTAAAAGGTTACAACTTCTCTTTCATATCGGACTGAGCTGGCACGAGTACTGACAAGAACAAATGATGCTCTGCGAGCGAGGCCTTTGTCTTTATTAAAATGTGGCTTTTTACTTCAACTGCGAGTTTCACAATACATCTCAGAGTTTGGCTGTAATTTTCATGCAGTCCAAATGAGTTCCATCTTGAGAGGCAGGGCAAAGATAGTTCCTCATTTTAAAAACTAATTTTGAAACTGAACGTTTAGGTTTCCGGAGTGTACCGATGTGTGACTTCACTCGTTTGAGTAACTTGGGGACTGGGGGGGGGACAGCTTGTTAGTCTCAAAATGCTCTATAATGCGTTATTATCACTCACAGCGTTCATGTTTTGTCTCAGTCTTTTCCTGATGCACAGAGCCAGGGTTTTAGAAAATGATTTTCGCAAACTCCAAGGAGACATAATTCTACAATTAAATCAACCATGTTCTGAGGGAGTCGATGGGAAATTGGCCAAGATGCTTAAAACAAGCGAGGTATGTCACTGATTATACAGGATGGAGTCATCTTGGACATTGTACTACTGAGATTTATACCATTAGTGAGTTGTTCAGATAGCGCTGCAATAATAAATTTTATCGCAAGGCTTTGTTTTTCTCATAGGACATTAAGTCAAGAGTCTTCCAGGAAGCTCACAGTTCTCTGAAGATATCTTCTAGGAGAGTCAAAAGGGACCCAGGCAGTTCTAGAGGTGGGTCAGAGCTGAGAACTGAAAATATTTTGTTAGTTCCAGTCTAATCTGGTAATGACAGCACAAACAGTATATGCTAAGTTAATAAAAAAAATGAAAGTCAAGTGTTTATTTCCTTCTCTTGCCAGCTCCAACAGCATTTCTGCAGTTAAGGGCTGACACTAACAAACGGCCAGACATAAGAGGTAAAACTAAATCCAAGTCGTTGGCTGTACCGTCTGCCATTATTTTGATGAAGCGTATCTTGCCTTTTTCTCACAGGAAATATAACTGTGATCTCTTGGATTGTTTCTGCACAGCGAGGAAATGCAATTTCACAAAAGGAAAACAGAATTGTTGTCCAAGAAGACGGTTATTACTTGGTGTTTGGACAAGTATTGTGTCACACTAACTCGAGCAGAACTAAATTGATCATGCATATGATTTGTTCCAACCAGTTAGGTAATGTTCTGCTTAATTTGCAGGTTTTGTTTGAAAGCCCAAGCATAGTTATGGGTCATGTCGTTCGAAGTAGGGCCTCAGCTGAAGCCGAGCTGTTGCGCTGCCTGCAAGCGATGCCCGATAGATATCCTGCCAACACATGCTACACTGCAGGTCAGTGAGAGACTGCTGCTGTGGAGGTTTTTTTGCTTTTGGATACAGGCGCTCTCTGTAATACACAGCGCTGTTCCTTCCTCTACTTATCGAGGTCAAATAGGCATATTTTTGAAAATGTTACACTGTTCCTTGAAAGTGGATCTCTCGTGCTGATTTCTAGTTCCACATTTTTATTCTTAGACACTATACTAAAGTAGCTTTGCAATCATTTACAGTTCAAAATAATCCCTGTTCATCTTATATCGGGGCCTTTATGCAGCTACACAGTTTATTCCAGGTTTTAAGCCTGTATCGGCCAATAGTGTGAAGCATTTTGAGAGCTGCTATTTTGCACTTTTGGAACCAGACATAACCATAACTGGAGCTTGCTTAGCTTTCTGCAAAGGGTATCTACTTACTGGTGGTAAATAAGAGGCTAATGAATCTCAGGAACTGTAGTAATTCAAACAAGTCAGCAAATTATACTTTTTCATATAATTCAGTTTATAAACGCTCCAAAAGGCCCTAACACCGCAAGTGCAGTCAACTGTAACTTCCTGTGTTGGGACACCTGTCAAGCTGGGCACACCCTGAGTTTTAAATATCACCAGCCTCCATTTAAAAAAGAAAATTCAGCTACCATGCACTAGCTTATCGATAAATTCCCAAATCTTTCTTTTGTGCCAGGCTATAAACATGCTTGTTAATGCTGCACAGGCCTTTTAACTGTAGTACTATACTGTACTATAGAGTATTTGACCTGGTTTTGGTGCCAGCCTCAAGCATCCATTAGACAAACTGCAGTTTTTGGTATTTCTGCACTGGCTCCATTTTTCTGCCCTGGGCAGTGCCCCTCATCTGAAACAAACCCATCAAGCCAACTTCCTAGTGGGGGGGCCACCCCTCATAAAAACCATGAGATGGCCATAATATCCAGGATATCCGACAACATACAAGTCCATTAGCAGAAAAAACAATCCAAAAGTAGCACCAATAGTAAAAAGGCTTTTGTGTATAGCAAACATGTACTGTACGTTTAAATACATTTACACTTTCTGACAGCGTTTGTCCTCTGTTGCAGGCACAGTGCAGTTGCTTCAGGATGACGAGCTAGAACTGGTGATCCCAGACAGGCCCACAGCCCTGATATCTACAGATGAAGACTCAACCTTCTTTGGTGTCATACAGCTGAACTGAGACAAGACAGTAGGAGGATGATAAGGATGCAGCTGACTGTTGCTGGAAGTGGGAAACTGACACTGAGCAGCGTGAGGGCTGTGCAGATATAAAGCAGAGTGGCAGCAGCAGGAAAACTATTTTTCCTGCCAGGCAAATACATTTTTTTCAAATATATATTAGCTTTAAAATGTAGAATTTGGGTGCATGTCCTGGGCTGACTCCCAAACGTTTGTACTCATGTGCCAGCACCTCCTTTCATCAGTCTATTTTAGGCGTGTTCCTTTATACCTTGCTGGGGGCTTCCCTCCTGTTCCACCTACGCGCTGTCTGCTTATTTGTTCCTCTTGTCTATTTTAAAACGCTTTCCGTTTCCAGAGACTTTGTCAGGAACAAACAAATGTATAAATTTATCTCCCAGGAAGGTTCTTGAACACCACAATAAATAATGTATCATCATCTAATTAAAGTTGTTATAAATGGGATAATGTGTCGGTGCAAATTATTTCTCAACTTGTATTTAAAGTGCTAGCAAATTCTAAATGCATTTATCTCTAAAAGTGGCTTCACTTAGCACTAAAAACACAATATGTTTGTCTACAAACATTTTTTTTTTACAAATTATAAGGTTTTTGCTTACATGTGACCTAAGCTTGACAGAAAGAGTCATGTCTTTATTGTCTAAATATAGTATCCACCTTCCCTATCTGGTGGCCACAGCTGTTTTCTCTCTCCCTTTTTTTTTTGATGAAGCATGGCTATAAGAGGGTGTTGGTGTGTGTGTGTGTGTGAGTGCATACGAGCTCTGACAACAGCAGTGGTACAGTTTAGCAGCAGCAGCAGAGGGAGAATGGTCAGACATATGTTCTCCAACTTCCTACTACTCTGGTCACTCAGCCATGACCTTTGCGTAACAGGACTGACGTATTATGCTTCGAGGGTAGGTTCAACATGATCAATATAAATGCTAAATGTTTTTAAATTTGCACTATTTATTTATTTCTTAAGCCTACAGAATTGCTGGTTTTGATATTTTTTAAAAGTGCCCCATCTCTGAGGCTCACACTGTGTTCCTTTAATTTCAAGGAGCAGTCCTGGAACAATCGGAATCTCTCTTCTATCCCTGTGGATTTGGATATAAGGATCAGAAGACTGGACCTGTCCAATAACTTCATCAGACAGCTGCACAAGCTTGAGCTGCCTTACTTGGAGCAGCTGGACTTGAGCAACAACCAGCTGGATCTCATCTCCGAGGGGCTGTTTGAAAACCTGGTTCGACTTGAGCAGCTGAATTTGTCCAGAAACGAACTAAACAACAACCTTGGCAATAACAGCAAAGCCCTCCAATCCCTCAGCGGGCTGAAGGATTTGGACATATCAATGAACGGCCTGAGTGACTTTGCAGCCGAGCACTACCTTAGAAACAAATCCGCCCTCGATCAGCTCAAGATGACCGGTAATGCTTTAACAAGACTTTCACACAAATTATTCACAGAGAGTAAAAGCCTGAGGGCCATTGCTATTGACGACAATCTGATATCTGAGATCGAAGAAGGGACGTTCGAATCACTGATCCAATTAGAGGTGTTAAACTTGGCTAAAAACAATCTTGCGCACATTTGTGATTTTAAATTGCGTCAAGTGAAATTTCTAAATCTGAGCAGAAACTCTGTAGAGTTTTTTGTCACACATGAGGACAGCAGGCTGTACAGGCTTGAAGTTCTTGATCTCAGCCACAACAAACTTCTTTATTTTCCAATCGTTCCGAAAACGAACCGTTTGCGGTATCTTTATTTACAGAATAACATGATCGGTTCCTATTCAGAGGCTGCTTTGGTGTCAGAGACAAATTCTCTTTATAGTGAGATTGTAGGTGAAAAAATTGCAATAAAAAACAACCTACACTCAAACTGGAGGCCCATGCCACTGATTTATATTGACCTGAGCTACAACCACTTCAGGTCTTTCCCAATCGAGACTTTAAGCCTATTGCTGTCTTTAGAAACTCTGAATCTCAGCTATAACTGTCTACAAAGCATCATCTGGGATGTGAGAAATGACTCTGACTCAGGACCCCTTCGCCAGCTTTTCTTCCGCTCCCTAAAGCACCTTGACCTGCAAAGCAACAGGCTGGTATATATTTCCCCACCTTTTCTCAGTGCACTCACACAAATAGAAAGACTAAATCTGCAAGACAACTCAGTCCAACCTTGCACTTCTGCTGATCACTTAGGAAGCATTAACTCAACACAGCAAACAAATCTTGATGACCTTTGTGTTGAATTCGCCTACTTAGGGACTCTAAAACACCTCAATCTTAAAGGAAACGGCATAAAAATGCTTCAGCCTAACACATTTCAGGGGACTTCTTTGGTTTCCCTCAGCCTTGCAAAAAATCCATTACTGGTCATGCAAGAGGGGGCGCTAGAAGGTGTGCAAACAACTCTTCAGTCCTTAATTATCAGTGAGATCAACTTAAACAGCTCTCGTCTGTTGTCTCTACCGTGCATGCCGGCATTAACCCACCTGAACGTATCGAACAACCTGCTGGATACAATTCCCAGAAGTTTAAGTTGTTCTCCCCTGAGAGAAATTGACATAAGACATAATGTTTTTATAACTTTAAACCCTTCGTTGATTCGTGCTTTATCCACAAACCTTACCGTCATGCATATAAGCGGGAATCCTTTCAACTGCTGTGACAACAGATGGTTGATGGTCTTAAATGAGACGGAGATTACAGTGCCCGATATCAGTGAGGCAGAATGCTTTACGAGAGTTAGAAACCTTACAGTGACAGAATATCTGATGAACCCTTCATTGTACTGTTCATTGCGCACAAAGGCACAGGAAGTTCATTTTGGACAAATGATGATAATTGTCTTATTTGCAATTGTTTTGTTAGCAGTTTTCATCATGTTCAGCAGGAAGCTGTGCTGCACACAGAGATCTGTTATGGTGTGAAGTCTCAAATCAGTCTTTTACAGGTTTTTTTTTAGATAATTTTAGACATGCACATGGGCTATGTAAAGTAAGCATACCATAAATTTGGTGGAAAAGTGAAGATTTTGGTTATTGCACATTACAGTCTTACAGGACATACCTGCAAACTTTTCGTGACCTCTGCAGCTAAAATCTTAAACTGGAAATTGGCATTACTGATTCCCAAGTGGTTTGGTTACAGTGCACGTCAAATCAAGAATCACAAGAGTTCGTATCCATTCTTCATCGTGAATGTTTGTTTTGAAACTAAAAGCTTTAGCCAATGGATTACATTTTTATGACGTCTATGAAGCCTTGCAGAACATTCCAAGAGTCACGACTGGACTCCTGAATAATTCAACACAATTGCCATATAGACCCTTGTAAGAGAGCTTTTGTTTAAACATATTGATTTGTATATATTTTTAAATAAGAATGGCTTATTTTGTCTTTATACAAGAAATGTCATTATACCAGCCTGTTCTGTAATATATAATGTGTGGCTCTGACCCTGGAGACTGTGGTCAGATGTTGCAACGGTGTATGGTTTACATAATAAACATGTCGCACTGAATAACCACGATATCGTGCAGTTCTTTATTTAAGAATACCATTCCCCGCATTTCAGTATCTACAAAATATAGTTGAAATGCCACCAAGTCATAGAATCCTAACTGTAAGGTCATGATCAGAGAAGTTCATCCATTAAGATTGTGAAACTAAGCAACACAACATTAAACTTTGACTTGCATCCTACAATACTGATCCACTGGCAATGGCATGAAAAGATATTTGAAATTGTAAGCAAGTACCTCTGGATGTACACCAAAAGAAAAAAAAGATATGCCATTGAGCAATCTTTCTTGCTGTCTTCCTATTGGCAAATCCCTCTTCTTGAAACTGATGCAAAGTGCCGTTTTGCAACTGGAACCAGTATATGTGATGTCAGCATTATCACGGGTACAGCAAAACTGCCTATCAATCTAACTCTTGAGCAATATTAACTTTAGTAAAATGTCTGTATTGCCCCACCCACACGTTTCAGCTTCTAGATCAAGTAGCAGCTTGACAAGTTCAAGCAAAGAGCACTTGAAGAAAAGAACACTGTGTGGATAGCATTAGGTGTCAAACCATAGGAATGCAACAAGTAAATTGTATTCATTCTTCTTCTTGGTGTTGATAGTTACTGGCATTTAGACATTAGCAACAGCTTGCATGCAAAGTTGCACGACTTTCTGTTTCTACCTCTACACCAGGGGTGCCAAACACATGGCCCCTGGGCCAGAATCAGACCGCCAAAGACTCCATTCTGTCCAACTAGACAGACTTGGAAAAAAATTGAGAAAAAGGGCATAAATTTGGGACTTTTAACTGTATTTTCTATAAGGTTGACAGCTTTTCCTACTGATAAGGACCTCCTTCGTAACCATTCATAACACACCAAAGTAACTAAATAATAGATAAACTGTTAAATGCAATATCTACAACTGAAACTTCTATCTTTTTAAAGAGGGTCCACAGTTAGAAAGTCATAGTCTGTTACATCCAGTACTTACAATATGGACAGATTTCTTCCATTTAATACAGCAGCATTTCTTTATCGTGTAGAAAAACTGAGACATTCTGCTTAAAATGTACTTCTTTTTTGTTATATGAAGATATCTGAGAAATTCAATGGATGGTTAAACTTCTTATGGATCAAAGTGGGCTCTATGCAGCCCACTATGTCAAATGAGCTTGACATCCTTGCTCTAGACTGTCAAATGCTGTCTGATAAAAAAAAAAAAAGAAGTTCTAAATTCTTTTAATTGTTAATTTAATTGGAAATGAAAATCAAAATCAAACATGCACTATGAAAGATGTCTGAAATCTCTTTTTTTTAATCATTTTAAAAACAGATGTAGACGCAAAGTACTTTAGAGACAGGCACATTTAGCAAAAAAAAAAAAAAAATCAACATTCACATTTCCCTCATTCACAGTAATGCTGTTCCATACTACAAATATTGGTATCAATCCAATACCAAGTAAATGCAGGGCCAGGATTGGTTACTATTTGTTATTCGGGTAGCTAATTGGGGGAGAGTAGTATGCCATGAATTATCGTTTTAATCACTACTATATCACTGATTACTTTCCACAATAATCAGTTAACGCAACAAAACACCACTTTCAGCTTTTCAGGTCTTTTGAAACGGAGTCTTTGGAGACTTGGAATGCAAGTTTTTCTGTCTCTAAACCACACAAAAAGGTTTGGACTTTCTTCATAGTGCATATTTGAGGTTTATTTTTCGATCCATTCCGCCCACCTCTACTGGCGGGGCCTCTTCTCAAGATGGCGGCCTGGCCTTGGTGGAAAAAGGAGTGGGATACATTTTTATGACAACCGGCTTTTTAAAGAAGAAACCGAGGTCAAAAAGTAGACTAAAAGGAATCGTTCCACTATGGTAATTTGCGGAACCCCCAAGAAAATCTATGAAAAGAAAAGGACCGTCAAAGTCAGGAATAATAACGCTAATTGGCTAGCTAACTAGCCGCTAACTAGCCACCAGTCATACTGGCAGGGGTCACGCACGCCATGGCTCCTCACCAGCTGGCTGTCACCCTCCGGTCGGCGCCCTCCATGATCTCCCAGAAAGTGCAGTTAACTTACCAGCTGTTCTTGCTGGAAAATGCCCGGAATAAACTTGAACAAGACCTTCGCAACTTCACCATCAAGGTAAAGCTAGCTGGCAAGCGAGCGACTAATTAATGCATTTACTTACATTAGCTGATATTGCTAAGACCAATGGAAAAAGGTACAGTGTGTTCGTCATTACAAAAACGTGAAATATCAGCTGACTGCCAAAATTGGTTTCCTCTGAACTAATAAACACAATGTATGTGTATTTTTTTTTAAATAAACCACACAAATTTCCCCCTTTTTTACAACCAGGCCTATAAAGATGTCCAAGGTTACCTGAATTCATCTTGTCCCAGGAGCTTGTTCAGCGATCTCTCAAAAGCTTTAGATGTGAAATGTCAAACAGTCGCAAAGCTTTCAGCTTCATTAAAGGACCTCACAGCTGGTAAGTTATAAATTAATCGTATAGCTACAGATGGATAAGTAACTGTATTAATAAACCTCTGCTGCCTGCTTTCCCTGTCAGACCCGCAGGTTTGTCTTCTTCCTAAGGTTAAAAATGGAGTCAGCGGAAATCAGATACAGCAGCTTGGCATCAAAGAGATTCAGATTACAGATGTTTTTAAGTTTGGGCCCATGTTAAAGAACTCGCTGATGGCGAGCTCAATAGCAAAAGCAATCCAGGTACTGGGAGCCACGGTGTCTCTTCAGCAGCTACAACGCTTCCTCACCTCGAAGCCTGCGGCAGGCTATCAGGACAACATGATATGCAGGCGTTCTTCAAGCCTCACCAGCACTGTTTTGACTTCAAGTTGTGATTTTAAGGTTGAAGAAAAGCAGGTTGATTTTGAGGAGAAGAGCCAAGTGGATGCTGGGATTTTTCCACCTGTCACTGATGAGAGCCGTGACAGAAGTGCGGAGAGGCCTCAAATACTTTTACCTCCCTTAAAAGCTGTTTTCCCCGAGCTCAGTAACCCAAAACCCATGAACACCACACCACTATTACACTGGGGATGTGAAGATGATGTCAAGGTGCAACACCAAAAACAAACATCCTCCCAGCTGCTGCACTTCCTCAGAGCAAAAGTTAAAAACATGGGTTCACTGGAGGTCACGGCCATGGAGTGGGCTAAACGTGCATACAGTTCAGATTTACAGCAGCCTGTGTCACCTACCATTACACCACAAAAAGACCAGTTCAGTCACGTTGTCACCGATCTGGTAGAAGTTCTTGCTCCAAAAACTTTGAATGCAAAGTTTGAAACCCGAGCCCCAGTCTTCAGAGTGAAAAAAGCCGAGTCAAGTGGCTCTCTCATCTATAGTTGCGTGATTGCAACACAAACTGAACTCTGGGATATTGGAGACATCTTCGCAGAGGTAGTGGAGAGGGTCTCTGATCCTGGTCCCTTGGGAAGTGAAGACTGCCAAAATATAACTACTCAGCCAGAGATCGTGGGTGTGAATATCCACTGGAAACCCAAAAGTCCCAAGTGCGCAGAGCCTGAACGTGATAACAGTTCTGATGGCGCGAAAATGGCAACAACCAACAGTTTAAAGATTCCCGATTTCCAAATTCGAAGATTTGAAGAGACTGAGGTTGTGGTGTCTCACATTGTGAGTCCGAGCAACTTCTACATCCAGCAGGCAGACTCCCATGAGAAGCTACAGGCCTTTGCCACAGAGTAAGTCATTCATTGCTGAGGCTAAACTTAAGTCTGCTTTTTCTCAGATTTTCCCGCTGATTCACTGATGACATTTTCAGAACTTAAAGAGCCATTTATGCCTTTTATTCATAACCGTTTTCTTTGTAGATTTTTTTTTCTTTTTTAATAACCCACATGTTTCTGGTCATCATCATTATTATTTTCATTTGGCACAGCTGGAAAGCCAGTAGTTCAAATGCTGAGCAGAACTGCATTCCAGATATTGGAACCGTAGTAATGGGTTGGGTCGCCGAGCGAGAACAATGGTGCAGGAGCCAGGTGATAAAGATATGTGGCGTGAGCAGAGGTGGGTTCTGTCCTTGTGTTGAAATGTTTTTGCAGATGTATGCCTCTAGATGGTAGCAGTGTCACTTTGTTTTCCTGGTAGCCACTTGGGAATATCACACTGGATATTTAGTCTTGCTTTGTATGCTCTCTGTCTTTTGGATGTAAGATGGTGCTGGGACAGAGACATCCATCAAGGTGGAAGTGAAAAGGTTGGACTATGGTGACACTGCCTGTCTGTCACTGTCAAATATAAAGGAGCTGACCCCTGAAATGGCTACTATACCACTTCAGGCTGTGCAGGTTTCACTGGCTAATGTAAGTGGATTTACAGTACACCTGCATGGACACTTAAAAATATTCAGAGAGAGTCATACAGACTGTCCCTGCCAGAGTTTGCATACATGGAAATGTTAAAAAGCTGTGCTGTGAGAGTGTGGGCTTAATAATTTGCATTTGTCCACTATTAGTCACAGCGTTATCTGTTACTTGGTGATAAAAGGAAATGAATTATCTCAGTTCATGGTATTTTGTGTGTATTTCCTACCCCTTAGGTGATGCCTGTGAATGGGAGAGATTGGTCTGAGGAGGCAGTCGGCTGGTTCAAAGCGACTGTACACAACAGGACCCTCTATGCTAGGCTGTACCCACAGGAAGGCAAAGTTACAGTCGAGCTGTTCATGGAGAAGGGAAAGCTCGGAGCCATGAGGTATCGAAACATAAAACACAGTCAATTAATTGTGGCGTAAAAAGTTTTAGTGGACAGAATTTTAACAGTAAAAAAATTATTACGTCACCATTAAACAATGTAAATTGTTAAATTAAGAAGTAGCATGGTGACTGTATAGTAATGTGAAAAAGTCTTGAGCCACAACCCATTTCTTTTTCCTTTCCTTTCATGTATTTTGCTAGGAAAACAAGTGCAGCAGTTTGTTGAAACATATGCAAACATACCTGGAAATGCAGGAAATAAGGCAAAAACAGAGTTTGCACAATTCTTACAAATTTCAAAATCAATATTTGGAATGACCACTTATCATTTTGAATGGAGCGTGAACTCTTAGGCAGCTTCCTTGTCACTTCTTTAAATGGTCTTCAGGAATAGTTCTCCGGGCTTCTTGAAGGTCATTCAGCACTCTTCTTGGGAAGTTTGCTGTCCTTTTGTTCTGTCGAGATGATCCCACACTGCTTCAGTAATCTGCTTTGAGGCAGCCAGTTCATTACTGACTGCGGTTTTCTATCCAGGTATCCTTTTACTGTATTAGCCGTGACATTGGGATTATTGTCATGCTGATTGGCCATCTTCAGTTGGATGCCTTGCAGATGGCATTGCATGGTGGTGGATCAAAATCTTAACAGTACTCATCAGTCATGACAAGATCCCCAGTACCTCTGGCTGAAACTCCTTTTTCCGTTTCCTCTGTTAAGCTTTGTTTATTTATTTATTTATTTTTAATATAAGTTGGCTTGGCTTGAAATGGAACCTCAAACCATGACGGCACCAGAAGTTTCATCCTCATAAGACCTTGTTGCCACAGATTTTGCCTGCTACTTCTTTTGTACTCTTCTTGCCCAGTTTGCCCAAAGTCTTTTGAGGACACACTGCACTCCATGCTGAAATATGCTAAGTGTTAAGTTCATAGCTCTTTAGGAATCACCTTGTTGATGCAAAAATATTATTATGCCTGTTAAACTGTTATCTTTGGCATTTTTCATAGATTCAGCAAAAGAAATGGGAAAACATAAACAGGCAACAGGCTGCTCATAATAGGGGATTAAAGATAAAACGTAAAACTGGTCTTTCATACAGAAAGTAGTTTACTTTTTCTTTTTTCTTTTCTTAATGCTCAAATCATTTAAAGGCCACAGTGTTGGGTGGCTTAACAAATGTTCCTCTTAAAATGAGCAAAAAAGCAGCAAGGGTTCAAAGAAACACTTTGTTGTCCAGGCTTTCAGAAAGACTTTTGCACAGCACTGTTTATCTGTTTGTGTCACAAATAGTCAAAATACAATCATCTACTCTACATTCAAAAAGGACCATTAAGTAATGAACACACTTAACACATCATTTCAGGAGGGGTGCTTCATTGTCTTTGAGACTGGCCCAGAATGGACACGCCATCCACAGCAAACTTAAGAAGACCAGTCTCATCAAAAGAAGTAAGTTACATTATATTTTAAAAATGCATTTTCTCTAAGAGTCCACACTACACTAATATACTTCAATGCGATGTGTTTATTCCTCGTTGTCACCGCTCTGTGTTGATATTCACAGTTTTCCGTTTTGTTTTGTAGACAGTGTTCAGCTTAAAGCCCAGAAACAGGACTCTGACTGGGAGAAGTATCTCATATCATGCTACACTCAAAGGAAGTAGTTCAGG
>NW_005187402.1:8559368-8568811 GCF_000239375.1 Pundamilia nyererei | reverse complement strand
TGTGTGTGTGTGTGTGTGTGTGTGTGTGTGTGTGTGTGTGTGTGTGTGTGTGTGTGTGTGTGTGTGTGTGTGTGTGTGTGTGTGTGAAAGAAATTAAAAGTAGATTTATAAAGGATTAACTGGACTAGTACACATTAAGTCATGTTTTTCTTTTGTATCTCGAGCTTTTATTCTTTATGTACAGGGATAGCATACAAAACTAGTTTTGTATGCTTTATTTTGACTGTATAATTTAAAGATATTGGTTAACCTGTTCCATTTTGCTGTGTTTAAGAACAGAACTGTATTTCAAGTCCTGATTATTTTTAGCCACTAGACAGTGCCTGCTCAGTCTGATTACCCACTCTCTATTAAGTTGTATTCATATCTATATTATTACCTTATCTGCATGGTACAACAGGTCTTTTTTGGTTTTGTTTTTTAAATGTATAATTTTTCTTTGATCACAGAAAAGCTTTGTTGACTTAATAATATTGTTCTTATGCAATGGCAAACCTATCATTATTTTTGCAGATTTGCCTTTGAAATAAAGATGTGTTCGCTACAATTGCACATTTGTGTCTCTTCCTTGTGTAGAGAGAATGTAAATGAGGTGCAGTTCATTCAGATTATTAGCAGGCCACCCAAACCCTCCCACTACACTGTCAGAAGTGACGGTACGGCCTGCGAGTGATGCAGGAAAACCCATGGCACAGTGAGCCACTGTGTGTCATCTGATTGTACATGACAAACGACCACGTTGTGTTGCCGTAAATCATGGTTTCTACTGTTACGTGGAAGGGGGTGTGACCACAACTAACCTGTTGACGGTGCTATGTAAATAATAACTTTTAATATGAACCATTTGGTAACATATTATATTGGACTTAACTGGACTAACCTGTGTGACTGGGTTAATATATTCTTGTGCTAGTATTGTTGGAATTAAAAAGTCTAGATAACACCAAAAATTAAAGCTGTATTTTATTTTTAAAGTGCAAATGACAATTTAATCAATTCAATCTTTTAAAGTGCTGTAGCATTCAAATTAGCCACTCCATTAGACTATGCAGTAGTTCCCTAGTTCATATATAATCTGTGTGAATTCGTAAACCTGTTAATGTCGCAGCAGCAGTGACTCGGGTCAACAGCGTCCTTCACTTCCCTGCCCTGCCAAGCACAATAAATAATGTGGCAGGCTGAGGCCTTTTGTGTCCACACAGATTCTTTCTTTTGCCCCGGGGTAGGCGGAAATCGAGGCGTTTGATCTGAATTCTGAAAGAGTCTTGTTGCAGCCCCATAAAGGGTGCCATTGTATGTAAATAGTTTATATAAGAGCATATGACCGCTACGGTGCAGGGCAGTGGCTAGTGGCGGAGGAATGATTAGCATTTTCCAAACGCATGGTGTTCTCAATCCAGCCTTTTGGCTCGCTAAAAAACACAAATTTGAATTTATTTCTTCCCATTTTGTACACATTTTTGTGTACCACCAGCAGCTGAAGGTAAAAATTCATGTTATCTCCTTTCTAATTGTTTTATACTAACATTCAGTGAGAGGTTGGATTTGGGGTGAGTGATGACTGACATGCCCCAGTGACTTGACTTGGCAAATACTTGGCATGCTTACGGTCTCATCCCCATTCCCTTTATGGTAGCAATGTTTTACTGAATATGCTTTAAAAGCCACATAATTTTAAGATCTGTTAAAGGAAAACCTCAAAGAACATAGCTATTCTCAAACAATAGAGATCTCTCAAGGGAAAAAAAAAAGGAAAGCCTCAATGAGATGCATGTCTTGCTGCTCCCTTGGAGAAATTTTCTGGCAGTCTGTCAGTCTGTCTGCAGTTGGGCTGTAAGCCAGCCTGGGAGTAGAGTATTAATACAGGATGAGCATATCACGTGGTTCTGCAAATGTTTTGCAATTGGTTTCAACCTGTTGCGTCTTCTGACGGTGCATGATGGCAGGCCATCGCCCCTGTTTTTATACAGCCGGCAGGCTACTTGGCAATTCTTGTCTGTTGTTCCTGACTGCCAAATCCGGCTTGATGCTCAGGTCATACTTCAAGATGGTCATCTTTGGACCCGGTGCTGCTTACGCCACTTGCACCGCCGGCTGAGCCTGGTAAACCTCTAACTACTCATGTTACACCGGTTCGATTTTTTCTGAAATGCTAAGTTTTGTGTGCAGTTATAGTCTAAAGACCTTATTTAACTGGCAAGCCATTGTGACTTCATGCCAGTAATAAAAAAGGGAGTGAATTTTCTTAGTAATTAGAATTTTGGGTGATTTTTAGATGCAAAGCATCCCACACATGTAACTGCCTACACCTGTAAAAACTTATATTAATCCCTTTTTTCCCTAGACCTGGAGTCGAAAATGAACTGGGGGTCCTTTTATGCCGTGATCAGCGGTGTAAACAGGCACTCTACTGGCATCGGACGCGTCTGGCTGTCTGTCATCTTCATCTTCCGCATCCTGGTCCTGGTGGTTGCTGCGGAGAGCGTCTGGGGCGATGAAAAGTCCGGCTTCACCTGCAACACCCAGCAGCCCGGCTGCAATAGCGTCTGCTATGACCAGTTCTTCCCAATTTCACACATCCGTCTGTGGGCGCTCCAGCTCATTCTGGTCTCCACCCCTGCGCTCTTAGTGGCCATGCACGTAGCCCACCGAAGGCACATCGACAAGAAGATCCTGAAGAGGGCAGGCCGCAGTAGTCCCAAAGAGCTGGAACACATCAAGAACCAGAAGTTTCAGATCACGGGCGCTCTGTGGTGGACATACATGATCAGTATCATCTTTAGAATAATTTTCGAAGTGGCTTTTCTCTACATCTTTTACTTGATCTATCCTGACTTTAAGATGGTGCGTTTGGTGAAATGTGACTCATTCCCTTGCCCCAATACGGTGGACTGCTTTGTCTCCAGACCGACAGAAAAGACCATATTCACTGTGTTCATGCTGGCAGTGTCTGCGGTGTGTGTGCTGCTCAACCTGGCAGAGGTGGTGTACCTCATAGGCAGGGCCTGCAAACGGTCCTTCCGCAGCTCTGAAGACGAGTCAAAGTTACCATGGATAAGCCAAAGATTGTCCACTTACAAGCAAAATGAAATCAATCAGCTGATAGCAGATCATTCTCTCAAGTCTAAGTTCACTGTGACCAAAAAGAGCCCAGCCGAGAGGGGTGAGAGGTGTTCTGCTTTCTGAGACTCTCTTGAACTAATAAGCAGTAACCTCACCTGACCACGTAGTATCTCGTGCATTAAAGTCACATATATACTGTGTATTAGGTCAATTTCAGCTTTTTGGCTATTTATTTATACATAATTCAGTCAGTGGATCTTAGGTACTTGTTTTTATCTGTTCATTTTTACTCACAAATATTGGCTGCCGTTCTCGCTTAAACTAGAGTCTGTAGTGAAGGTTTAAAGACCAAACTGGTGCTTAAGAACATTTTAACTCAAATCCAAGGTGGCTGTTGTTACAGTAAAATCAAGCTTACCTTGATTAGATCTTTAGGGTTTTTTTTTCTTTGTTTTTCTTTTTTCTGGATTCCACAATGCTTCTGAAAGCTTCCATTATATTATTTTTTTAGTATAAATAACAGTTTGTCAAGTTGTTGACAAGCTTAGGCTGACTATTAGTGTGATGCCTTGTTTTTGTAACAGCCGTATTGTTGTTGCAGCTCAGTATTCTTAGAAGAATAAAACAGGTGTACAGAATTGTTGTTGAATATGAGCAATTTAAAACATACCAGTTATAATTGGTGCTAAAAGTCTGTGAAGATTGCTGTTTGGAAAAGGGTTTGTAATCTGTACATAAGTCCACACCATAGCAGATCATTCGATACTGAAATTTAAGAAAATTGTGGATGCCACGATTCCAAACTAAACAAACGAAAACGCGTAACGGTAAAAGTCAACCGAAATGCTCTGAAGCATCACTTTGGTCCTTTAAAAATCGGAGGTTATTGAAGGAGTTGAAATGCTGGATGAGAAATTCAAAAAATGAAACCATTAGAAGCTAGTGGATGTATAGGAAAGCACATATAAATGGGTAAAATGACTTGAACAGCTGTTAACAGTATGGTGGTTAGATTTTATTTGATGGTCACTGATTTTTTCTGAACTTAATGTAGACCGCTTGTTGCTACAGTTGGTGCTAGAAAATACATTTTCAATTCAAAACAAAACAATGTAATACTGTCCAAACGTGATTGCCATGTCATCACCGGTGCCTGTAAGCCACAGTGTTGAAACCAGCTGCCTAATATCATGCCATCAAAAGAGCTCAAATGCACTGAAGCATGAAACTTCGACTTTTTGAAGTTGTGTGTCTGGAGAGTTTGGAGGCCAGGTTACTACCTTGATCTGTTGTGTTCAGATGGTAGCACTCTCACGCATGGAAAGAAGTTTCCACAGAGAACACTGTTTTGTAAGGATGTTCAACCATCAGCGGTTTTAATATTGTGGCTTCTACATGTGTGTTCACTTTGACTTGTCGGTAAACCTTCATCAATTTTCAGCTCATAATCCCCAAAAAGTTAAAAATGTCGGTGTTAGTCCTTTCCGCTTGTCTGCAGAGGTACCTCAGCTTAGAATTTGTCCAGTCTCATTACTGCAGATATATCCTTGAGTTAGAATACCTTTCCTTAATTTTCATCTTTGTAAAATTTTCTTCCAGTGGGCTTAAATAAATGTTTGCAGCTGACGTACTGTTTAACAGACCCTAGTATTAACCATCATGATATATTAGTGAACATCTCACTTGTCCTGTAAATGTAAATAAAATGTAAAGTAGCTGTTTATACAAATCGTTTGCCATGTGTGCGTGTAACATACAAAAAAACCCTTTCTAAATGCACCTGTAGCATTTTACATCCAGGTAATCAATCCTGATAAACTATACAATGGGTTGAAACAGTGTACATTGTGGATTATGAAGAAATAAACTGGCAGATAATATGAGATTATTTAGCAAACATGCAGTGTGTTGTTTCTTTGAGTACCTGATGAAATAATGAAATATGTCTGAAGTGAGTTGTTGTGTTTAGTAGCTAGGATTTTAACTCATTGAAACTCAGCTTTTTTAATAAATAAATACATTTACCCCTTTCCTGTCACTGTGATTTGGAACTTCAGGATGCCAGTAGTTGTTCATCTCCAAATCATTCCTGCACCACCACCATCCCATCTCCACCCCCATGATAGGAAAAGAGACCCTTGTGATATATTTAGATCTCGGGAACACTTGTGGCCAGACAGACTTAGCAGACAAGATCATTGGCCAGCTGCCCTGTCACTCGCCGTAGCATGCGAGCAGGGGTTTGTTTAATAGTTTACACTGGACAGTGCACACCGTGCCAAATTTAACCGAGGGGGGAGGGAGGGTCAAGGGAGAGCAGGTTTGTTGGTTGGTTCTTTGGATGAGTGTGTGTGCATATGTGTGCTGTGGCCGGCTAAAGACCCCTGGGCCTGGATTCTGATTTCTGCGAGAGTTGTATTTGAAGACAGAAGACTGAGTCACTGAGCTTGTCGGTGTGGAACTAAGTTTGTGGCTCGCAAGAGTCTGCTTTTCCTGTCCATTCAAGGGCATTGTTGGGGGTCCTAAGATTAGTGTTGCACTGAGGCCAGTCGGTAAAGCAGTGAGGCCTCATGGACCCTGCTAGACGTGGGAAGCTTTGCCACAGAGGATGTATGAGCTGACCCGGTGACTTTCTCCAGTAAATGTAAGTTTTCTGTGATTTTTTTTTTAACTTTATGCTTTATAGACTGAAATATTTGTTTCTTCAGGAGTTTAAATTATAGTCCTAAACCTAAAGTTAACTTATTAATGGTTCATGCTGTGGCCAAATGCTGTAAGTGCAGGTTAACAGCTGTCTTATGTGAGAACAGAAGTTGAAGTTGTTTCACTTCTTTTTCCTCGAATGATGGCATTATTCTTCATTGTAATGTGGGATCTCACACCGTGGAGTGCGGGTCCCATATTTAAATTGCTGTCCAATCTGCGATAGCTGGTGCTGGCTCCCTCAGCGTCAGCCCACCTGCCACATTTCAACACTTGAATTCATCCTCCAGAGCAGCATACCTTCTACTTCCACTCTTACTACTGTATAGACCATTCATCAGAAGCAGAATCTATTTAAAACCTAATGTGTCACAGGAGCTGACAGCGCTAACATTACTCAACTGTTTCTAATTCACACTCCCACCACATCTGCCCAGTGTTTGATTTCACTTCATGTGGCTCGTGTTGCCATGGCGGGGGTCATGAAGGCCAGGAGCCGCAGAATCATGTCTGAAACCTGCCTTCCTCCTGTCCACACTTGCCAAATATATACCCTCCCAAAGTAAATATAATCCTGTTTGCACCCACGCGGATAGGACCACTACCTGCTCAGTGGCGGCCGCCCAGTTGGACGCTCAGTTAGCAGCTTGGCTCCCAAAAGACTTGGTTGTTCTGATCTCTGCTGAACTTGGTAAGAGAATTTTTAGTCGTCAGGAAGGATGAGGCGTACGCTCAGGATTAGTTTTACTGTAGTCATTTAATCTCTGTTGCTGTGTACAACAGTCTATAGATGAAATAACTTTTTCTATTTTCAAATCCTCTGTAGTCCTAGATCTGACCTCTCACAGCCATGGGGGATTGGAACCTGCTGGGAAAGCTCCTGGAAAAAGCCCAGGAGCACTCCACCGTCGTGGGGAAGGTGTGGCTCACTGTCCTGTTCATCTTCCGCATCCTGATCCTGAGTGCTGCGACAGAGAAGGTGTGGGGCGACGAGCAGTCGGGCTTCACCTGCGACACCAAGCAGCCCGGTTGCGAGAACGTATGCTATGACATCACTTTCCCCATATCTCACGTCCGGTTCTGGGTGCTGCAGATAATCTTTGTATCCACACCGACTCTGATATACCTGGGGCACATTCTCCATCTAGTCCGGATGGAGGAAAAGCAGAAGGAGAAAGAAAAGGAGAGAGAAAAGGAGCACAGTCATCAATCAGACAAACAGACTCTCATTGTGGATGTGAAGCACAAGAAGGCTCTGATAAGAGACAATAAGGGACGAGTCCGCCTGCAGGGGGAGCTTTTGCGGACATATGTCTTCAATGTGATCTTCAAGACGCTGTTTGAGGTGGGCTTCATCGTGGCCCAGTACTTTTTGTACGGCTTTGAGCTCAAACCCATGTACACATGTGACAGACCCCCCTGCCCCAATGTGGTTAACTGCTACATATCCCGCCCCACAGAGAAAACCATCTTCATCATCTTTATGCTTGGAGTGGCCTCTGTGTCTCTGTTCCTCAACCTCATAGAGATCTACCATCTGGGTTTCACCAAGTGCAGCCAGGGCATCACCTTCAGGAGGCGCAACCAGTCCAATGGGAATATCTCCAAGGAGCCTGGCGAGACTGCAGTGCCATTTGCCCCAAGTTACGATGACTACTTCCACGAGCACCGCCAAGTCCAGCCAGCTTACCCACCAGTGCCGTGCTACACCGCGGCCACAGACTCGTCCTTCCACCCCTACCACAGCAAGGCAGCCTACAAACAGAACAAGGACAACTTGGCGGTGGAGAGGAGCAGCAGCAGCAAGCCAGAGGAATGTGACCTGAAAGGAAAGAAGGGAGCAGGATCTGCCCCTGGGTCACCTACGCAGGCCAGGCCTGGCCACAGTGCCAAACACAGCAACAACAAGACTAGAATAGACGATCTGAAGATATGAGGAGGTTTATGTTTCTCTGAGGGGTCTTAAAATGTGCAAGGGGATCATATGTTGCTTGGAAGTGTTCATACATGCCAAACTGACTCCCCTCTTCAAGATGGCACTGCTTTGACTCATTCCAGCTTAGAGGGGAGTAGTATTTACAGGGCACAGAGAGAAGCCTGAAATGGAACCACAAAAAAACAGCAACAACATTTCTGATAAACTTTCACAATAAAAGAAATTCTGCTTCTTTATATGTGGAGAAACAAAGTTGGATCTCACTTCAGACTGTAGCATTAAATGTTAGATACTAGTCTGTCGCTGCGGCAACAGACTAGTTTTTGTATCTGTGTTTTCTAAGTTGTGTTGACTGGTATGAATCTTTCCACCATTCAGAGAGGGTCTGCTCAGGTTTACAGTGAGCTCGTCTTTATTTTTCTCAACGTGTGAAACATCTAGAATTCAGGGCTGGAACTTGCACAGCACTGACCTGACCTCATTCGTGGAAATCAGATAGGGAGAAAAGTTAAATTTAACTCCCTTTAAATGTTTTGAGGTCATCATCTAGCATAGTTCACTTGCTTAGACTTGAAGTAAAGAGTTGTGCAATACCTGACAATTTATTGGAGGCTTGAACTGCTGTTACTAATTCCAGAGTGCGCCTCAAAAACAGATATTGCACGGGTCTCAGGAGTTCCCACATTTTTACTGTCTCTTTCCTTTTTTTTTTTTTATTGAGGCAGCCAGAAAGTAGGTAATGAAAAGCATGTCGATTGGTTTATTCTTGTTCATGTCTGGATTTGTGGCGTTTGTTTGCTTTGAAGCACTTGATGACAACCTTGTTTGCAAATCTGCTTGAAATAAATTGTCTTAAATTTGCACTTCAATTTGTGATTTTGAGTCTTTATCACACTGCAACTATTGATATGTCATAACCCTGGTGATAATACATGAAAACCAGCTGTAATATTGGCCCACACAGAAGCTGAAATGCAGCGCAGCTCTGAAGGCTTCTCTTTTGAAAACGATCACACTGTTAACGAACACGGGGTCTCTGAAATGAGGACATGCCACGTGATGTTTGACTCATCATTTTAACGTGTTTAAAACGGACATGTTGAAGCGAGAATAAACACGTGGAAAGTCTTTGCTGTCTGCGTGTCCCTCGCATGCATATCTTATACTCATCTGTGCCAAGAAGGCACACATCGCTGGCATGGAAACCTTGAAACTCATAGCATGTACATCATGAGGAAGCACCCTTGTGACTCTATGCTTGATGCCTCAAGGAGTTCATCCATCCATTTTCTTAGCTTATCCATCCGGGTGTCATTGTAGTGTTTTCTAGATTCATCTAAATATCGATAGTACTGATACCAATACTGATATCGGTATGAGATCAATACGAGCATGATAGGATCTTTACTGTGTTTCTATCCTCAAAGTTCATTATGTAGCCCACTAAAGTGTGTTGAATAATTATCTTTTTTTATACCTCAAACATGCGCTATGAAAAATATCTGAACCTTTTTTGTCTTGACTGTCACGTCTGTTTCATTTATAGCCTACACCGCGTTTAAACAAAAGTCAACCCAAAGGGCACATTTACATTTTAGGTGTCCATAGAAAAATTTTTAAATCTTTTCAAAATAAAATAAAAGTTGAAAGGTGTGATTTGTTGTGTCAAATGACTTTTGTGGAAATTAAATCATTAAAATATGTTCCGAATTTGCAAATTAATGATGATTCATGATGGAGT
>NW_005187402.1:8530687-8559213 GCF_000239375.1 Pundamilia nyererei | reverse complement strand
ATACATATATATATATATATATCAGAGGGCTACAGTTTCTCAGTTTCTATCTGCAATGAGCAAAAACTGGACGTACTAGACTATACTTGCATCTGTTGTGGTGCCAAGCACAATATGCTTTACATCCCTCGAGTGTTACTTGTGAAATCACATAATAGCGCAACAGACTAAAGAGTCAGCTTCATCAATCAATAAGTCAGTCTTTAAAAAACATTCCACCCATCTTTGGAAATGAAGATAAAAAATGGAGGTGATATTGAAATAAAAATGTGACCATATTTGAGAGAGAAGGAAAAAAGATGACAGATGAAGAGAAATGAGTGCGCTTTGAAATGAAATCCTTCTGCAGGGCTTCACTTTCACCATCAGATTGTTGGACTGTGATAGAAGATGTCCAGCGTAGCACATTTTTGGACATATTCAGCACATTCTGATAAATTATCTACAGCCATAAAAAGTTCCGTCTGTTACATAAAGCATAAATAACCTAAGAGTGGCGCTTTTATCTGTTTCCTGCTTCACAAAAATAAAAGCATCCATGAAACACTTTTCTTGGACAAAACTGAGTTTTTTCTAATGTCCCGGGAGGTTTTGATAAATGTAGCATGACCACCAAGGACGACAAAAAATATTGTTATTTTAATTGGGGTGATGGACCAAAAATATTATGCTACTGATGCCTCATGTCTGTCATTATATGTGTGTTATTAATACTTTCTTTGCTTCACATGATCTCTGTTTAATATAACAAAAAATAATTAATGACTAAAAGTATACAGAGGTGTGCTGTGATTGTAAATTGAAAGAATTGCTATATATGACAGCTGGGATAGGCTCCAGCTCAACTCCTTTCCCTGAATTAGAGATGGATGGATGGATGGATCGATGGATGGATGGATGGATGGATGGATGGATGGATGGACAACTGACTGACTGACTGACTGACTTATTTCACTTGAAGGTTTAGCCATTTTCAAATCCCCCAAACACTACAGCAGGATCTTGTTTTTGACTCAGTTCCAGGTTTCAGAGACATCCATTGATAGATTTCCTTGTGCACTTAGCATTATCATCCTTTTTAAAGGTGCACTTCCTGTTAAGATTTGGCTCATGGACAAATGGCTTTGCATTATATTCAAGCACTCTTTAATGTGATGCAGAATGTACACAGGTGAATCAGTAAATGCTCTATGTCCTGTCCCTGAGTTAGCAAAGCCACCCTGAATCACATTTTCACTGCCATTTTTCACAGCTGGTTTGCAGTTCCGCTACTGCAAAGACAACTTTGGCCTTTGTCAAGGATACTGTTACAGTTAGAGAGCATAATAGTTATTATACCTCTATGTTAGCTGTAAAAGTGGCTCTTTTTGAGTTTTCCTGAAAGACTTCATATTCTGGTCATCTATTTCTGATTGTAGCTACATGCACTATGACACTACAGCTTGCAAGAGTTACCTACATGAATTTTATGGCTTCATGGAGTCTTCTTGGGGTGTATTTAGTGGAAAAATCAATTGTTGTTATTTTCCTTACTATGCAATATTTTATTTGAAGATCTTTGTGGTTTCTCTCTGACCTTAAAGGTATCTAAAATAATAATGATAATGATAAATAATAGAAACTCGTTCTGAAGGACTTTAGGCAGGTCTTTGGATCTTACCCTGATGTCACAACACGTGTCACATCAGAGAGGACACCAGAGCATAAACGGGATAGGTTTTTCACTCCTTGGTGAGCGTCTGGTCATTAGCACCTAATCTAAAAGCGCCTGATGATGAAACTTTAGTCAGTGATTTGAAGGTATGATAGATGTAGAAATCTATGTGACATATCAGTTGTTTCTGGTAAACCTATGTACTGAGAATTAAATTGTCTTGAATTCTAAGTTTTAAACACCTACACAGATGAAACTGTGAAATAAAACCTTCTAAAGTGTTGAAACATATCCTGCGTCTTCTCAAAAGCGCCTGAGCTGAATTTCATGGGAAATAACAACGCAGACTAACACAATAAAGTGCCTCCTTCGTTGTGTTTAATGGTGGATATGATCTCAAGTGTCCAGATGAGTTATTCTCCTGTCTTACTCTGTTTGCTCCCCGAGGTTTCAGTGTGGTGGACTTTATTTTCCACCAGCTGTAGCGTGGTACTCTACTGCCCTCTTTCTTTACTTTCACTTAAACACCAACACAGTTGCTTGTTTGAGCTTTGCATCTGTTGGGCACGCCATCTGCTGGGCAGGGAAATCTAAGTGAGGGAGGCATCTGATACACTCAGCAGCCACTTCATTAGGTACATGTTCCTGGTATTGGGCTGAACTCCCCTTTTTGCCTTCAGAGCTGCCTTAATTCTTTGTGACAGAGATTCAACAAGGTGCTGGAAACAGCCCTCAGAGATTGTGGTCCATATTGACACAACAGCATCAGACAAGCTGCGTCCATGATGTGAATCTCCCGCTCCACCACATCACAAAGGCGCTCTACAGTGGGGCCATTCTCCTCTGACCTCCGGCCACAACAGAGCTGCCGCTCACTGGGCATTTTCTCTTTTTCAGACTGTTGTCCGTAAACCCTAGAGATGCTTGTGTGGAAAATATTCAGATCAGCCCATCTGATGCCCACAACTGTGCAAAGGTCAAATGAGCTAAATCGCTTTCTTTCCCCCATCCTGATGCTCGGTTTGAACCTATGCTTGGCTAACATTTGTGTTAATGAGCAGCTGAACAGGCGTGCTTAATGAAGGCTGGTGAGTGTATGTTCTACTATATGCAGTATGAGCCGATGTAAAGTGCACCAAGAACATTTGTGCTATACATGAGTTATCTGAACTATGTTACAGGACAGAGTATACAAAAGAAAATCGTCAAGGAGTGCTGACGTGTATCGCTTGTAACCCTTCATTTAGGTAGACGCTCAGCTCTCTCTGGCCTGCTTTTCATGTCACTGACACTATGCATTCAACCTGCTAATGTGTGCTAAATGACAAAGAGCCAAAAGCAAAGCCTGCCCTTGCCCCATCTTTCTGTTGTTGCAAGGGTAAGCGTATGAAATATCAGCCAAAGGAAGGGGGGGAGACATCTGATGTTTGCTGACTGAATCAGTCTGATTGCTCGCAGGCCTGTCACCTCATCACCAACACCAGCCTGTTAAACTCACTGCAGGCAGGCTGCACAGCTCTGACTCTGGAGTACAGTGTGGGAGCTACACACACATAAAGCGGTGCTGGTGAGAAGAGGCTCTCATAGTGTGAAGGGGAAAAACGAAGAGAAATCAGCTGCTGACATGGTTTCCGAGGCAGAAAACGTTGTTACGGCCAGGCAGCTGCCGGGTCTTATCCCTGCTTCTTTTACCGCGCTGTCTGTGGGAACTGGCTGACCATTTACTGCCACCATGTGACAATTCAGACTCCCTGCAGAGGTCAATAAGGTATCTTCCCAGACATATGAGACAAAGCTTGTTTTATTTTGGCAACCAAATTCTAATGGTTTTCACTACAGTCTTTATCAGGCCTGGGAAAAATCTGGGTCATGTTAATGAGGTTTGCAAATGTTTTCTTTATTTCATTAAGATATTTTTATGAATTAAATAATCAGTTTTGACAGTTTTCCACACTGAATGTTAGGATTGGAACTGTTGTGACAATGTGTAAATGTGCTTCTGGGGTGGACTATTAAAAATACGTTTGTTTACGAGGATGTTTGATCTCTGTGTGCACATTTTTTGGTTAGTTATGGCAACAAATAGTAGGGGAAGTCATGACCTCTTGTGTGATAAGGCTCACTCATCACATGCAGGCCTTATTCATAAAAATACAACAAAAAACAAACAGTTCATCCAAGATTTAATCAGAGGATTGCAAAAGATAATACTTTAAATGTGTTTTTTAATATCACATTTATAGTAGTCCGTTTGTTGTTCTGGTATTAGACCATGTAAAAAAACAGGACGCACACTAGAAACCTGAAAACAAAACTCTGCACTTTATTAAAAATAAAAGATGATTTTGTAGAGAATCAGTTTAATTCTTTAACCAAGCACAAATCGTTTCCTTGCATCTTTGTATTTTTAGAAAATACCACTAGAAACAACAAAAATTTACACTTTCCAGTTTATTTGAACAAGTCGGCACTCACATCTGCATGACGACCAACGTCACTGGCTACATCATCGACACAAAACACACAAATTTAAATACAGTGTGAATTAGAAACTCACTGCAACACCAAAGTTTCATAATGTCGCCACGCTACGGCACACAAACGCACATCAACTGAAAGAAAACCAAATTTAAACACTATTTAAAAGGGTTAACAGATGACTCGAATGATATGGTTTGCGTGAGATTTAAGCACATTATGGGTTTATAATGATGCTGAGAGACATCCTCAAATGTACAACAACTGAAATGTGATTAAAATAACATGACTTCGAGCTAATTGAAGCATTTTGGAAGCAAATCTTTCATATGCATTAAACATGAGGCAAAGTGTGTGTGTGTGCACACCTGCACACATCAGTCAAAACCCAAGATGCTTTCCTACAAGACAAACTCTTTGCTGAGAAGGGACTTAGAGCACTTAGCCAAATGGCAGCTTATGACAAAGCCTCTTAAAAACCACGGCTGTCCTCTGTTGACAAAAGTAATATTTTCAGAGAAAAAAAAGAAAGTCAAGAAGGCGGGCCCGCTGAGGCTGGTGAGCAAGCACACTCAGCAAGCTCCACTCCCCCCCGCCATTGCCGGGGAACACAGAGTAGTTTCAGGCTTTAACCTCGGAGCTCTAATGCAGCTCATTGTAGATGGTCTTACAATGCCCATGACCTGGGAGGGGGTGTGAGGGGAGGGGGGTGGGCTTGGATCCCTCCCCACGTCGGTCGGTCTGTCTCCTCTGGTCTTCTAAGCTGATAAGGATATGCCTTAATCATGTTTGCCCTTGCCTTTAGGCGCGCCTTCGTTCCAGGCCACATAAACAAACAAAGCCAGAACCACATGCACAGCGAGCACCGCAACAATGGCTGCGTAGAAATAACTGTCAGAGCTTGACATCTTCATCGAACCTACGAAACAGAAGCAGAGCGTTAATGGCGACGACCAGCAGCTGCATCACGGAGTTTAAAGTGTCACAAGTCAGGTTTATATTGAGGTGCTAAACACAACTTTCTCTGGCACAGAATGAAACCCAGAAAAATAAAAGCTGCAGTGGCTTGTTATGTCTTTCCATATAAACCTACAGCATCTCTGGTTGTATTCGATTATTGTGGGTGATATAAACCAGTATATTTGTCATTGTGGGTACTGGGGAGGTCGTCAAATGTGATAATTATGGGGGAAAGAGTTCCGATAAATCCCTAGATCCAGAATAAATGCACATTCTCATCTGGATTATCTTTATTATATCATCTAAAATGGAAATGTTGGTATGGAATGACAAATACTATGCTAAAAGACTCTTACTATTAGAGCTTAAAGATAAACTGACTGCTTTATTAACCTGTCAGCAGATGACCAATGATCAATAGATTTTAAAATCTGGATGATGTGCTAAGTTTACAAAATAAAGTAAAAACCCCAAGAAAATGTGACCGCAGGAACAGAGTGGAGGTAAGTCCACAATCATCCGGACACACTTCACCTTCAAAGATGTACGCCTTTGATGCGAAATACAGTCCAATGGGCACCGTGACCATGAGGATGGTGAAGAACAGCAGAGTCTTGAGGGCTGAAACCAGGGAGCTTTCATTTCTGCAAAGGAGCACAAGTTCATGAGTCAGCCGGGATCAAACCACACAGCGACGGGGGCTCTGACACGCTGACTACGGATGTGGATATGTACCCTGGTGAAAATTACATCTATGTTCCCGGATTGTGCCACATAAAAGATATGTCTCTATGGCAATGAACGGCACCGCAGAGCTCGGGTTTTCAGGTCACTGGGTATACAAGCTAGCCGTTAGCTTAGCTAGTTCGTTATACTATTTTCTCACCCTCTGAAATACTGCGGCGGTGGGGCGGAGGCGTCCAGAGATGCTTTCATAGATCCGTCCATTGCTGTACTGTAAATGAAGCGACACAACGACGAAACTTGTGCGCGAATATTCTCGCGTTTATTCTCTGTAAGCGTTGTGTTGACGGCGCTAAAATCGCTTCTTCCTGGATGGTCACGAGACTGGTCACATGATGAGATTAGACGCCAGATAGTCTCGCGATGACAGAATGTATTTGCCCGAGTAATCTGAGGATATAAAGGCTGGCTTTATCTTTCAGCAACATAAAGCATCGGTCTGTTGACTGCTGTAGAATCATGAGGGTAATTTGCAGCCCAGATGTTGGTAAAAGTAGACTATTCACCACTTTCTGTTTGGGAAAGCCTTAAAAGATTCAAGTTCATGACAGTACAAGTAGGCTATGACTTGTTTTTCCCAGAACTATTGGTGGTGGTGGAAGGTGATGATTTGAGCTTGTTTTGCATCCACAGGACCTGGGCACCAGTCATGAACTCCTCTGTATACCAAAGTATTCTACAGTTTAATGTGAGGACAGCTAAAACTTGGTCAAAATTGTAATATACAGCAGAACAATGAGCCAAAACACAGCATCGAATCTACTGCTGCATGGCTTGAAAAGAATCAAGGTGTTGCAATGGCCCACTCAAAGTCCAGACCCAACTATAATGCTGTGGAAGCATCTTTAGAGAGCCGTGCATATGTATAGAAGAGTGGGCCAAAATTCCTCCACAATAATGTGAGAGACTTATATAGTCGTACAGAAAATGATTCATTCAAGTTATTGCCAATAAAAGTGGTTCTGCAAGCTGTTATGTGAAATCTTAAAATTGCTAATTAAAATGGTTATTGCAATTGGATTAGTTTTAAACATAAATGTTTTCCTAGCAGGGAGCTAGATAAATACAGTCATATAAACAGCACTTCACTGCCCTTCCATTCCCAAAGATATTCTCTGAAAATAAAAGTGGGTGGATTTTAATACGTCAACTATCATTACTTCATTCTTAAATGGAAAAAAATAACATGACATAACATAGCCTCAGTGTCCTCAGTGGCTGTGCATGCACAGTTCACATGGTCGGCATGTGTTTGTACACACACTCCTGAATAACACTGCTACACTGTTATCTCCTGTTTAATTGCTGATGTAACAGAAAGCCATTTAGTCCATTATGAGCAATTTGTGTGGATTTAGTATTGGTGCATTACCTACGTTTCTGGTCAAAGCGTTCCTCTCTGAGTCTCAGGGAGTGGCACTTTCTGCTCCAGTTGGCTTTTGTTGTTACCAGTTTCACGCTCAGCAGGCTCCCGAAAAACACATTCAGTTTGAAAAGACTCAAAAGAGACGAAAGAGAAGCTCTAAGAAGAATCTAGGGACCCATGTTCTAAATAATTGTTTCGCTTTCAGTGGCAATTTCACTCTCAAGTAGTTATCCGAGGGGAGGAAAAAGAAAAGAAAAAAAAACTCGCTAAAGACGTCAGTGAGTGTGAAGATGCAGCCGATTGTCATGGTGATTCATATTAATTTAAAATCTTCTTGCAGATGAACCAACATGAGCAATTTTAAAAACTGTTTTCTGCCTCTTTTGTTAGATTTTGCCCTTTGGGAGACAGAGAGGAAGCACAGGAGAGCAGTTTCTGAATCGATCGTGCATTCTTGTGTGTAAACTTGTGAAACCAAGTGTATTTCTCGTGAGGTGTACGGGTAAGCCTTGACCTTTATATGTGGAGGAAGGAGGGCGGAGGAATTAGCAGTTTGATGAGATGGCACTGAGGTGTGGCCCTTTTCCCTGTGTTGCATGAATATTACTGCTCACCTGTGTGGGATGATGATCTCCTGCTGTCTCTCTGTTAATGTCCTGTGTAGTTTATACATCGCTTGCTTATATATAGCGCTTCACCAATTCACCTTTATTCCTTCAGTATCTTATATGATGAGCTTAATTATGATTCTGGTGATTGTAGCGATGACTCACATGGATCAGGTGGCTCGGTTTCGTTCTCATTTTAAAAGCTGTCAATCAACAGCCATCATCCCCAACGCTGAACCGTGCAATAAACCTGTCAGTGTAGTTCATTCACCTCCTGTGCCTTTATTGTGTGTATGTGCGTGTCTGTGTGTCTAACCATACATCCGGTTTTTATCTTCACCTAAAAAACTACTGCAAATCAGCCACTTAATATTTTTTCATTCAGACAGTTTTTCATGTCATTCAGCCTGAAACGTAATTTCACCTCACAAATAATAAACTCTTGCTAAAGATTCTGCTTTTCTTTTCTTCCTTTCTTCCTTTTTCAGCAAAATGGATTCAGTCTGTTGCTTATTTTCAAGAGACTTCACATTTTCTGCAATCTTTTAAGAGTGCTTTTTTTTACGTTTAAATTTCTTCACTTTTCACTTCCATAATGTGTGTTTCGTCCTTGTCTCTCTGTATTTTCTTGGTTCCTCTTCTACTTCCCTTCAACCATTTGAGGTAGAAGGCTGCCCGTCCCTGAGCTTGGTTTTCCCAGAGATTTCTTCCTGTTAAAAGGGAGTTCTTCCTTCCCACTGTTGCCAAGTGTCTGTTTGCTCTGTAATATTTTAGGATATTTATCTTATGATAGAAAAGTGCCTGTTTAAAGCAGTTGCTGTTGCAAATTTGCACTGTATAAAAAATTGAATGATTGCATTAAAAATGCAGTATCAGTATTTGTACACATTATTGATGTAGGGGTTTGAATGAAAGCATTTTAGTACTTAGCAGCATACCTTCAGAGAGTTAAACTGTCAACAAAATATATTTAAAGGGTTCTACTGCTCTGAAATAGGGGCCACTCTGGTGTCGTGGCTCAAAGAGTTGGCAGTTTGTCTTGTAACCAGAAGGTTACCGGTTCGAGCCCCGGCTCGGACAGTCTTGGTCATTGTGTCCTTGGGCAAGACTCTTCACTTCCCGCCTACTGGTGATGGCCAGAGGGGCCGATGGTGCAATACAGCAGCCTTGCTTCTGTCAGTGCGCCCCAGGGCAGCTGTGGCTACAACTGTAGCTGCCTCCACCAGTGTGTGAATGTGAGAGTGAATGAATAGTGAAATTGGAAAGCGCTATATAAATGCAATCCATTATTATTTTAATCACATGTCATTCAAATATTTATTCTATTATTTTTTAACTTACAGCTTTTCATTATTTATTTTAAATGTGAAAAACTGGCGACATGTCTGCTCTATCATGGCTGGGATAAAGTCCAGCTGTGATGACCCTGAGTGGTGGATGGATGGATGGATTTTCTACCCACAGTCTGAGCCCACTCCAAAGGGGTAGAAGATAAATCTGAAGGGTTATGAGGCGACTGATTAAAAAAGAATCGAATAAAAGCCCTTCGATTTTTTTTCTCTATTCTTTCCATTGTAATTTTATACTTTCGTGCTTTTTATTATGACACATTCTGAGAAGCTGAGATGATACATCCCGTATTGATGGAACGGCAGGACATCTCATGCTAATCATTACAGTTAGGACCAACTATAAAATAAACAGTGACCTCTTCTGATAAACAATAATCCACATCAAAATTCTTTCATCTAAACATGTTGGACTTATATTTTCCCTGGAAGCACATGAAAAACTGGAAATTAATTAGATGGTTTATTGCAGTGAGCTTTGGGAATAGACCATAAACCACACAAGACGGAGTCAGTACAGTCACTAGACGCACATGTTCACCCCGTCATGGTGGGATTACGAATTTTAATAAAACAACCAGCTCTAAAATAGAAGTCTGACAAAACTCGTGTTCTCAGTGGAATGCGAGCCTGTAGATTTGGTCCGTAGGCGTCTTTAATTGGAAGTTCATTTGAAGGTTGCCCTTCAAATGAATCTTGACCTCCGACCTTCTGGAAGTATTTCTCATGGACCCCTGTGTCTGGACTCCCCAGGCTATTTGGAGTTCACATCTCACCGACAGTCAATGCCAAACATGAGGTCCCGTAAATTCCACACCTGTTGTTTAGACCAAGCTACTCAGTCTCCTTAACAACAAGTAAGAATGAAACAGCTTTCCTGTTTGTGCAGCTCCTGATGTGGTTTAGGATTGTTGTTGGAACACAGTCATGTCAGCAAACACCAGGAATTTATTTCACTTATTATTTCACATGATGTACCAAACAGTGGAATCCTGGTTACTTTATAACTGAATATTTTACATAAAAAATAAATGACAGTGTGTTTTATTAAATATAGTAGCTTCTTTTTTCTGGCTTGGAACCACTTAAAAAAAAAAAAACAGATAACCTTTAAAGGAAATGATCAGGCTCTTTTAAAACAAAGGAAAATGCAAACAAAGACTTTTAGAACAGTTTCACCCAGACTCAGCTCTATATAGATCTGCTCTATATGGACAAAAGTATTGGGTCACCTACACATTACACCTGCAGGACCTTTTATGGTGTCCACTCCCTCAACCATATGCATAAACATGGAGTCTGCAGATGATGCGCTTGTCTAAAGTCTCAGTTTTTACCCAGTGCATCTGAAGGGATGGCTCAGATAAAGGTCAGCCTGTCTAATTCCCATCAGTAAAAGCTACAAGGTACCAAAAAGTCACAAGCTTTGAATATGATGAAAATTACCAAAAGAAAGTGAAGTGGCCAAAAAACCCTGAGAAATCAGTTTTTATTTCTCTATTCTCTTTTTTTGTTTTAATTTTGCATGGGAGTCAACAGTATGTCAGTGTTATAACTGGCTAAAAGTTGGTAAAACTGTCAGACAGAGATGGGTGTTACTGTAATCTGATTACTTTTTTCAGGTAACGAGTCAAGTAAGGGATTACTATTGCAAAAACGGGAATTAGATTACCGTTACTTTCCCGTAGGAACGCTGCGTTACTGCGTTACTAAAACCGTGATTTTTTTGCCAGAATGTCTCATGACAGTGACGTAAGCAAGTGCGACGTTCGTGACAAAAGCTGTGTGCAGATCAACAATGGATCATATATGAATGCAGGAGAGAATATGAGCATGCAGCGTTTAAAGCGTGGAAGTACTGACCTTATTTTGAGTTTAATTCCATAAAAAGTGACAAAAACATTAGTGTCCGTTGTGCGTGGGAAGAAAACTTATTTTTACAGCGAAAAAAACCCCTAAACTTCCAAGCAAGCACGTGGATTCTTCAACTGAACGCCGCGGCACACCTGCACCAGGGCAAACCTCCGCCTACGCTACTCCTGCTTTACAGGTGAAAATAGAGCAACAGAACCGCTGAGTCTTTGATGTTATTTATTTTCTGCTGTGTTTTACTTGCATCTATTTGAAAGACTGAGTGTAAACACAAAAAAAAAAAAAGTATGTGCTGGAATGTGCAGAAAATAAGTTTAAATGTTAAGCAAATTTCTTCCAGTCAGAGAATGTTGCATATAATTAAATTTTTGCTTGATGCATAAAGTTAAAAGATTAAAACTAATAAAACAAGTTTTAAAAAGAGACTTTTCCATTTGATTACATTTTGTATGATGGATTATGGAGAAAAAGTAGAATTGGGCTGAAAGATCTATCACTTTATCACCTATTCAGGTTGTAAATTGTGTTTTTAAAAAGTAACTAAGTAACTAAGTAATTAATTACTTTTGAAAATAAGTAATCAGTAAAGTAACGGGATTACTTTTTTGGGGAAGTAATCAATAATTAGTTACTGATTACTTTTTTCAAGTAACTTGACCAACACTGCTGTCAGATGTAGTTGAAAAAGGTATTCCAGTCTATAGATGCATCAATACTATAACAGAAAATAAAGGAGTATATAAAGACTGCATAAGCCCATAAGAACATTCCTTTTATCCTTTTTGTATTACGGTTGGAAAAGTTCCAAGATTTTGTCCTGGTCAAAAGCTGTGTTTGTACCACATTTACTTTATTAGGATCTGGTCACCACATGATTGGAAAGAAAAGGGCCTTTCCCAAACTGTTCCCACAGAGCTCAAAGGATTAAGATTTCCTTTCACCGGAACTAAGGTCAATCCCAAAAAAGCAATATACTACTGTCATTGAATTCAGTCATTAAAAGGTGTGGCTCAGTAGTTTTTACCATGTAGGGTACTTCCCAAACACGACATTTATGATTGACATAAATGTCAATCAAGTTGTAATCTTCTACTTTAAAAATGTATTAAATTTTGGTAATTTAATTAAATATTAAGTATGACGAGCTACATATATTTTCGGTACAATGGTCCAATAGACCTGCTGTCAATAGTGAGCATGGGAACATTTTCTCAACCAGAAATAACTGAGTTAAATTAAGTTAAGTCCAATCCCCAGTGTAGACGATGATACAAATAAAGTCACATCAAATCATTGTCATCTTCCCCATTTCTTGCTCTCGTTGGCCTCTTTGGATGTACGACACCTAAAACCTCCTGATACTACTGTGACCCACAGCCCATCGGGATATGTAGGAACACATCATATGCATGATAAGGCAGGCAGCGCTAAACCCGATGGACAAATGCATTAGGAGAATTGCCATTGTAGCAGCAGGCCCACAGTGAGACTCCCCCGCTGTAAAAGGCAATGATGCGCAAGCGCTGTAGAAATTCCTCTGTGCAGAGAGCGACGTTACGTGCGGCTTCATCCAGCGGGCCAAAAAACCATCCTGTCACGCAAGAGCTGTGCCATATAATGCCTCATTGCTCATCCATTTTGTGTCAGCCGTGTTTGCGACAGAGTTCTGCTGCCGTAGAAATAATCGCCCACAAACGATTTGTTTCTTTAACACTTCTCGTGTGCACGTTAAACTGAAGAGGGAAGAAAATAGGTAAGTAAATGAACAGCTGTTTCATGTCATCAGATGAATTTGAGTTTATGCCTTGCTCCACTTGGTGCAGTTGCACAGAGCTCTGAGAGATCCGCTAAAAACAAGGCAAGAAAACCGGTAAAACAAAAACAAAAAAACCAAGTTATTTACATATTATCTCAATATTTTACGCTGTAACTTAGCTCTAAGCTTACCAGACCGCTGATATCGAGCTGAGACTGAGCGCTGCTCAGAAAGCCCACGTGACTCATGCGGGACAGAATCACATACGTATGTGAAATTGACAAAATAGAGTCATGAGTTATGATGGATCGTGTAGCATAAAGCGGGGTGGGTAGACCATGCTGTCCTTGAACATAACAGAAAGAAAAATGTCTTCAAGCTTTTGCCCTTCATATTAAATCACAAAGTGACAGGCACAGCGGGGGGATCACTTCAGTCATTCATCCCAGATTCTGGATTCTATTACGGACGTTTCTGCTGAGTAACATGAGTTATGACACAGTCTTTTCAATCAGTCCACTTAGTTTAAGCACAATTATTATTTTACAAAGACGCTCTATTTTAAAATGATCTAAGATGGTTAGACATATTAAAGTAGTAAATCAAATATCAAAGAGACTGTGTAAGGGATTGATATGATATGATTATTACCAGCAGTGACATACAGAATTGATAGCTGTACATAGTGTATATAGATGAATAAATCCATATGTATTTATAAATGACTTACTAAGGAGGATTAATGATATATAAAGGATTATTTAAGCACTCGCTACCTTACTAATGCTTAATAGTGTTACATTATTATAAAGTCATACCATTATTTTTATTATTAGCGGAAGCTCGACCTGCATGCAGTTTTTGCCAGATTTGCATCAGATTCGTTACAGTTGAGAATTCTAAAGAAAACATGTAATTGCTAATAATTTGGAACCATTCAAAATGTAGGATTTTTAACTTGTAAAGTGTAAAATGTAACAGTAACAGTCCATCAGCCGTTGTACAGCGATTTACCTTGACCATTGTAGACATCCTTTCTGTTATTTATAACTTGATTTAGCTGTAAATCATAAGCCTACATCGCTAAATTACTGCTAAATTTGATTTTGAGAACTGTTTAAAGCTGTGCATTTCATATGTGCAGCTATATATATACACATTATAGTCATTATAGTATGATTTAGAAATAATATTTAAATGGTGCTTTAACCCTCTGGATTCAACGAACACACCAGTGCATCCAAATCACATCACTGATTTAAGACAAACGTGTTGAAAGCGTAGGCTTCAAACTATATATCAATGTCTATGCATATTGATATATGCATAGACATTGATATATGTATATTTTGTGTGACGGTGGTACTGTTAAACTATAAAATAATCCATACA
This sequence comes from Pundamilia nyererei, assembly GCF_000239375.1. Taxonomy (NCBI): domain Eukaryota; kingdom Metazoa; phylum Chordata; class Actinopteri; order Cichliformes; family Cichlidae; genus Pundamilia; species Pundamilia nyererei. Next base: position 8,545,034 of record NW_005187402.1, on the reverse strand, counting down.
AAAGCAAAAATGTTCAGACTCACATTCTGTGTGTGTACATATTAAAGAACATGCCACTAGATATTTAGGATTGAGGTATTCATTTTAGTTTGATATTGCAAAGCCCCATTTGCTGACAACGGTTGGTGTAGGTCTTCCACAGTGCGGAGTAGGATTAGGATTAATCATCAGAATCAGAACCAGAATACTTTCATAATCCCTAAGGAAATTATGTGGGTTACAGTTGCTCCAAAACAGTAACGGTAACAGACTAAACTAATTAAATAATACAATATATTACAAAGTTTACAAATGTAAGAAAAAGCAGTAATGTATACAAATTGCTTAATTATAAATCTCAAGAATATTACAGAGGAGAAATATATATATATATGCCATTTAACTGTAACCTGTGAAACATTTGTTATTTTACTGTTGGGCGAGTGCAAAAGGGTGTAACTATTGCAGTGGATTGGCATGTGGACCTCAGAGGGTTAAAACGAAACCAAATTAGAATAGATGTAACTCACTAGATGAGTGATTTTTTCAAAATAATTTCCATGCATGCTTGCACACCTGTAAACAGATCGCATTGTTTGGTTAAAAGGAAACCACAGGTTTGGTTGCTTATGGAAACCGTTAGGTTTTTCTTTCTTTGTTTAGAAAACTGCTAAGCTGGGTTATGTTAGAGCAGTACCTGCAGCATCGCTCCTCATGTAAAGAAGAAGCTATAGCGATGGGGAAAGATTACCCATAAAAGAAGGACAACAGGTAAATAGGATCTATAGCTTAAATGTTTTGGCTAATGTCTTTTAGACTGATAAGAGCTAATCAGCAAGCAAACATGTTTCCAGAGTGTCAGCAGCATTTTGCGTCATATTTGTGGATGTACCCAGTGTACTCTCTGCTCCACTCAGTATGTGTCACAATGATGCTTGGCTTATAAAGACAGGTTTCTTTTTTAGGTTTTTTTTACAACTATCATCTTGCTGGCCAGTGCACACCAGGCACTGAGGTTTTAATGTCCACTGACTTTTTTTTCTCTTGTGATCTGCTGCAATAGGACTCTCTCTGTTTGAGACCTGCATTATAGTTTAAGTACTTTCCTCAGCACTGTGGATGAGTGCTGTGTCGCTACATGTAACAATAAAACTTAAAGGGGAACAGTAGAGTGGGCTGAGAAAGAATTGGTAAAGCAGGGGAAGCTTGGCATAATTATGCATATATAATCATAATAATAAAGTGAGGTAAATGTGCAATGGGAGTGCAAACTTTTAGCTTTATTTCAAGGCGTTTAACAAAAGCTTTGCCTAAATGGTTAGGAGTTACACCCATTTTCATGTTTAGTCCTCAAAGACTCAAAAGTAACTGGACAACTGACTGACAAGCATTTTCCTGGCTGGCCAAAGCTTGTTACCTCATTATTCCAGAATAAATTGAGTAGATAAAAGATCTGGAGGAGATTCCAAGTGGTGAACTTACCTTTAGTAGCTGTTCCTGGAGTTCTCAATGCTATCAATGCCAAGTCCAGAGGGATGTCAAAGCAATTAGTGCATGATACTAGAATTGTTTCTCTAGTTAAGAAAAACAACTTCACTGCATCTAGCCAGGTGAAGAACACACTCTAGGAAATGGTAAGAAGAGAAAAGTATGGGGGAAAAGAAACAGCTCATACTTATCTGCCAATCATGCCGGAGTCAGTTTTATGGCATGGACATGTATGGCTTCCTGTGGAAGTGGGCCACTGGTGTTTATCGATGCTGTGATTGCTGATAGAAGCATCAGGATGAATTGTGAAGTGTACAGAGCTGTACTCTCTGCTCAGATTCAGCCAAATGCTCCAAATCAAATCAGACAGCACTTCACAGTGAAAATTGATAATGACCCAAAGCATACTGCAAAAGTAACCCAAGGGTTTCTTAAGACAAAGAAATGGGAAAGTTTTTTAATAGGCCAGCCAGTCACCTGATCTCAACCCAACAGAGCATGTTTTCAGTTATTGGAAACAAAAATGACGTCATAGTGACTCACAAACAGCCGCAACTGACGGCAGCTCCATAAAGGTCTGGCAGACTCCAGACAGTCATTGACTGGAAAAGACTTTTTTCAAGTATCCAAGTATCAAAAAACATCCTTAGATTTTAAATTATGTTAGTTTGTCAAATTAGTTTTGAGTCTCTGGAAATCAAATCTTGATAGATTGGAAATCCACCGTGGTTGTGTACCGGTGTTGTGTCCGCACGCAACAGACAACTTAGAGAAGAGCAAAATTCATTTTGTATAATAAATTACATTTTGTATCTCTGTTACTAGCAGCCTTTTGGAAGAATGCATCATTTGTCCCAATTTCTTTACTTGAATCTATGAAAAGTCTCAAAGATAACCCAGCTTGACAGTAACAAAACAATGTTTTTGCACCAACAAGGTGATTCCCAAAGAGCTATTAGCCAAAAACTGTGGCATCTCTCAGCATGTGTGAAGTGTGTGCTTAAAAGATTTGAGGAAACTGGACAAGTGGAGGATGAAAGAAGTGTCAGGAAAAAAAAACCTACATCCAGCAGATGAGCAGTATCTGAAAGTCATGTCTTTCACAAATACGAAAAATCCTGCAAAGGACCCTTCAGCTGATCCACCTACTGTTCGCTGAAGCCTCATCAGAAATGGTCTCAAGGGAAAGGCGTCTGTCCAGATGCCAGTCTTCAGTAAGAGGGGCAGGGAGAAAAGGCTGAGGCATGCCAAATTACACAAGAACTGGACTGAAAATCAGTGACAAGAGGCCATGGATTGGCCTCCCCAGAGCCTGGACCTCAACATTAATGAAGCAGTGTAGGATCATCCTGACAGAGAACAGAACAAAGGTCAGCCAACACCCAAAGAAGAGCTTTGAATGTCCTTCAAGAAGCCTGGAGAACTATTCCTGGAGACTATTTCAAGAAATTACAAGAGAGATTGCCTAAGAGAGTTCAGGCGGTGTTGAAGAATAAAGGTGGTCATACCAGTACTGACTTTCAAGTTTGTTAAATTGTATAAACGCTACTTTTGTCTTATGTACTGTATTTCCATGTACCTGTTTCACATGTTTCTCATAAAATGAAAACAAATGACTCAAGACTTTTTCACACTCCTGTAACTGTGTCTCATTTTGATGGACAGAGATTGCCTGGTGATGCACTTTGTTTATGTCACAGTGAGCAAAATCTGCAAATTGATTTAAACAAAAAAATCTTGAGTATTTGCCTTGCTCTTTAACAGTGATATGATGCATAATTGGCTAACCAGTGTGACGCAGTGATCAACCTTTCTTCTTTAAGCTCTCTCTCTTTATTAACCTTTTGTTTCAAACAAAATGTGACACTATTATAAGACGCCTTAGGGGACAAGAAGAGAAAATAAACAGCACAGGTTCAAAAGAGCAGAAAAAGCAGAGAATGAAAAGTAGAAGGTGAAAGCAGAGGGAAGAAGGGTGACCAAGCCATCCGTCTGTGACTCTTTGGTTCCGTAGTGAATGCTGTCATTTCCCCTCAAGCCCCTTTAGTCACTCATCTGTGGCCGACCTTGCGCTGCCATGTGGCCTGCTTCTTTTCTTCCACATCACACACACTGATTTGTTAGAAGCAGAATTGAACAGTTTTGTGTCATTTTGCTGCTCCTGAGCGAGTTGACGCCGCCTGGCTCTGCAAGACAGCTTGAGTGCTGAGCCAACATCCCTCGTGAATTCAGATTCCTATTTCTGCATCTGTAATCCTCCACTGACGATTTAAATTAGTCAGACATCAGGAAAACTATTCAAGGTTAGCTGCCTCAAAGCACAGCAGAATGCAAAAGCTGGACAGTCGACCTGTAGATAAATGTGAAACATGCCGGTGATATTTACAAATACCGAGCTACACATGTGTAATTTCTTTAATATTCCAGTAACAGTGCATCATATCAAAAATGTGTCACATTGACATCTCGGAGCCTCCCTGTGAGGTGAACTGCTCAGAGTTTGTTTGCTTGGTGGAAGTTGTGCTGGGAGGCTGTCAGAGCTCATCTTGGCTGGGGTGACATGTGCTCAGGCACCCTTGCACTATCACGAACTACATCTCCTCTTTCCTGATGCTTATCAGGTCCCCCAGGCGTTTTATAAAGAAGAAGCCTAGCTTTGTTTACCATTTGTTCTTCCTCATTGCACAGTCTCCCCAATCTTTAAATCATTTAGGGTCTAAAGGGCGATGCCCAGAGCTTTAAATGTCCTAGTCTGATAGGCATATGAATGCAATGGTTAGAAATAGTTAATAAACAGTCGTGTTTGACAAAGATCTGCCAAAAAGCTATGAGAGAATGTTTTTCAAACAACAAGACATGCTTTGTTGCATTAACAAATAAAAACCCATTGTGATATACTTGCTTTCCCCCCTCATTTCTTCAATTATAACTGGAAGAAAAGCTTCCAAAATTTGTTCCACCGCGTCATTGCTCAGAAGATGAACCCAAGGGTGAAACAGCATCACGGTGAATTAATAAGCCAGTGAAACTGAGGCTGAGATGCTCACTCAGGCTGAAGAAGAAATACGAGGTTTGAGTTAGACTGAAACTGAAATGTGTTTTGGAATTGGCACCTGCCCCAGTTTTAATACTCTTGTGTCACTACCATCCAAATAAGAGCATTAAGTCTTTGGTAATTGATCCATAAAACAGCTTCTGTTTAAACCTAAAATTAGATTAAGGATTCTATTGAATGAAAATAAAACCTTGAGGCTTTTCTATCATTATTACTGTATTTAAGACCCCAAAGACACTGTGGCCATAGAAAATACATTTATTTCATTATCACCATGGTGCTGACATACTCGTAATTATTCTGTGCAAATAGGCAGTGAGTCATTCTCGTACACGTGATATACACAAGCTGGGACTTGGCTTTAAAAGTAGGTCCCTCACCCAAAGAGTATCGGACCTTAAGTGTTCGTGAAAGATTTTGAGAATTTAAGAAAATAATTTTCACAGCTGGCCACTATATACAATCTGAATGTTCCCAGTAATTTGTTCTTTCTGCACTTTTTCCTCCCAGTTTGTTAATCTGTCTTGAAACTCACTATTGAACACAGAATACTTATAATTATACAATCGATGTTTGTTCTCAACAGGAGTGCAAAGTGTCCAGCAAGCTGGAAGGAATATGATGGCAGCAGTGTCCTCACCAAACACAAATGCATCTTTACAACATGAAAAAGAAACAGATCCTGAAAAGGCACTCTGTGAATCACAGGACACATCCACGTTCCCGGTAAAAGTTCATACATCTATCTCCGCCACATTATTGTTTGTTATAGCTGGTGAAGGCTTGCTCTTCAGTCCCTCTGTGGCACATCTTGAAGTTTCCGTGAGGAGCAAACGAGGAACGCAAAGAGCGAGGAGAATGGTCTTGTACTCTTTGCGGAAATTTTGGTTGAGCAGTCCATATATGATGGCATTGAGGCAGCTGTTGAAGTACGCCATAAAGTAGCTTGTGACAAAAAGCCACTCGGGTATGTTGGGTGCAACCTTCGGAGGATTTATGGCTACAGCCAGGCCTATGAGGTTCAGTGGGGCCCAGCACACGGCAAACAAGACAAACACCATAAACATAGTCAGGAAGTTCCTCACATCACTAGGTTTCAGTTTGGTCCTTTGCTCTGGTTTAACTCGGTGTTTCACCTGAATGACGAGCACCCATATCCTCATGTAGCAGTAGGACACCACCAGCAGAGGGATCAGAAAATGAATAATCACCACGGAGATAGTATAGTATGAGCTAACGGTCTGAGCAAAGGTGCAGGAGTAGATGCGAGGGTCGTACTGCAGTGAGCCGACGAAGAAGTTGGGAATAGTGGCAATGGCGGTGAGTAGCCAAGTAAGACCCAGGTAGCAGAGCGTGTTCCTCAGGCTATACAGACGATCGTAGTGGAGACTGTGGCAGATGTAGCAGTAGCGATTGATGGCGATAGCCGTGATGTTGAAAATGGAGCCGATAACACTGAGGCCCATGATGAAGCCGCTGACCTGGCAGTGCAGGTCACCCATAGTCCAGTCATTGTGAAAGATGGCTGTCAGGACCAGTGGATAGGGGTACAGCGCCACCACCAGGTCTGCCACAGACAAACTCACCACAAAGATGTTGCCTAAAGAAAAAGAAAAAAAAGGAGGTTATGAAAACTGACAAAATGTGACCAAAAGAGAAGGTAAAATATGCAGGATCATGTTTGTAACTTTGCTTATTGGGACAGTGGAGGCTTGACTGTGACTTTCCCTTGATTAATAATGTGTTTCATTAGTAAACAGGGTTTTTCTCCTTAATCTAACCATGTAGTTTTAGCATTTTAGCCAAACAAAGAGTGATAGAAAAGGTCAAATTCACAACCAAAGTCAAATAAAAGTGCAAAAAAGCAGCGATACATGCATCTGGTTTTTGCACATTCCCCATGTTAGGAAACCTAGCTAGAGAGGTATCCAGGTGCACTGGGAGTTAATGCTTAAGGGGTATAACCCTTCATGCATGAAAACATGATCCTGATGTTAGTATTTCATGAGCTGGGAGCAGGAATCTCTACATCCTTTTCATACTACATTATTTTTTACTGCCCCAATCTGGATCCAGGCCCATACTGAATTCTCTGTGTATGCTAATGCTGCTAGGTGTAGACGAGCGGTCTAAATGGGTCCAGCTGGAAAAATATTTTAACTACTAGGAAGCTGATTGCTGTGAAATTTTTCACACTGCAATATTTCCTAATTGGCACTTATTGGTCATTATATTAGGCACACCTGTTCATATGCTCATAAATATAAATATATGGTCAATGGCAGCAACTACATCTACACATTTAGACATGGTCAAGAAAGCTGCTGACGTTCAAGCATCAGAATGGAAAAGAAAGGCAATTTTTTGATGGTGTTGGTGTAGTGGTGTGGGGAATTATTTCTTGACACACTTAGTGCCCTTTAGTGCCAACTGAAAATCATCAAAATACCACAGCCTACCTGATTATCGTTGCTAGCCATGTCTTTCTCGTTATGAGCACAGTGTGCCATCTTCCAAAGGCTGCTCCCAGCCATAACGTTCCATGTCACAAAGCTCAAGTCATCTCAACTGGTCACTAGAGCTCAATCCAGCAAAGCACCTTTGTGGAACAGGGGATTTCTATCCTGAATCTGTGGCGCTATCATGTCAATATGAACTAAAATCTCTAAAACTAAAATGTTTCCAGAACCTTGTTGAATCTATGCCACAAAGCATTAAAGCAATTCTTAAGACAAAATAGGGTCCAAAGCTGTACTAGCAAGACATTCCCTACTGTATATAGTTTTTATTTTAACAAATATTCGGTGAATTCTCTGGATATTCATGTCCCTTGCAAAGACAAATTATAACTGACTTTTCATGGAGCCCCATCATCAGCTCAACCTATTTTGTCCTGTACTTTGATTAAACCCAGATTTAGTCAATTTAGCTAGTGTGAGCAAAAGGTTATCTCCCTATGGGCAGGTCCATCCCAATAATATGCTCTTCGCAGTATAATAATGCTTCCTCGCTCCTGGGAAAATGCAGTCACATACTTAGAACGCAGTTAAAGTACATATCAACAAGGACGCGGGTGGTTTCGGGGTCCGATTACATCCAAACAAGCCCCCATCCTCCCGAGGTCAGAGCTGATTCTGGTGTGACACTGGATCTCCTCAGATGACATGAGTTATAGAAAATGACATGTGATGTTGTTACAGTGCAGCTGTTCTGGGTGGGGAAGAATAAAGCAATAAATCAAATTGTAAAGTCAGATAAGAAGACAGATAAGAACAAGATACGCTGGCGCCATAACGCAATTGTGTTGGTTTTGCAAAATAGGGATTAACCTTGTGTGAGGTTAGAGTAAATGTGCAATATGTTAAGGACAACATAAAGCTGTTGTTTTGCAGATCGAGTTGGTCCATCTTTTTTAGAGATTAAGCGCTTTACTGTATGTTAAAATGCTGAGTGACAACTTATGAAGCCAGAATGTAAAAGGAGCAAAGCTCTTGCTTGCTCAGGCAACAGCTGAAACAACAGCGCTGGAAGTGGATTTGAAACATATGTGGCCATCAATCCGCATTCAGGTCCTGTTGTAATCTCTGCACGCCAACATGGCTGCATTATGTTGTTTAGCAACCGGTCTAATTTCATTTCACTCCTGGAACTTTATTCAAACGGTGTGCTAACGAAGCAGACAAAACAAACAGGGGCACAGAACATTTAAAGTTTCATGAAGAAGAAAATCAGATGGTTGATTTCACCATTTCCCGCCGATCTGGAGTTTTTACAGACAAGTCAATTTTCCAAGTCACTAAAACGGCACCAGCCGTCGCTCAAGCCTGCTGGGACAAAAATCTTCTTCATCCTTGAGTCAGCTCAGTGGGCAAATCTGTCAGATTGCATTTGTGATGCTCCCAGTGCTCGCTCTGTGCTCTTGTCATTGTGCAGAGGTTTGATTCCTCGTTGACATCACACGGCTCCTCTGTGTGTGTGTGTGTGTGTGTGTGTGTGTGTGTGTGTGTGTGTGTGTGTGTGTGTGTGTGTGCGTCGGCTGGACGGGGCACGGTCCGGCCAGCTCACTCTGGCTGAACCCTCTTACTCGCTTATCATCAGGAGGATGAGGTAAGTGCTAAAACACCGCTGAGAGGATCGCTGTGGAGCGGCCAGATGACTGTCTCTGTTTTGTTGGCATCGATTATTCAAACCCTGGACGAACCATTACCTCTCTACCTCGGTTTAATTAACCGACTTGGCCGGCGATGATGCTCATGACACCCAAACTCACAGCACTCAAGACCGCTCTGTCAAACAGAGATGTTCACACACGGATGCGAGAACGGAGTCGACGTCTTTGGGAGCTATAATTACCAAGTGTTGAATAGACCTTAACCTGAATGCTGATTGGTTACAGGCCATTAGGGACAGCTGACACGCAGCCTTCGACTTGTCCTACACCGCTCGCTCTGCAGTGATCTGATTTTGCACTATGCGCGCACAAAAAACTTGTGAAACAAGCGAAATGTTGCATCAGATTAACTGAGACTTCTGTCCCGAGAAAGCCGCGCAACCGCCCAGTGAATTTCCCCAGTGTGAGACTCTGTCATATTTTTCTGGTGAATGAAACATAAATTGAAACAGCGCATCACAGGGCACAGTGTCAGAGAGAAACTGGATATTTGTCATCGCTTCGTTCCAACCTGGCGGTTCAGAGTAGTAAAACAACGTGGGAAATAAAACAAAAAATATATATATTTATTTTTTTTAAAAAGAGAGTGTGTGTATGTGTCTGGGGCGGGGGGGGGGGGGGGGGGAGTTTTCTTTGATTGGTATAAAATTGAGTGGGCAAACGCAAGCAAACAAACCGCAAGACAAAAGGGCTGCCGGTCGATTTGGTTTTCAATCTCACTGCTACGCATGTGAATCTCTGGGGTGCGTGTTCCTATTTCAAATCCACCATCTGTACCCCATCACTCTCACTGCTCATACTGGAAACTTGATTTACTAAGCTTTAATTCACCCGACTATATTTATACACCTTCTGAGGAATTCACCAAGACATGCAGAAGGGTTTGGCAGTGCCTGAATCCATCTGAACGTCAGCAACGCAAGGCTTATTACTGCCAGAGCATACCCCGAATATAATTGCATTCATCTTAGTAAGTCGTAATCATAAATAAGCAAGAATAACCTTTTGGCAAGGACACGGGCGCTGATGAATTAGTAGTGGCGACTTCGTGACCTCGTTTTCGTGAGGCTTTTCTGGCCAGAGAGGCCCCAGAATGAAACTTAACATTAAACTGACATGAGCTGCCTTTTGGTGATACAGCCCGCTATGAGCCTGGTCAAAACCATCATCATCATCATCATCATCGCCAGAGCCCATCTACCAATCACAGGCCGTATGTCTGAGATAGGAAAAAACGCAGCAGCCTGGAGTTGAAAAGGGCATAAAAGAGGATCACTGGTACACAAACATCGTCCAGTGCAACAGGATTTCAAGGTAGGGTGAAAAGTGGTCATTTTAAAGAAGCCTCTTCCTGTCCGAGATGGATGAGCTGCAAATATGAGATTACATTTCCAGGTGTGGCTTAGCAAGATGATTAAAATAATCTACGGTAACAATGCCCCACGACCATGCTGGAAAACTTAATATCATCTGCTCGGGGGGCATGTTTAATGGAGCGTGCTAAGTGATATTCTCCGTGGATCTGTGCTGTCAATTTGAATTGGGTTCTGGTTTGAGTCACTCAAGTCCACTGACTCAATTAAACCCACCCACCCCTACTCCTGTGGACGCTGAAGTGTCTAGGTTTTATTCATGACTGTGGAGCAGCTGAGGAGGGTGCAATGCATGATTTAACAAAAACTCAAGTCCATCTTCAACTCTCACAACACCCCGCCCCCCCCGCCACACACACACCCCACACGACCTAGAGTTCGCACGGCACGGCAGGGCGCAAACTACACGCGCATGCGCAGCGTGGGATCTCTTCCTCCACCTACTTCCCTCTCATCCTTTTCTTTTTCCAACCCTCTTTCTCTCTCGCTCTCTCTCTTTCTGTCTGTGCCGCACTACTCTTTCTCTCTCCCGAAAGCATTTTGTGAGTGTATTTTTAGTATGGTTAACCCCCAGTGGAGAAGCGTAGTGTTAACACCCCATTGACAGTCCTATAAGTGCCATGCTGTACACTTTGAGGATCTGGTGGATACGCCCTGTTACATTTGCGCACTTTGAAAGACCCCCTGGAAACCTGATACAAATGAAACATAAGGTACCAGATCTCGCCCCCAAGATGTTTCAGCACTTAGAATGTGAACCTCGTGCTTCCATGTACGTGACTGTTTGTTTTTTGTTTTTGGGTGTGTGTTGAGGGGTTAAATGGTGAAGAGTGTGTGTGTGTGTGTGGGTGTGAGGGTGGGGGGGGGGGTATATCGAGGAAGCGTGCAAAGCGAGTGTGTTGAAATGAAACAGAGCGGAAAGGTCCTGCTGCTGCGAGGAAGCGAACCAGCTGTCTGAATAATGTGTAATGGAGAGATGAGATAGGATGTTTTCAGCACCCCGCCTGACACATCTATATCTGAGTGCGTGCTTTTATATATGTATGTAAACCTTAAACTTACACTCCTTGCGAGGCCTAAAGAGTGACGCTGCATGAAATCGTATATGCAGGCCCTGCGCAAACAAGCAAACAAGAAGGGGCCCGTGTATAAAGCTACAGCTGTTCTTTAGCTGTATCCATGCTTCCCTTTTGGAAACTGTACAATTAAACATTCATACAAAGCGAGCCAAACCTATAAATAGCTTGTTAAGAACAGAGAGGAGATTGTTGATAGGCTAACGGCAGCAACAATTTCAGTCACTTAAGGACACACGTGGGAAAAAAAAAGCAAAGCGATAGCAGGATGGGCTCTGAGCTTCCACTGGAGTTTCAGGTTTCTATTCATACATGCGAACAAACCGAGCAGCACAACTGTGGGGAGGACTCGCGTGTGACTAGATATGTCAGCAAGCCCAATTAGAGCAGGGGAACACCGGCGCGAGGTCTGTAATCAGTGCAATGCGCATGGTCCACCAGCCCAAGGTGGACTCTTGAACAGGCCATTTAGTCCTGGCCTGTTGTTTGAGATCAGTGGACTGTGCCATTATTTATTTATTTGTCTTTGCCAAGCAGATAATCAAATTATTCTCTGGGATCCTCAACTTCTTGCCAAAATGGCTTTGGGCTGCTGTAAAACGGGTATGTTATGTAATGTATTTGAAATTGTAATTAAAGCCTTGTTATCCCCAACACTGACCTAATCCCGCTGCCTCATTAGCATGCTCCATTAGCATTTTGTTGTGATCGCAAGGTTTACTGTGTTTTTTCGCTCGGGCTCAGAGGGCGTCCTTCGCTTTACTTTGAGCTGCGGAGCTGCTGGGTATAATTGCCTGGGTGCACGCTGCTTTCTCCTCCAGACCTTTAAGTTCAAAAACAGCAGAGTATCAGATGCACCGCGTGCGTTGCTCTCTGATATGTAGTCAGCCTCTGCAGGACATCTCGATGTTCTATTCTGCACTTTTTATTTTTAGTAGGGAAAAAATCACGAGATCCGGTCAATCAAAGCAAAATAGGCTCCTGTGTCCACGCATCTGTTGCACAGCTGCCTCTCATGCCATAAACTCTGTAGGGTTTCAGGATCTTTACTGCTCAGTCTGTCCTGTGGCTGAGGAGGTGGGTCGATTACTGCTCATGTGTTTCTATGCCACACAATATTGGCTACTATACAGCTTTTACAAGTTTATTTACCGAGAGACACGACAAACTAGTAATGACTGCCAACATTTACTAACAAGAGACTGTTATTTGTCATCCAAGAAAAAAGTGGGAGCAAATCATGAGAATATCTCTGCATATCATCTTTTCCTTTCCAAGAAGAAGGATGTACTAGTTTTTTGAAAAGTTTCTTATTCTGGCTGATTAATGACGGGGGAACTAAACCCTGCTCCTCCAGTGGTTAGATGAAAAGGCACCTTGAAGAATATTGGTGCGCAAAACATAAAATGCAACTCATTTATGAAAACAGATAGTAGGAGACAAACAGCACCAGTCACTGGAAATGACAGTGGCTTCTCAGTGGCCATTAGAAACTGCAGGCTACAAGATAAAAGGGACAGCTGAAAGATAATGCTACTATTGCCAATGAGGAGAAGGGACACAAAGGTAGCCATGATAAATGTCAACTTTACCTTCTCTCTGCTGTCTGAACATTTCAAATGTAGCCCACAAAGGATGAGGAGGAGGGTTGTGTGTGGCATGAACTGTGTGCAAAGCAACAAAGAAACCATACAACGGCGTCTCTCACCTTGGCTGCTCATCGACACCTGATATAAGGAGGGATGTGATTTATCAGGGATGGAGAAACCAGCAAGGTTACAGCCAAATGGAGGGGAGAGTGTGTGCCATTATTTATGAAGAGATATGAAGGCAGGCAGGCAGGCATGCAAGGCTGTGGAAACTCTGTCACAGTGAGGCTGGAGGTCCACTTCAGATAGCAGTTTGATTGTCATACAAGAGGGAGGGGGTGTCACAGGCCACACAGTGCATTACATAATTTTAGTTATGAGTGAAGGCAGGAAAGAAAGCTCACTGAGAGAGAAGTTGTTTTGCCTTGCTTGATAAATTCAGCTGGTAAAGAATTCACATGGGTTCTCTTATTTTGAATAGTTAGCATCAATATAAGGAATAACTTCCTGCAATCCTCTGTGCGTCTCACCTGGGTTCCGTAGCTTTTTGTTCCTGTACACGGACAGGATGACGAGGACGTTTCCCAGGATGTCTACCACGATGGTGAAGATCAGCACGCTGGCCAGCGCAGTGGACACTCCGGCCGAGGTAGCGCTCAGCCCGCAGTCGCTCTCATTCCGCAAACAGCTCGAACCGTTCACATTCTTCTCCTCTACATCCATCTCCTCCACCACCTCCTCAGGATGCAGCTGCCATGGTGGGCTTACAAGTGTTCAGATGAAAATTTGAAATTAAGAAGAAGAAGAAGAAGCACAAACCAAAAAGGCAAAATGACTTCACGGGAGGGTGTCTTGAACTTATTTGCGCATGAAACCACACTCCTCTGACTGTGGAGTACTAGGAGGCTCAGAGGACGCGAGTCCTGACATGATCTTTAGAATAGTCACACGCTTTGCCCATCCTAGGGGAAGTATGAAGTGAGAAAGGTTGGGAAAGCTCGAGTTTCACGGCGGCTCTGAGTGCGGTCAGTCACACAGGCTCCTGCTGCGCGCCGCTCCATTCTGACAGGGTAGCTCTTCCAGGAGGCATGTGAGCGCTGTCCTGTGCGTAATGGAAATCCGAGGATGCAAAAGCGTGCGCGCACAGAGCAACACGGAGTCTGATGGCTCTGAGAGCACTGTGAGCAACACAACCTGCGTTCAACTTAAATACCGAAGCTCATCACTTAAAAAAATAAAAATAAAAAAATCTGCCAGAATAAAGACTGGGGTCTGTTTGAAAATCTATAAATATACTCTGCCTCCTTAACCGCTGTGGTGTGCCATTCTTGCTGAATAACAACTCGTGTGATCCAAATGGAGACGCGGGCTGTGGAGAATCGTGGCCAGGGCAGTGCTGCTTATTTTCTAATCTGAAAACACGAGGAACTGTGACTAGCATATTCATCGTGGAGCCAATGTGACACATGATTTGTAAGAGCCTTTATTGTGAGAGCATCCAGAGGATCGAGAGAACATCCATGTGCATGGAAATGGCGCCTTCATGTGTCCAGAAGACATTCTTACAGTCAGATGCATACAGAGAAACAGAAGCTAATGATTTCATAATATATATA
>NW_005187402.1:8516401-8530621 GCF_000239375.1 Pundamilia nyererei | reverse complement strand
ATTTATGCATGCAGCCCTTAGTTGCCCAAATCAATTTGTGACATCCATTTGTGCATTGACGTAGCCTACCTATGTTATAGTCTAAGAGCTCTATAGAATGTTCTGAAGAGTATCATAAAAGTGGAATGAATATATATAATGTATACAAAGTCTCACATTTGGTCACATTTCCCCTGCAGTGCACTTGAATTTGTGTCCCTTTAGATGTGGAGAGAACGGGTGCAGTTTGCGATCAGTGTGTCTGTACGCATGAGGTGATCACAGGATGCCAGAGGGTGCAGAGTGGAGGTTTGAGCAGCTGAGGCTGAGCTCTGTCCTGAACATACGCTGACCACACAATGGCAACTCTTCTTGTTTTTTCCAGCTAAGGAAATATACATGATGTCATGTTTTTCATATTTCCCACTTGCATTGTATTATTTTGCTTTTAAACCTGTATTATTGTTTACGCTGATGCATTTTACTGCCTAACTAAGCACTGGAAGCCCCCTTACAAATTCTGTCACCGCTATTGGTCCTCTACAAAACCAGTAGCAGAGGCATTTAGTTCATGCACACACAGAGACCTGCAGCACCAAATGTTTTTATCACAGAACAGTCTGTCCCACCTCAAGATTATAATTAAACTAATCAGTAGCTTTTGGCTGTGGAGCTCCCCTCACTCTCCTCAGCTCATTCTTATTCAAGGTGTGTCGCTTCCTTCTCAAAACCATATCGAAAAAAAGACCTCAGATATATCATTGCTTCGTGACTGGCCTGGGGAAAACCGTATAGCTCATATAAAATGCTGTGTGACTCGCCGCACATGTCCCCAATCTGCTGCCAGATGCGAATCAGAGTTCAAAGTGATGGATTTATGAGCAATGCCCAAAACAGCACAAAAGTTCACTCAGCAGCTACAAACCTACTGAACAGTAAAAGGACAACAAACAAACAAAAAAACTTTATAAGCCAAGTTCCTCAACCAAAAAAAACTTCTCACCTCTGCTAAACCACTATGAGATGCTCCGAATTTACAGTGTACTGCTACACAAAGCTAAAGTCTCGACTACCAATAAATCCACATTTTGCATAGTTTCCCTGCTCGTGACAGAAAATCTCTCATGACAGTGAACTCAACTAACTGCTGGCTTAATGGTGGGAGTGGCAGGGATGAGGAGAGGGGCTGCGGTGGAAGTCAGCTTGAGTTAAAAAGGCTGCTGTCCTACATTTCTTCAATCCACAGGCAGCTAGCTCTTCAAAATGGAACAATCACAGCGCCCCACCTGCTTCAGCATCAGACACACAAACACCCACGCACTCTCAGCGAGAAGGCGAGAGAGATCTACGCAGATATAAAATCACAGCATCTCCACACCTGAGAAATGTCAGTCAGTAAGGGTTGAACAGATTGTCAGTCTTTTTTAAACCCTTTCCTATAAGTGAAATTCCTGAAGCGACAAGCAGATGAGGTGTTCAGCATCTGAGTCAGTAACACAAAAGGAGTTTCCACTTGGGGTGGATGGGGACAAGATTGGACCCAAGGTGCACTTGGAAACATTGCAATCTCAGTAAGGCCGAGGCCTCTTTCTCAGTCCAACTGGAGCGTATATCCAATATCCACTACTGAACCATCAACCTTCTGTGCAATGCCTGTACTGGCTAGTTTTGCACTGAACTGAATGTGTCAGCTTGATGCAGCGGCAGACTGAAAGTACTTCTGAACTGACAGTTTGCATCAGCGTGAATGTTGCAGGTATGAATGGTGATGCTTTTAAGCCAACTGTGAAGCATTTACTTAAAAGAAACAGACCAAAAATGCAGACTCAGTGGAGGGATTTATACTACCCACTTTTATGACAACGTTTTAATAATGCTTTATATCCATAGATGTGAATAAATCTAGGATTCATAGCTGAAAGTATTTCAAATTCCTAAACATAGAGGCTTTGTGTCTCACTTGCACTGACGTGAGAAGCTCCCAATATGATGCTGCTGAAATTAACAATGATGTCTCAGTATGGAGACTCTGAGTTATAAGCCTGAACTATATCTGTGTGACTGCAGAAAAAATTGCCCTAAAAGTGAAAGAAAGAAAAACATGTTCTCCAGTGGTCACTTAAATATTTGCTGCACTTAGAGACAGTGCACAAGAGAGGTGAAGAAGAGAGTGTAGGCAGGGTGGAATAGGTGGAAACAAGTGTCAGGGGTGATCTGGAACAGCAAGAGCGATAGGGAAGGTTTACAAGACTTTACTGAGACCTGCTGTGATGAAAAAGAGGAGCTGGAGGTGGCAGAGTTGATGATGTTAAGGTTTTTATTGGAAGGGGTTCCGCCCTCCTCTAATGGACAAGATTAGAAATGAGTACATCATAGGGACAGGTCAGGTCTAGGGCAGTTGGAGGCAAAGTTTGAGAGACATAATATTGACATTAAATATGGAGCTTCCAGCCAGGAGGACATGAAGGCCAAAGAGAAGACTCCTGTATGTAGAGAAGGAAGACATTCGGAGTGTTGGTGAGTCAGAGGAGGATGCTGGAAATAGGATGAGATTAAGGCAGATGATCTATGATGACCCCTAAAAAAAGCAGCTGAAAGTGGAAGAATAAGAGAGTGGCTGTAGGGTCAGGTAAAATGTAATAAAAATGTCAGGTCTGCGGGGGGTAAAGAGAGGGAATGTGACTATAATATGCACCATGGAGCCAATGTGACACACAAAATAATATTGGCATCAACTCCCCAAATAAAAGTCAGAGAAGCTGACACTGTGGACTTTCAGGAGTCAGACTTGTTTTCATCCCCAAAAACGCTTCAGGCTCTGCAGCAGGTCTGATCAAAGCAAGTTTTTGGTAAATCTGTTTTGCTTGACTGTAAAAGTCATCACATATTTTAATATTCTACAGTGTCATTCATTATAGAGGAGGAAGCCAAAATTCAGCCTGGAATAAAAGGTTCCCACTACCATTAAGAGAGGCCAGGCTTTAAAAAGACAAATACCTCTTTACAGTCTCTCTCTCTTTCTCTCCAGACACACACACACACACACACACACACACACACACACACACACACACACACACACACACACACACACACACACACACACACACGTGTGTTGGGGGGTCATTGTCCTGATGAAAAATAAATGATGGTCCAAGTATATGAGACGGGATGGCATGTCGCTGCAGCATGATGTGGTAGCCATGCTGGTTCACTGTGCCTTCAATTTTGAATAAATCCCCAACAGTGTCACCAGCAAAGCACCCCCACACCCTTACACCTCCTCCTCCATGCTTCACTGTGGGAACCATGCATGTAGAGACCATCCGTTCACCTTTTCTGCGTCACACAAAGATACGCCAGGAGGAACCAAAGATCTCAAATCTGGGTTCATCAGACCAAAGCTCAGATTTCCACTGGTTTAATATCCATTCTTTGTGTTTCTTGGCCCAAACAAATCTCTTCTGCTTGTTGCTTTTCCTTAGTAGTGGTTTCTTAGTAGCTATTTGACCATAAAGGCCAAATAGATGTGTCTGCTACTGGAACTCTGTGTGACATTTATCTGGGCTCTAATCTGAGGTGCTGTTAACTTGCGATTTCTGAGGTTGGTGATGAATTAATCCTTAGCAGCAGAGGTGACTCCTTAGCCCCTTTTCCATTAGTATCGACTCAGGTCGACTTGGCACCATTCACCACAGTTTTTAGGGTTTTCCTTTAGGTTATAGTACCTAGAACTTAGGGTGACCATATTTGATTTCCAAAAAAGAGGACACTTGGCCCAGTCATGAAGAACTTAAAGTTTTCTTTAAACAAACAGTTAAACACATTTAAACCACATCTTCTCTGTGCGGTTAATGAATGGTGAAATAAAAAATGTCATATAGGCTTTTACAAGTCAAGAAGTGCAAAAAATAAGAGGACCGTTAGTCACCCTACTAGTACCAAGAAAGTTTTTAGTACCTGCTCACCGCTGCTCGGTTCTAAGTGATATGGGCAGGTACTAAAGTGTGACATCATCAGACTGCATGCCACCGATTGGCTGATCAGTGGCATCACTCGATGAGTCATGAGAAGGTCTTGTTCACAAAAATTAAAACCCCCACTTTTTAAAACCCAGCAACAGGAGAAATGGCTACAAAAACAAAACTAAAGAGTGTCTTGGTCTTCCTTTCCTGGGCCGTCCTCATGTGAGCACATTTCAGCATAGCTCTTGATGGTTTTTTCAACTGCACTTGTGGACACAGTCAAAGTTTTAGCAATTTTCCAGGCTGACCAACCTTCACTTCTTAAAGTAATGTTGGACTGTCGTTTCTCTTTACTTAGCGGTTTGGTTCATGCCATAAAATAAATCCTACAATTGTCAAATAGGGCTGTGAGCTGTGTACCAACCTGACTTCTGCACAACACAGCTGATGGTCCCAACCCCATTAAGGAGGCAAGAAATTCCACAAATGAACCCTGACAAGGCACACCTGTGAAGTGAAAACCATTTCAGGTGACTACATAATGAAGCTCATTGAGAGAAGGCCGAGGGTTTCCACCACTGTCAACAAAGCAAAGGGTGGATACTTTGAGGAATCTAATATATAAATATATTTAAAGTTATTGTTATTTCCATATATCTTGTTTCATATTATCTATCTATCTATCTATCTATCTATCTATCTATCTATCTATCTATCTATCTATCTATCTATCTATCTATAAATGTAGATATTTTGTGTATTCTAAAATGCCTTTATACTTTGAATATACCCTAACCATAGCTTCTCTGTCTGGTTTGATCACTGGTTAACATATAGTTGCAGCAACATTAGCTTTTATTTGATGTGAGCTGCTTGACTGTAACTACATTCTCTGGCAACTTCTGAGAAAATCATGAACATTTGGCCCAACTTACAGCATTTGATTTTCAGCCACTCCAAAACAAACCCACAACCATAAACCCATAAACTTGTGATTTTTAAACTATGAGCTTCTGGCTAACCACTTACCAACAAGGTTCATATTTATATACCCATGACAGAGCTGGAGAGTAATTAGCATCTCACTGATGTCATGTCCACAGTATAACCACAGCATTACACATGTGCTGTTCTCCAGGCTTTCTGAAGTTTTTCAAAGTTTTTCTTTGGTTCCTTTTTCACTCGTTTTCTGTCCAGTCCTTCTACCTGACCATTTCAGAGGAATGTTTGGTTTGGTTTCTTAAGGCACCACACACTGACCTGTGGATCAGTCATGAAAAAAGATGCAATAAACTCAATGGATGAACCAGTGTTGTGTCACTCAAAGAACCAATTTTAAATAATATAATTTGGCCTTTGGCAGCACGGTAGAGCAGTGGTTAGCACTATTGCTTCGTAGCAAGAATGTCCTGGGTTCATATCCACCATCTGGCCTGGGCCTTTCTGTGTGGAGTGTGCATGCTTTTGCGTTTACGTGGGTTCTGGCTTCCTACCAAGACATGCGGTGAGCGCGGTTAGGTTAATTCTAAATTGTTTATAAGTGTGAATGGTTGGCCCTAGCGATCTGTTCAGGGTGTACCCTAGATGGGACAGGATAGATAGATAGATAGCTTTACAGGCACTTTGTTGTTATGTTGTTAACAGTCTGTCGCAAAAAACACAGTTTGTTCCAATTTGTTTAGTTGAAGGTACAAAAACTGCCAAAGACAGTTTGACAGACATAAAACTGTACTTTTACACCAACAAGGTGTTTCCCAAATCTCTGCATTGTGTCCAGTATGTCATTAAAAAAAACTTGGAGGAAACTGTACAAGTAGAAGTGACGGACATAAAAACTACGCAGATGAACAGTATCTGAAAGTCATGACTTTAAGAAAACGGCAAAATCCAGCAAAGGCCTGGATTTGCTGGACCTGCGAGATCCAGCTGACCCATCCAAGTAATCCATCTACTGTTCACTGAAGCCTCATCAGAAATGGTCACAGTGGAAGGGTGGCTGTCAAGAAACCATTCACAAGGAAGAGAAACAGGGAGAAAAGGGTGAGGTATGCCAAGTTTACAAGAACTGGACTGATATCGGTGGCAACAGGTCTGATGGAATGAAGACTACTCAGAGAAATTACAAGAAAGCTTGTCTAAGAGTTTAGACTGGGTTTAAGAATAAAGGTTGTCACACCAAATAATAACTTTCAAGCCTGTTAGAACTGTACAAGCTCTGTTTTTGCCTTCTGTACTGTGTTGCCATGCATGTTTAAATCAATAGATTTATAGCAATAAATGACTGCACCTACTTCACATTTTCCTAGCAAAATATAAAGAAATTAGGGGTGTCTCAAGACCTTTTGTACAACAATTTGTAAAATCATAAAAATTTCTATATACTATAAACGTTTCTGCAATATTAAACAATAAAAAGTATAATGTAATGCTATACAAAACTACATTTCTACAAACTGAACTCTGATTACACAATCTCATCAGATGATGGGTGCTTTTTAAAGTTCTGTATAAGTGTTAATAAGAAAGGCGACACACTTAAACACACTTAAATCATTTTATTAATCTCACGTTGTGCAAAGCCGGGTCCTTTCTATTACACTTTTCAAACATTCAAATCCAACACACTCATATATACTAGAACCTTCTTCCTACCTACTACTACAACTTTTATTGCATAAATTCTGTGCCCTTTCCCACCACAAACTTTTAGTACTGTACATTGGAAATATGGCTAGGATTGTTAGTATAATTACTTGGACACATTATGTGACAAAAATCTAAGGCACTAGAAGTCATAGATGATGGTCCGCATATTCTGCTAAAGCACACATAATTCTAGGACGATGACAAACGAGATATTCAGGAGAGGCTTTTTCTGCTCAACGAATAGATGTAACATCACATGGGAGATACAAAACGGGAGCACGGGTTTCATCTCTTCTTTCATAGCCAGAACCCAGGTGCTCATGTATGGATACTGTGTATTAAAAATGAGCCTCAACACAGTTCAGTCTGTCTCAAGATATAAAATCTGATAGGCACAGTTATGTCCTAGTGTGGCTAATCTCCAGTTGGGATCAAGATCCATGTACACGTGTACAGCAAAGCCTGAGAAGGAGCAACAGGTGGTATCCTACAGCGGAAGTCACCTCACCTGTTTGAACTTTTGAGCCATCACGGCCGATATGTTTTGATAACATCTTTGATAGGCCTCCGGCATATCGGACAGCAGGCATTAATCTGTCTTTTCAACTTGAGCCCGCAGTCGTTGCACAGGCACATGTGTCCGCAGGTGTAGATAACTGTGTCGACCTCTTGGTCAAAGCAAACTGTGCATTCTCCGTTTTTTCCTGCAGAGGGCAGTTCTGAGGCAGTGAGAGCCGGAGAGGTGGGAGGACTGAGAGGCGAGCTGGGAGCAGTCACTGGAGAAAATAGCAAGAAAACATATGTGGGTATTTTAAAAAAGAGCAGACACGGGTGCATGCAGACAGATACCTTTAGGTCATGTTGTTATAGGAAGAAAATTCCAGGTTCAGATCAGCACTACTACTGCTTTTATTCATTTGTGAATGAGTTAGTTTTATGTCTACTTTTACATGCCTTTTTAATTTATGAGCCAATCTTAATCTGAGACCTAAATATTTGCTAAATTATCAATGCTTAATACAGCAGCAGAGTTTACTGGGGCTTAATCAACTGATTGTTAGTCATACATAATACAAGAACCCACACAAACCCTTATTACAGTGATCTTGAGAGGGTTTCTATATACATTGTAGCCTTGGGTATGTTGTCAACATTTGGCAACTTACCCAGAGAGGATTCAGAGGCAGAGGAGGATCTGTTGACACTGAATGCCAGGTCTGAGTCACTGTCATCTGGGCTGCTGCTCTGTGAAGTGGTGGGGGATGTAGAAGGAGGACTGGACTGCAATGTTCCTGTGTCGCAAATATAAATACACATGAACAAACTCCATATAATGTAGTGGCTTTTAAAGGTGAGCTGTGTAGCTGGTATGTTCTGGGGCAATGTGCCCTTGAAATGTTTGACAGTAACACTAGAGATTTGGGATTTATTCTGACCATGTCTAACCAGTCAGATTAGATATGCACGTGTCCTTTGTGGACTGATTTTACTTTTTCTTTTAGGAGAAAATCGGGGGATCAGAAACCGTTAAAAATGAGACTAGGAAAGAGAGGTCACAGCTCAAGGCTGAACAAGCTCACATAGACGTAAACTATTCAAATGCCTTCAAATTCCTTCAGCCTGGGAAAAAATGAATTGTAGGGGGTAGAATAGACTTTCATTATTTTAGTACTAAAGCAAAACATTTTACGGAAATATGCTCATTTGTTTTGTGTCAAAGAGATGAATATGAAGATTGATGTCACTCTTGTTCTGTACATTACATAAGCTTGTCTCCACATATACAGAACTGCATGCCACAGACAGTATCACTGTGCACAGAAGAAGGTATCACATAGTTTGTTTTTTTTTTACTCTCCCACACTCATTTTGTTTGGAGATTATAGGGCAGGAACTATAGACTTAGATTCACTTCCCTCTCTGCATGGATTTGTTCATTAGTCTGCTTGTTTCAAGAGACATGTGACTTTAAAAGTTGTTTCCTTTTTAAACTTTAAACATTGAGAGTCAGTGAAACAAGTACGGACATGCTGTTGGGGGATTAGCTGGAAATCCACTCAGGCCAAATGAATACGCTTACAAAAAAACAAAACACGGGAAATGACACATGCCCAGGCTAAAGGCGTAACCTATTTACTGAGTGGGAAAACAACAGGCAACTTCTCAGTCATGACTGAACAAGAGGAATTTTGATCACATGATATCTCAGTTATTTTTGTGCCTTCTCTTTAATGCAGTTTTTTTTAAACATAATGTAAACAAGTTTATAAAAGAATCAGACCAAAAATTCTTAGGTAAAGTAATTCAAAGCTAGAGTGTACCAAAGAGTCTTCTTGTCTTTGATTACAAGAGACGTGTCTTTTGCTAGTAGCAGCTAATATAAAACTGACAAGCTTAGCAGGTGGCTATCTGCTACACTGCACTTGTAAATGGAGTCCTTAACCATTTTTTGGAGTTGCTGTTGATGTTTTGTGACACAGTTTTAATGCAAATTCCTCACTGACAATATGCCCAGCTGTGGAGTTATTTGTGCATGTGAACAAGACTTCAAAGGTAATTATGGAGTTCCACAGGGTTGTGTGCTGGGACTACTACTTTTTATGTTATGAGTGCTTCCTTGAGGCAATATTATTAGAATATATGGTATATATTTTCTTTGCTTAATGGACGATACCTGGTTTTATTTATGTGTGACGTCAGATGACGAATCAAAGAAATTTGTTAATCAACAGGCGCATTTTAAATACGTAAAGGACTGGATGTCATGTAATTTTCTTCTCTTAGATTCAGACAAAATTAAGTCCATCTTTGTCCTTCTGCGTGCGCATTAAACAAATAAAATGACTGCTTTCATTCAAATGCACAATATCTCTAAAATTAGAAACACCGTCTCTTAGAGTGATGCTGAAAAACCTAATTCTTGCACTCATTACTTCAAGGCTGAATTGTTATATTTCATTACAAGAGAGATCATATTTCTCCGATATTGGTTTCTCTTCGCTTGCTAAACTGAGAACTGAAGTTAAAACTCATCTCCTTACATACAAAACTTTTAAAAATCAGGCCTCATCATATGTTGAAGACCTCATGATACCATTTTATCCTAATAGACCAGTTCATTCTCAGAGGGAAGGCTTATTTATGGTTCCTAGAGCTTCTAAAAGTAGAATAAGAGGCAGCATTTTCAGCTATCAGGCCCCTGTCCTGTGGTACCAGCTCCTAATTTGGACTCAGGCAACAGGCAGTTTTAAGATTAGGCTTAAAGCTTTCGTTTATAATAAAGCTTTGAGTTTGGGCTGAATCAGGTGACTCTGAATCATCCCTTAGTTATGCTGCTATAAGCTCAGGATGTTGGAGCTATTCTCCTCCACTTCCCATGTGTTTATACACCAGTGCTGTAGGTCATTAAATCTTGTCTTCTCTCTCCAAAGTGTGTTTTTAGTCCTGTCTCCCTATGCTGTCTTTTTTTTCTTTCAACTCAACCCCAACGAGGCATGGCAGATAGCTGCCACTCCCTAAGCTTGGTTCTTCCTGTTAAAAGAGAGTTTTGCCAACAGCCGACTGATTATTAGAATTCTGTCTCTAATATTGTAGGGTCTTTACCTTACAATAGTGCCTTAAGGTGACTGTTGTTAAGATCCATAGACATATGGATACCATAGACGTATACCTTGCTCACCAAGCTTGCTAATATTAGCTGATAACTTCTAACTTAAAATAATGTATTTCGTCTAACCCTGGGTACTGCTAAAGTCAGGGCTGCAAATGCATGCTGGCAAACAAACTGGTAAAGTTGTGGTGGGCAAGTCCCTACAGTCTATGGTAATGTTGTCTGAAACTGGCAGCCTCAAAGAGATGAGGAGTAAGCTACAGAGGTCTGGCAACTTCTTTCAAACTCCTTACCCTTAGATATTTATTTCATCTGCATGCTAGTAGTCCTTAGCCTTGAATGACACTGACTCAAGTGACATCAATTGAGGCACATTACGAAACACTGCAATCTGTTTTATGTAATGCAGTGATGTTACCTAAGACCTGTAACTTTTTTATTTAGTACTTTTTGTTTTTCTTTCTGGTTTTCCTTCTGATCTAATTGGACTAATTACCTTAATAAAATTCAAGGACATTGGGAATTACAGTGAAAAAGGAATAATAAATATCGGGGTTTGATTCTTGATATCGATTGTGTGCTGCTTTAAATACACGTACCAAGTATCCTGAGTCTGTTAACAGCCCCATGCAGGGTGAAAAAGGCCCACAGGACCTGAGAGGAGTCCACACAGATCAGCCTGCCACGTCCCACTCCGTTCACCCCGTGGTGCACCTCTCCACTGGGCAGCAGACTGAAGCTGAGCATGTCTCCAGAGCAAGGCATCGGGAAGACCCGGTGCACCACCCAATACTCTTTGCGGTCCAGAAGAACTTCAGGGTCTGCTGGAAGGTCCCCAGCATGTAGATTAGCTGGGTCACAGGATGTTAAACCAAATGACAACGCCCCAAAGTATGGCAGGCCCAGGTGGCCAACCTCCACGTACAAAGTCTCACCCACGTGAAAGGGCCTGTCAGTGAACACCAGAGTCCGACTGCTGTCCAGAAAATGAATGCAAGCAGCTGAACGGTCTGCAGAGAGTATTACATCAGAGCCACGGATGAGGTGAAAGTGCAAATCATTGTCCAGAGGAGAAGAGAGACCCCGGACCACCCTTGGGACAATGAATCCAGTGGAAGCAGATGAGGATGATGTGGAGGAGGAAGAGGTGGAGGAGCAGCAGGGGATGAGCTGAGTGTAGTTATTGAGCTGGAGGTTGGCCATCTTGGCAGCAGCCGCCTGGTTGTTTTCCAACTGATTGTTGCTGTAATTGGCTGAGTCGTGGCTACTCTGGGGGAGATAGGCACTCAGACGGGCCGCACTCAGGCAGCTGGATCCCACACTCTCAGCAAACGTGCTGTCTGTGGTGGAAAATATGGAAAAGCAAGTACGTGACTTGGACATAGAATTACATGATTCTTCCCAGATAAGCTCAGGTCACTTCCTTTCTTGGTGTTCCTTTTCTCTTTGTTCTAGGAATGCCTTTTCATAGTAAAACTATGACATGAAAGCAGTAAGCCCTGGGATCCTATTTGTGTTGCTGCAGACTCTTTGATGTCTTTGCAATGTGCTTTTTTAGTTGTTGGGGGTTTTTTTTGGGGTGAGGTAAGCACCCAATAATTGATCTGATTATCACATACTGTGGGAATTCTTATAGGAAAACAATGGTAACAAGGCCCTTAATACAAGTTTGACTTTTTCAGTTGTTTTCTTTCAAGCAATAAATGCTTCAAAATAAAACAACAGAAAATAATTAGATTTAAGATTTCGAAATCGTGCAATAATTGGTATTTTTTAGCTATAAAGAGAACAAACAAAAAATAATAACAAATAAATGGACCTGTTTCAGACACATTGCTCATTAATAAACAACTATGAAAAGTAGTACATTAAGGTGTTTGAGGATTTCCTGTATTTTTTAGCAGTGTAAAGCAATTCTCGCCTTGAGCATTGTGTTAAAAAAAGACAGAGAAAAAAAGACATGTTGGCATCTATGACATTTCTGCAAAAGCACTTCTGTCTATCCGTGTTGGTATTTAATGCTTATTCTTACCGTTGCTGACAGCAAGCAGCTTTGAAATAAGAAATCAAACATGACTTTCACACAGTAAGCAACAACAGTTTGCTGACATCCTTTCTGATAAATCCTCTTGACGGACACTCCAAAGAGAGCTAGACTAAGCATCTGTGCTTAGAGCCCTTCATACGCCGCTCTTGTTATGATGTTTGTTGTGCCGTTAAATAAACCTTCCCTCTCAGAACAAATAAGCTCTGTTGTTCCTGAGCTCGTGTGTCATTCAATATTTTATTTGCCTCCCTATTTCATTTCCTTTCTTTGCCATCGTGTGCTCTCTAAACGGCCGCAGTCCATGCAGAGAATCCACAGCACAGCTGAAATTGTCTGTTTTAGAGACTGATATAAACAAGTCTGCCGCTAGTAGTTCTCCTTTGACTTATGATGCATTCCTTTATTACTATTTCTAGTGATGCAGGAACAGTTGAGCACACTGGCCCCTTACCAAAGCTCCTGGGATCTGCCGACTTGACCAAACAAGGCCAGAGCTCCTGTCAGACTGAAGATAAACACACCCAGTACATATGAGAGGGAAGCGCAGGGGAAAGGGTGATGGGAATGATGGCAGAGTAAAGGGAGAATGTAATAAAGTGCAGGAAACTGATAGTAAGAAAGTTTGAAAGGAGGAGAAGAAGAGTGGTTTGAAGTGCTCAGGCTGAACCGACTACTCACTACAAACTGACTACTCCTACAAACTCATCCTGTGGTGCTGCAGGGCTTTGTAGAACTCCCAAGAAGCTGCTTGAATTTGCTGTGAATGTGTTAAAACCATAAAAATATGTCACTGCAGTTAAAGCGTTCTAGCTGACTGATGAAGCTGAGTAAAGTTATTTTCATCCTTTTCCAAAAAGTTCGCGGCTCGCCTCACTCAGCTGCAGTCCCAACAGAAAACATAAGCATTTGATTAGGGTGAGAATACAACAACATAAGAAGATGCTTACCAAGCAGTGTGACCTCCTGAGTGATGCCGTAGATATCTATGATGGCCCACAGTGGACAGCCGATGCTGAGTCCACAGTGAAAGAGGATGGGCTCGCCTTCGTTGATGCTATAGAAAACTCTTCCATGGCGATCAGCCCAGAAAGCCAAAATGTTGTCCTTCAGCGCCAGTCTCTCGGGCAGAGCCTTGGCCCAGTAACCGGGCCGAGTCACCAGGTCTGGGCAAGCATACTTGGGGATATCAGCAGCAGCTAATTCACTGGGATCCAAGCTAGTAAAACCAAAACGTAAAGCTCCACTCCATCCAGTGTGCACACCAGTCAAGCGAAGACGCACCTGAATGACACAGTGAAACAACCTTTTACTTTGATTCTTTAAATGAATACCTCCTTAAAAAGTCTCAAAACTAATTAAGGAAAGTAAACAAACCTTTTCATAAAGGTGCACAGGCCGATGGCTGAAAGTGATGCCGTTGCAGAAACTGTTCTTACGGGTGGCACGCCGAAGCTGCCCATCCAGCCTGATGTTCTTGCCTTTAGCATGTGGGTGAAAGCGAGGTGACTCCATGTTGATACTGACTGGGGGAGCAGACGTTCTTCTCTCAACAGCTGCCCCATTGTTAGGCAGGGTGTAGTACTGCCGAGTAGCCACCGGGCGGGGTTGCAGAGTTGTATCTACTAGTAGAGAAAAGAGGTACAATAGAGAAAAAAGGCAATAAAGAGCCTGCTAATAATATGTATATAGCTGGTTTAGAGGTCAGAGGTAAGCCCAAAGTTGCATACTTTATTCCCCATAATAAGTTTTTAAAAACTCTGCTCTTCCCAACAAGGAGTTTCTTTTAGCATGTAGTCCATATTTACAGTATAAAAAGGCAAACTGTCCCAAATCAGTCATCTCACCACATCCGTAAGGGGTATTTATATCTCAAAATGAAATACTGTAAATTTAGTCAAAACCATGTCCACGACACCGGGAAACATAAAAAGTAGTGGGCTTGGCTAAAAGTAACATAAACACACACACACACA
>NW_005187402.1:8481147-8516319 GCF_000239375.1 Pundamilia nyererei | reverse complement strand
AGAGAGAGAGAGAGAGAATAATAAAAATCATTTTAACATTTCCTCCTATTTATGAGGTACACACATCCGTGGCCTAAAATCCCTGAATAACGCCTTTGATTCTTCCACAGTTATCTTCAGAAGTGGTGGATGAATCACACAGTGCCTAGTCAGTATAGAAATACCCAAATAAAAAAAAGCTTAATCTTTGATCTCATCTTCATAGGAGTCAATGCCCTTCTGGGGAAAGGAATTTCTTTATGAGCAAAACAAATTAACAATGTTCAGGAACCAAACAGGACAAACCATAAAGTATCTCAAGAGAGAGCTGGGGTGGGGGGGCTTGGGTTAACTATTAAATGGCATTAAAGCTTTAGACTATTGTTTAAGGTATAGATTGGCTCAGATTCAATTTTCAAAGGGATGCTGGGTTTCTACACTCCACCGGGGCCGCAGAGTGATTACATTTGTTTAAAATTCACAGCGAAAAAGACAATAACTCAGTGAAATGTTCCACAGTACATTTCCTAAATTAGACATTATCACTGATTATATTCTAAACTATGAAGCAGCAGCAAGAACATCTGTAACATCTCAAATGATGTGCTGGTGCCCCTTCCCTTTCCACTCTAGGAATTTAGCTTTTGAAAGAGTAAAATATACTTTGGTCAAATGGAGTTGGCCAGACTATGTTGGGGCTTAGCCTATAGGCCTTCAGCTCATCTGCCTTGCTGACAGAGTGACGTAGTGGGAGTCTGCAGTTAAAGGACCAAGCCTGATATAGACACTTGTTTGCCATTATTAGATGAAAGGCATAGCACAACAGGTCATGCAGCAAGGGACAGCTCACAGCAAGGTCTGTGTTAGCCCTAGCTGGTTTCTCTCATGAATACACATTACATCGGTGCCACAGAGATCACTGGGTACTTATTTATGAAAAATAAGTACCCAGTGATCTTTCAAAGTGTCCGTATGCCATTTAGTAAACCTGCCACCATTTGGCAGAGTCATCTTTGAAACATCTTTTAACAAGCGAATCCTCTGCTGAGCATTCACTCTAGTTGTTCATTCCTACCATCTGAAACAATCCACACCAAAACTACTTTGCTAGTGTGAGAATGAAGTCATAGCTTTGAGCCATTGGATCAGTGTTTGAGCCATTGGATCAGTGCATGGTATTCTATGGCCTTCATAGCCGCCAGATTTCAACCCAACTGAGCAGCTGTAAGACCTTTTGGACCAGGATGTTAAATAACGCAGTTCACTGTCCTAATCACGACACCATGTGGGGGAATATATTTAAAAAATGGTCATCAGTCCCTCTAGAAGACAGGCACAATGGGTCACTGCGAGGTATTCTATGACCTTCATAGCTGCCAGAAATAAACCCAAGAGAACAGCTATAGGACCTTTTGGACCAGCGCATTAAAAAATGCCATCCACTTTCCTGTTCTGACTGATTCTGTCCACTGGTTATTCCTTCAATCTGTCACTCATTTCTAAGTCATCTGCAGCTTTCTGGAAAGAAGCTTAAATTAAGATTCAAAATCAGAAATCTGTGCAATCTAATCTGAGCTGGAGCCATTTTACAGTGAACAAAGTCCAGGCAGCTGATCAGAAATTGTTTGTTTTTTTTAGTTCAGCTAATGTGGTGGTGGAGGTTATTGCCGTCAGACAAATTCCTCGCATACAGCATATTCAGTATCTGCTACCGTACATGAATCAGTTGGCTTTGGAGAAGAGTTGGGGCATGGGAACGTTGTCTTGCTCTTGATGAATAGAAAAAAGCGCAAATAAATGCAATCATAAGACTTCACAAGACAAACTGCCGTGCCAAAGAGAGCTTTTTGATAGTAAATTTGATTATGTGCATTCATCAGAGTTATCTTTGGCCACGAGATGATCAGGCTCTTTAGTCACTCATATGTCTCAGACGTATGTGTTCATCACATTGTAAATGATTCAGTGAGCAAGACAATGTGGATTTTAAGGGAATTTCCTGGTAATCACCTCTAAAGCCAACAAAATAACTCTGTGCGATGAGAAGATATACTCTGTGATATGGATTACATAAATGCAGATATTTGATTAAAACATTAATAGGATCCAGGCTGCTCCTGTTTTTCTATGACTAAACATTCTCAGGCCAAACCCCACTTCAGCTGCTCTGGCAGCAACCACATCGTTTAGCCAGTGAGTGGGTCTGTTGGGGGCGTGAGAGGGTGACAGACATTAAATCAAAGTGATATGTGGAACTGATTATCAAGTAATGTGCTCTAGGTGTCACCATAAAGTGGCTCAGAAGGAGGCATTCTGAGAGCTCATTACAGCAGCTTTATTCAAAAACTAGGGGCTGACAATCAACCCACATGCAAATCACTGGCAATCACTTGAGACTGTACTTTACATAAAACACCTCTGATACTCGGAGATACTGGAAGCGATCAGCAGCAAATATAGTTGCATATATTAAGAATGTGGCCTAGTTTCATATTTGTTCAGTTACTGTTTGTGGTGATTTTTCTTGTTTTGCTTCTTGATGTGTCCTTGTAGTGCGTGCCCTTGGTGATTTTAATCTGTAATCATACCAGAATCTAAGGCAAATAAACAGCCAGATATTTGCTGTCAGTGCCACACATAAAGAGAAAAAAAGGAAGCGGGAAATAAAAAGGGGGAAAAAAAAGCTAAATCCTTGTTTATCATAGCAATGATGACACTAAAAAAATGAAAATAAGTAAATAAAACGCTTAAAATTTAAATAAATTTAATGTAAGTGTTGTATGTTCAACTAATTTGCAAACAGAAATATAACTGAGGGCAGGTTACCCACTTCCTCACTGTATGTTCTGTAGTTATTTATGAGCTAAATAACTGCCATATTATTTATGTAGCTACAGTTTATTAATGCCCAAGCATCAGATCCCCAGCATTAGCTTAAATAGTCACTTTTCTGACTATTTTCGATGCTAATGCTCTCAAAATTTTGAGGCCACATCCCTTTGTATAAACCTCGTAAATGATGCCTTCAAAGTGATTATGAGGAGAAACGCGACTGCTACTGGAGCGCTCGCTTGGACTCGCTCCCTGGGAATCACGCTCTGCGCCCCCGTGATGGGAAGCGCGTCTGTACGCAGAGCGAACACAAGTAGGACAAGCCATGTGTATCACTGGGTATCAAACCGTTCCGCACAGACACCCTATCTTGTGTAAACATTACCAGCCTCGTTAATGATAAATCAGTAATGAGCCTCACCTATCAAAGGTTTAGGTGTTGAATTTCCCATTATATCCAGAAATTTCTCGCGCCGGCTGACAACTTAATCCCGATTGCAGTGCTTCTCTGTCCATCCATGTATCACGGGTCTGCTGAATATTTGCCTGGACCTGCTTCAGTCTTTAGTATCAGTGCCTTCCGATCGCTCTGTACCTCCCCGCTGGACCACCGACACGCTCTTCTTAATGTCAACAGCAAGCGCTGCGACAGGCAGATACCTCCAACTGGCGCACAGCAGCCCCCTCCTTTCTTTAGTACGGGCTCCCCTCTGCACGACTTTAAAGACACAGCGAGCATAGACCCCCCCCCTCTTCAAAAACATCTCAGAGCCTCTTAATAATTAATCGTGATTAAATCACCGCTATCATGAAGCCCCGTGGGCGTGTAGCCTTTAAGACAAACAGTATGTTTGATAGAGATGCAAAAGGAGAGTCTGTTGAGATATTTGCATATAATAACTGCATGCTAGAAAGTTTGGCAACAATAAAATGACTCCATCATGGCTGTTTAACGGATGTGGCGGTAGTAGTGGCAGGGGGTGGGGGTGAATTAATCTACATAAAGTTAACAGATAGATTGATAGATAGCAAAACTGTAAATCACAGAACCCTAAAGCAATATACACACCAATGGCAAGGGGAGCGACCCAGATTTTATCACTCACTCATAGAGTGCACGGCAGATAAGGATTCCACACTTTTGATAAAAGTCCAAGCATTGTATGAGGAAATCCCCTTTTTCCCCACCCTATCCTCTGTCCTCCCACAGCCTTGACTGCTGTGCTTCTCTCAAGCTGTTTCCTGTCTTCTGGACCGCACTGCTCTCTGAGGAGCCATGGCCTGCAGGGCTTGTAGGAATCAGAACATCAGTGAAGGGGGAGCTAGGAAAGCATGAGCATTACAGAAGCCCGAGGTGCAGCAGCAGCAGCAGTGTGACAAATATCATGAACAGAATCTGTTCTTGAAGAAATGGAAATGCATGAATATTTATGCTCGCAAATGATACGTCCTAGACGTCACCATCATGGCAGTGACTAATTGGAAAGCATGGCAGAATTAGGTGGTTCGTGTGTGCGGGTTGACTGTGCTGACAGTCAACCCGCCAATTTGCAAAGGGATGGGGGGGAGAAGTGCCGCTGGTTTCTGGTAGATGACAACATGGTCATATTTGATCTAACTCAATCTGAGGGCAAGCAAGCCTTGTGTGAGATGGTGTTTGGGTGAAGGCAGACTGTAACTAAATATAACTCAAAGACAAAAGCGTTTGTTTCTTGCTCCTCAATGCTGTTTGTTTTAGCAGGATATGGTGGCTCCTTATAAGCGCCTTAGTGAATGGTGTAGGGGGTGAAGCGAAGCAGAAGTGAAATTCCCCCTGCCCTCACCCTTGCCTCCAAAAAAAGAGTTGCTACAGCAAAGGGATTAACAAAGGAAGTGAATATGAGGCTGCAATGAGTTCTGCAATCAAGTTTAACTGTAAACACAACAGAGCTGCAGGAACAAGTGCTGCTACTTCCCCCTGATGCTTGATGTACTGTGTGAGTGCAGACTACAGGGTGTTAATGAAACCATCATGATTACTAGGCTCACTTTGCTCCAAAGAAAAAGAACTGTACTTTTTAGGATCGTTTTTTGCACAATCATTGCAGAAACAGTGGGGCATCTGCACAAATATCCACTGTGCGATACTTGGGGAAATACACTTTCTAGAAACTGCCTTCCTAAAAAATGACATCATCAATCTTTCCACACAGGGCCCTAATACAAATGGATGATAAATTATAGGGAAAAAACAACAAAGTGTCTTAGTAGGTGCTGAGCCACCACATCCTGCCAGGATAACTTCAATGAGCCTTGGCACCGACTCTCAACTGGAGGGATTAAACACCGCTCTTGCAAAAGATATTTCCTCATTTGGTGTTTGGATGAGAACGTCATCTGACACATCAGTCTAAAATCTGCCACAGGTGTCCAATTTTGGGTTGACATCTGGTAATTTTGAAGGCCATAAGAAATAATTTACATACCTTTAATGCTCATTAAGTCATGCAGCGACTCCTCGTGTCCTTTTAATGGAAGCATTGTCATCCTCAAAGAGACCACTGACACTGGATAATTAGCCACTGAATAACTGAGAAATGGACCCAAAGCATGTCAGCAAACTGCTTCCCAGAGTATAACAGAGCCATCAGGTCACTGTTTTAACTTGTCACATGCCCCTTCTCAATGTCATATACACCAATGAGGCATAATATAAGGATGTAAATTAGTTAGCTGCAGACCAGTCAGGGTTCCCATGCTGATCTCCATCCAATTATGATGCATGTGAGCATCATAATTGGACCGTGGAGCAATCGAAGGTGGCCTGGTCTGATGGATGACTGTTTCTTTTACATCATGTGGATGGATGGGTGTTTGTACTTACCTGTGGAACACCTGGCACCAGGATGCATTATGGGAAGAAGACAAGCCAGCAGAGGCAGTGTGATGCTTTGGGTAATGCTCTGCTGGGAAACCTTGGGTCCTGCCATCCATGTGGATGTTACTTATGTCATGTGGCAGGATGAATGTTATTTCTCGGTTCAACCCACTTTCGGCCTGACGCATTAGGGGGGCGCTAGTATAAATAGTGGCCATTCCTGGATCGCTTACCTGTGATCTCCTTTTTGGTCACCTGACTTCCCTTGGTGTTGCAGAGATCATTTGCGGGTTACCCTTCTGAAGCCTCCATCGTGGCTGGAAGGTGTTTTGTCATTGTAGTGCGTACATTACCTTACTTGGTGGTAAACAGGTATTGTTTTTAGGTCGTAGAAGCCTCCTATGAGCCACTCTGCTCATGATTCGTGACGCTGTTTACTCAGTTTTGTTACGATCTCTGCCTTTTTTGTTCTTTTATAGTAAATACTTACTATGCTTTGCAGGAAGTGTGGGCCTTAGTTTTACAGAATGCTACGCTAACTGAAGTGCTGCTGCTTTGCTTTTACCGTCTGTTCCTGTCGCGAGGTTTCTTTTCCTGCTGCTGCCAGCCTTTTAAAGTGGAAGTCAGCGTGGACAGCGGCCATATGCATGCCGCTTATTAATAAATTGTCAAACTGTTTTATCATCGAACCTCGTCTCTGAGTATAACAAACCTAAGTGCCTTCTTGGTGATCAGTGTTACTTCCAGTATTCTTCTGGGTGAAATTCCCAGGGTGGCGTTGTCTTTTAAACTGTGAAGAGTATTTACTTTATTCCCACCTCGTGCTGCTACACTTATATACTATGTACCTAATCATTGTTTCAGACCATGTACACCCTTTCATGGATGGCTGTGGCCTCTTTCAGCAGAAATGGTTCAGCAAAGGTTCGAAAAGCACAGGGATGAGTTTGAGGTGCTGAATTGTTCTCCAAATTCCCCAGATCTCAAGCCAATCCTTCATCTCTCTAGGATGACAAACAAGTCCAATCAACGGAGGCCCAACCTCGCAAGTTGCAGGACTTGCAGGATCTATTGCTAACATGTTGGTGACAGATACCCCAGCACACCTTCAGGAGTCTAGTGGAGTTCATGTCTCAATGGGTCAGGGCGGTGAATCAAAAGTGAGACCAGGACCATATCAGGCGGGATGTCATAATTTTATGCCCGAGTGGTGTATTTGTATTTAGCGATACACATATTACTTGATTTTGCATACAAGTGAACACACTGTGTATTCCCACAGTGTAGTTTTTAGTGTACCAGTTGCACTCTAACTAAACTATGACCTTCTCCTAATTCAAAAAAAAAAAAAAGATGTGGCTTCTAAAATCAATGAAGCAACATATTTTTGTTAAAGAGCTAAAAAAAAAATAATCTAAACCAAATCAATGTAGTGAAAAAACTGTGGTCCCAAAAGGGGCATAAATCACATTCTCCTTGGTAACAGTGTTATAATTTGACAAAACAGCACTATTGCATTTGGAAATGGTTTGGTTTAACTATAAGTGACAAAGTCCTCTAAGGGGTGTAATAATTATAACATGGGGCAAAGAAGGAACTGAGGTGGCATTAACCGAACATCAGATATTAACACGTACGACTGTTGTTCATTTCCCTATTAACTCAAAGACCACTGTCTAACCTTAATCACGCACACCTGGCATAAACCACAATTTGGCCCATCAAACAGAAGTGCTTTAACTGGGGGGAGGTGATGTGCTGTTTCACATCAAATTTATTTTAAGCTCTGACTTTCAATTTACACTTTCCTGTGGCACTAAGGAGCCATGTACACTGGCAAGCTTTTGAGATTTTGGTGTGATTAGTGAGTGCGAGGTGCGAACGTGGATTAATCCAGAGCGGAAAACACCAGCAAAGCCAGCTGAAGCGACATACAGTCCAGAGGAAAAGCTGCATCTTTAGAGCAACGGTGTGCTCTAAAATACATAATAATGCATATGGTCCCCCTTTGGGATATTAAGCATGTGTAATGCAGTGATATCAATGGCTCCTACAGCGAATCAAGTTGTTTCCAGAGGAGGAGGGCAGACATGCCTCGTTTGCTCAAGGAAACTTGGCCCGCGGCAGCGCGACTGCTGCCATGCAGAGCAGCGCAGTGACTGGTCCTTGGACAGCAAAGTGTTACGTTTGCAGTATTTTAAATCTCTTTAAAGATTCAAAGGCATGTGTAGAAATGCTGAGCAGATGGCTGTTTGGGAAGGTTTGTGTGTGGTGGTCTCAGTATCAGGGGGAGGGCTGCTGTCCAAACCCCAGCCACTGATCTAATGGATGAAGTGAGTCATACCCACCTTCAATGTGAACACAACCATCTCCATCAAACACACATGGGCCAGCACAATAAGCCGCATTCATACAACAATGTTTTTCTGGTCACCTTTTTTGTTTTTGTGCACTGTTTTCTACTACGGTGCATTCACATCTGTTTCCAATGTGTCCTCCTGTCTTTTCATTAGGTCGACTCTTAACGGGCCACTGGAGTCAAGCACCTGCTTTTCAAAAAACGCAGTAAGAGTTCAACTATTGCCAAGGCCATTGTGTCAGTAAAAAGCCTCTCACGTAGATGATGAAACACTCAACGTTTAAACAGTTTTTTGTTTTGTTTTATAAATCAAAGCAACTGTGCAGCATTTGCCTTTAATTGGAGCCATTTTAGGAGGAGTTCTTGCCATGTGCTTGGTGCCCTCACAGACTGTTTTAATTTGCAAAATCCTCAGATCATAAGACTGAATGCTGTGGTAGTTTCAAGAAGACAAAATGCTTGGTTTCACTTTTGCAATTTCACATTTCAGTAAATTAAAAACACCACTGGTAGTGAATCACTGACGAGTGGTGTAAATTGAGAAGATGATGCAGTGTAATGCAGTCGTTTGACAATCTGAGCTTTTTAAAAATGATGTTATCTATGCATAATTTAAAAAAACTAAAACCTAATTATACATATATATGAAGAAAGGGGTGAAAGATGACAGTTAAAGGAATGCAAATCTTGAAAGGTGGGCTACACATGGCTGAAATCCACAGCTGGAAGTGAAGAGTGGATGACACAGTAATGTTAATAATGGTAAAGGACATAGTAACTGTGGTATGGGGGGGATTTCCTGATTCAATTTCCATTGAGGGAGTCTAAATCATGACATTATGTAACATGTCAGGCCCTAGCTTTAAATGACCTCTGCTACTCTGACATTGGAAGCAGAAGCAAGGCGGCACTGAGAGAAAAACAAAATCTGATGTTATTCAGCATTTTAGATGCACAAAAATTTGCTACATCTTACTAAATTTTAATTTCTGGTAGTGAAACATGAAGCTGTGTCATGGCTCCTCCATGTTGTTTCAGGCCTCACTGTCAGTGGGAGGCTTGCTAAAAATGTCCTTTCAATGCATTTAACCAGATGCACAGACAGTCTTCTTCCTCCATCTGTTCTATTGTCTCGATGTTCTCTGGGATGAGGAGCGGATGCACCACCAGAGGAGATGCAGGAAATACTCTTGGCCGAGAACGTCTTCTAGCCTCTCGCACACTGTCTTCAGATTCAGGTGTGGCTCAAGACGGTGGTCGAATTAAGGTATTGCCTAATGCGAAATTCATACCCTTACAAAAAATTTCCATTACGGTATAAGTTGGAGAAGTCTTCAAAAGCACACACACTGTGTTGCGTAGACATATAATCTTAATGTGTTCCTTATGCATTCATCTTTTAATCTACTAGACTGTAGCTTATTTGATGTAGTGGAAAACTACAGTTGTCAGAGGGCTCATCGGATCTCAGACTGGTCTCCAGTCTAAAGAGGAATAGGAAGGCTTATTGATGCCCGGGTCAAGGCCTTTGTCATCTTTAACATGACTCCACACAAACAGCCACAGGCTCACTCCACACAGTCTTTTAGGCATGCTCCAGAAAGAGATGTTTTTGTCGAGCACTAAAATTTATGAGCTAAAGCCATATATTTTTAATCATCATTGAAGAATGGTGAAAAATAAAAGGGGATCTCGTGAAGATTAAAAGTAAATAATGCCCCAATAAACAGAGGTCTGTGTAAATATGTGCGTTTATAACCAACCCGGTCTCACCGCAGCGTAAATATATTTTTAAGGGATCATATTTTGAAAGGCCGGGTAGATGTTGTCAACCCGCAGCCTTCCACTGCTGCACCGCAGTTGTGTAAAGTCCCGTGCCATATTCACATTAATCCTGTGAGGGCTACAAAAGTGAGGCAGTGAATTCTTGTGGTCTGTATTAAACAACAAAGCTATATTTAAGAAAATTCCAATTAAGCCTCTTAACATCATTAGAGTTTATGACACCGTTCAAAAGCAAACTACCTCCCAAGCAATTTAAGGCTTGTCAGAATTTGCCTTCCGGGTCCCAAATTCGAACCTCTAAATTGATTCACTCTCAACTATTCAGCTGAAAAGAATTCACAATCTCATTAGAGAAACTCAAGTGGTTTGAGGGGAACTAAACTGCTGAGCAGCCAAGTTTAGGGACTTTTCAGCTACAACCATTTTGCCATTTTAATCCATGCCTTTATGTAGTTTCCCTTTCATGTGTTGATCATGTAATATAATGTCTCGCTAAAGCCGGAGCAGCATTTTATTAAAGTTAATGTTCCTGAAAAGTGGAGCGTTCAGTTTGTGAAGCATTGAAGTGTGCTGGTAAGCTTTAAATGACATGACAGAATAATGTGGACTTTATAGGAGACATACAGGCTTGTGTGTTACAGTTAGAGCTGGATATTTCCTTTCATTTGTTTGCAAACTGCTCCCCCAGTAACCTTGACCACAAAGGGCTCGATGACCGAGGGCAGACCCTGAGGTTATGACACAAAATACTTTTGCTATTATTACCATGTCGGTCACAGTGTACATGAGATCTAAGCCCAGGTTCAGCAACAAAGCTGGCTAAGCTCTCAATTCAAGAAAAAACGTTTCTATGAAGTCAAAAACAAAACAAAAGACACAGGAACAACAGCCAGCAGCCGTCAAACCCAATCCTGAAAATGGTGGGATACTGGGTAAGACGCAAATAAAAACAGAATGCAATGATCTGCAAACCTCATAAACTCTCAATTTATTCATAACAGAAAATAGAAAAGATATCAAATTTTAAAACTGATAAAAAGATGAAGGGGCTAAGGTTGTGGACATGAGGTCGACCAGAGCACCAGTGACCCCTATATCCATCCATGGAGTCTCTACAAGAAAGGCCAAAGCTGTCTCTACTTTCTGAGACGACTGAGGTCCTTTGCCATCTGCTCAGGATTTCTTGTGGTGTCCAGTGCCATCCTATGTGCTTTGGTGCGCTGGGGCAGCAGATTGACAGTAGTGCATATCAACAGACTCAATAAACTGATCTGCAAGGCCAGTAACGTTGTGGCTGTGAAGTCTGACTCTCTGGTAGAGGTTACTGTCGATACTGGAACATCTCACGCTGGACAGCCACAGGAGGACATTCACCAGAAGCTACGTCCAAACTGTGGCTGGACTATTTTCACTTACATTATCTTGTTTATACTGTTGTACATTGTATTCTTTAACTTTGGAATATCTAATCTAAAAGTATGCTTTGAGTGCCTTAGTTGGACTTATGAGTCTACATTTTCTATTTTTTGTGTTTACATTTTTATGCCTGCAACAAAACAATTTACCCCCGGTGGGATTAATAAACTGCTAGGCTATTTCATTTTAAGAAAAATAAGAACAATTTCATGTCTGGTAGAATCTGATGCCAGCAACACGTCTCAGAAAACTTGGGACAAGGCAACGAAAGGCTGTAAAAGTAAGTGGTACTAAAAACAAACAGCTGGAGAACATTTTTACAACTAATTAGGTTAATTGGCAACAGGTCAGTGACACAATTAGGTATAAAAAAAGAGTGTTAGTGAGGCAGATGTGCAGATGTTCACCAATTTGCAAAGAACAAAATGTCCAACAGTTTCAGAATAATGTCCCAGAACATAAAATTGCAAAGAATATCTCATCGTGTATTGTCAAATATCTTCAAAAGATTCAGAAAATCTGGAGAAATCTCTGTGCGGAATGGACAAGGCTGAAAATCGGTACTGGGTGCCCGTGATCTTCAGGACCTCAGATGGCACTGCATTGAAAAGAGGGATGAAAGCACTCCGTCATGGAAGTCACTGCCTGTGAACCCAGTTTTCCAGGCAATGCAAAGAAATACATACGAAGCCGTACGTAAACGAAGTTAAAATGGACTGAGGCAAACTGGAAAACCGATCCGTGGTTAGAAGACTCGAATTTGAAATTGTTGTTATCAGTGCTCAGTTCAAACGCCTGTATCTCTGCTATAAAGGGAAATCAGTGCCTATGGAATTGGCAGCTGGCACATCTGGAAAGGCACCATCAATGCTGAAAGGCACAAGTACAAGTCATAGAGCAACATATGCTTCCATCTTTTTCAGGGAAGTCCTTACATATTTCAGCAAGACAATGCCAAACCTCACACTGCCCCTATTACAACAGCATGGCTTTGTAGTAGAAGAGTGGCCTGCCAACAGTCCAGACCTTTCACCAGCTGAAAACATTTGACCCATCATGAAACAAAAAATACGACCAACAAGACCCAGGAGCAGCGAGCAGCTAGAATCCTATGTTAGACACGAATGGGACAACATTCCTCTCACAAAAGTCGAGCAGCTGATCTCCTCACTTCCCAGATGACAGACAGTTATTAAAAGAAGAGGAGATCCTATACAGTTGTAAACATGGCCCTCTCCCAACTTGTTTGAGACATATTGCTGCCATGAATAGAAAATGACCTTGTTGTTTTCTTAAAATAGTAACTGTTCTAAGTTTAAACATTTTATAAGTGTTTTATTGTGAATTTTAAAAGTGGGCTTATGGTTTTTTTTCCTTGGAAATCACTGCATTCTTTTTTTATTGACATTTGGCACTGCATCTCAGCTTACTGGAATTGCGTTTCTTTGACCATTAAGGTCCACCTGATTTGTCTCACAGTCCAAAAGGAGAGGGGCATATGGAGGAGCAGACAGCTACTGCATTACATAAATGCATATTTCCATTCAGCACTCATCTCTTTCCATTGCTCTGCAGTTTGTAGCCAGAGACAGTATGACAGACATAAGCTGCATGTAGGGTAACCTCCCTGTAACCCTAGCTTTCCTGTTTTTCTACTAATTGCCCCTTCTCTGGCCCTCTCTTGGGGGTTAGGAGTGATACGCAGGACTGTTCTGCTGAAAATTTCCCATACAAGGCAGAAAAAAAATACAGTGTTCTACACATGTCAAAAGTCGTAGAAGCTACTTTGTTGCTCCGGTCAATGCCTAATTTATCGGCGCCTGAGCTTTAAATGTTATCAAAATAGTAAAACTCCCTCTGGGTTCACCTTATGGCTGATGATAGATGCCTATTATTTTTGTGATTTCACCACAGTTTGTGTATTCTAACCACCTCCCAAAAAAAATTATCCCCCGATCAAAAACATCTGAGCAAACTAAAACAGAGGCTCTAACACAAAGCAGTTTTTGTTCTCCACTGGACTGTGCACCATGAAGGACATATAAATGAAACTCCAGGGGGCACATAAGTCAGGCCTCTCCTTCCCTAGTTCTGGGTGCATGAGTCACTCGTGTCAACTGTCATAAAAGAAATTCAAGCCACTAGCAGCACCAGAGGTTCAGTAATAACGTGCTGTTCTTTTTGGTATCTAGGCCAGTTTGAAGGCCCGCAGCTCTGCTCACTGACCCTTAAATGAAGAGGCTCGAGTTTGTCTTATAACACATATCATGCCAACTAGCACATCTTTACTTTAACGGTAAAGTTTAATTAGCAAATTTAATATCATTAACATGTTTAGTGGATGGCAGCATCAAGCAGAGACCTCTGGTGAGGAAAACTGGAAACCAGTGCTAAAAATTGCAGTTCCTGAAATTGCCACTTGAGGCTTACTCCAAAACTGAGTCAATCTCCATAAAGTATAAATAAACATGCTTACAGTTACAAGACCAACGCATGATTTAAAGGAATCATCTGATAAGATGAACAGAGAGTCCAATTTTATTTTCATTTTACTTGTATGTTACTTATCTAGCACATCTCTTTGTCTATGTGAGGCTAATGCTATCAGGCTAATACTTTTGCTAGCATTAAAGAGCAAATAACTTAGAAGTCCACATTCCTGTCCAAATATGGTCACATTTGGCTCTATAACAACAAAATATTGACAGTCTTCAAATGACTCATGATAAAGTCTTCAAACTACGACATTGCAACCATTTGGTCACATTGCAGTTGCTGTGTTTAACGTCTATATACAGTCCATGACAAGTCTTTGTTTAAAGTCCAACGGAGAATCACATCATTCTGCTTTCAATAAAAGTAACAATTTTAGCACATTTTTATATATTTTACCTGTAATCTTAGCTGCCCATTTTGCTTCCTTTCCTGCTGCTATGTCCTTGTCTTTTACCCTATTGCCTCGTTGCATGTCCCCCCCCCCACTATTTTAAAACAAAGCAGCAACATGTAGTCAGAGAAACATCTTGAGCTGAGGCATGCTCCCTGCCTCGCTGCTGACTCGGGTGGGTGTAGCTAATTACAGAGCAGGTCCCATATTGTCCAGGTCTCCAGGGAAACAGCTTTCATCCATCCCTAGTTCCCATGGTGCAGCTTGAAGCTAAGGTGTGCGTACTGACTCTTCTGCTAGCGACCATGCTGTTTGGGACAGATGCACTTCACTGAGCACATTTAGGCTGTTTTCTTTCCTGCTGCTTGAGATATAACTTCAAGATCAACGAGTGAGATGCACAGCATAACAGATCAGTGATTGTGAGTCCATAAAAAATGATCAAATCAGTCAGCAAATGACACAAAAATCATGGCACCCCTCTTGTTATGTGATTCAGGTGTTTATACAGAGGTTTCTCTTACAACTATATATTTGATACTCTACAAACAGAGAGAATTTTTCAGGAAATATGAAGACAGAAAATTATACTGGCTAGCCGGGTATCTGCATCTTATCACTGTCTCTCCAGACAAAGCAGAAGAAAAATAAACGATGTATGTGGTGAAACATTGCTCCTCGACAGATTTGCAAAACTGTGACTGTAGCTCAAACATGACGCTAAGACAAATAGGCAGCCAAAGTTTTCCTGCGATTCAGATCATCTTGTTTTGGTTGACCCAATCAGACTTCAATGCCAAAATAAACACCTTTCTCACATAGAAGTGCAAGGATGATTTTTTTTTTTTGTGAGAATTACTTTTTTGTTTGTTTCTAATCGCAAAATAAGACAGATGAATGATGAACTTTCTAAACTTCAGAGTGAAAGCAAAGGACCGCTTTGATTTATTCAAAGTAAACTCATGGTTTTGAACAAAAATATTTGGAGAAACTGATGAAATCTTGATATATCGTTAGCTTCATAGCATAAGTGCCTAAGTCATTTTTTGGTCAAATTGCATGTGATATTTAAAAATATGCATGTGATATTTAGAAAATTAGTTTTTTCTTGTTTTCCGAAAACACAAAAAAATGACTTAGGCACTTATGCTATGAAGCTAACGATATACAATTTAGCTACTCATATCTTGTGTTTTTGTAGATTTCATGACTAACGTGTGGATTTTTTTCCCCCTGTACAAAATATTTTCGATTTTCTTTTCTCTAAATCATATAAAGGTGGCCAGCATCTGACATTCAAATGTAGCTGTTAATTCAACTGTCATAAAAATCTAGCAAAGCTGGAATGTGCTGAACTGGACACTAGCTGCTATCCGCAAGCCCAACTCCAAAGACAAACTGCATGTCAGACATCAAAGACAACTGCCGTGGAAAGGCACGCACCAGCGGGAACTCTGTAAGAGGATATCATGTTCAGGACCTTGTGAGATGTTACAATGTACAGTATGCAGTTAAAATTTTCAGGTAAACAACAGGGCCCAGTAACAGGTAAAGACTGCAGCTCTGGAATTTGTTCTTATTTTATCCAGGAGAGGAAAGACGAAGTTGTGGGTGCCAGAAAACCCCAATGCGTAAACTTTTATTTGAAGCAGGAAAAACGAGTCAATTTCACAGACGCTCTGTTCCCCTATAACACTTCTACACTGCTGAGTGCTTCCGCCCATCTGTTCCCCTTTTCCTGTTCTCTCTCTGCAGCCAATGGGTCAATCACCAGCCACACCCTTTATCGTAACCCCCCTCCCCTTCTAGCATCATTTGGTGGGCTTTTTTGGACTTGTTATTTTTCTTATCTCTCCTTAAAGCAACCCCTCTTTCCTTTCCTACTCCATGATCCTCT
Source organism: Pundamilia nyererei (assembly GCF_000239375.1). NCBI lineage: Eukaryota > Metazoa > Chordata > Actinopteri > Cichliformes > Cichlidae > Pundamilia > Pundamilia nyererei. The sequence goes on along the minus strand of NW_005187402.1, from coordinate 8,500,307 downwards.
TTTTCTCTCCCTCGCTCTCTCGTCATGACATCGTTCATGTGACACGTGTGGGAAACTTCTGCAGGGCCCCTGCTTCAGACAGGACACTGATATACTGAGAGTGCTGGATGACAGGGCTATTTTTGGAGCTTGTAAATATGAGAACTTCCTTTCCTAAAGTATATCTAATATCCCAGGGGATTAGCAACAACAAGAGACATAATTACTGTGTGTCTGTTATCAATTAGAGTGTAGCTTCTTCTGCTTTTCTCTATGTTTTATTGATAAGACAGAGATCCACAGTACCAGCCCTTTTCCAAGGCTAGCCTACAAGTTGCACAACAAAATCCTTTTGTCTGTATGATAGCATTTTCAGGCACTTCCACGTATTATGCAGTCCATCATCACAGTGTGAAAGTGAGGCTCAAGTCCTGTTGATGTTTTTGTGACTGCCAAGACTCATCCATGAGACATTACACCACAATGCACCAACAACAAATGCATACTTCAGGGTGAAAGGCAGAATTATAGCGTGCTGGTGGGCAGACAGCTGTGGACATCAAGGACAAGCAATCCTTATTATACTTTTTTTTAAGTCTGCTTGGACTCCGCCTCGACGAGGTATGCATCCATGTTGGTGCATTGTTGTGTAGCACTTTGCAAAAAAAGCAGATCTATGATGTTTTTCTCCTTTCTGCAGCTCTCACAATCCAAGTTTAGACTCAATCATTTTTTACGTTTTGCCAACACCTTGACTCATAAGCGTGCAAGTATAAATGCAAACCCCTTCTACAGTGTAGGCCCTTTAACGCAGTACTTGAAATTAGGCTTTCACCCCAAGATTTATGGAGCCATCCCAGCACACGGTTCAGAAGGTAGTCAAACCTTCTCCCCTGTTTGGAAGTGAAGAGACAAGACAAGGAGCAAAATAAAGTGGAAAGATAATTGAATTTGACCTTTGGAGGAGGAAGCTGAGGCTGCGATAAGGGAGATCTGGGGTTTGTTGCCAGTGTTTTAACAGAAAACAGACCACACAGCATGAGAGCCGGGAACTGCTCTGAACAGCCGCAAACGGATTAGCTCTAACCAACTGACTGGACCTATTTATAAAATTGAAATCAGTATTAAAAATGTATGGCGACTGCTTACAGCGTGACTTCCCATCAATGAAGATGATTAATAGGTGATATATATGCACCGAATATTACTGCCGAAATGATAATGTCTTTCATATTCTTTCTTCTTTTGCCTCTCTCTGTCACAGGCGCACGCACAGCCGAGTGGTCATAAATAAAGTCAGCGCTGCTTAATGTTTAACTGAATCCCTCTTTGCCACCCAAGAGCTTTGTTATGAATGAGGGAAATGAACAAGTTCACACAAAGGACATTCTTATTTTGATATTCATATAAAATGCAGGCAATCTGTAACACATACAGCATGCAACCTAAACATGCATGAGATCTGAAGACAACAAATCAAATTCTGCTCTTTTTTTTCTACAACCACTTCTCTCCTCCGCCTCATTGTAATTTGAAACACCAGCCTGGCCGATGCTATCAGGTCTTCTGCTGATTTAAATGCTTTAAAAGTACCATTAGTCCTATAAAGAGAAACCCTCTTGTTCTGTGAAGCTCTTAAATATAGGAAAAACCCAATGAGCGGTCACTAGACAGTCACATTTGTTGCCTGAAGCAAAAAGACATAAGGATCTACTTGCACTTCATTGCAGAATAAGCATGCAGCTGCTTCACAGAATGAACAATGGATGCTTAAATAGAAACAAGTGTTTCTGTCCAGTGCTGCGAATTAATCCAGGGAAAGACTCTGATGAAAGATGTAGTTCAGCTTGTCCACAAAAGTCCAATGAAGTCATACTTCGACTTGCCAGTTCAATCCTGAAGTGCTGATCCCTCTAATAGGGTCCCTCCATAGAGCGATATCAATATGATACAATGGCACCACCTAGCGGCGCATATGCGCATTTCTAAAACGCATTCCTCTGCGATCATAGCAAGTACAGAATGTTTATATGTACGTGATTAAAGAGAAAAAAGATGCCAATGTCTATTGAAAATAAAATAAATAAAAAAAACTGTGTAGATGTATAGAGGCATAAATAAATACAGGAAAAAGAAAGAAACAATAGTGGGACCAAAAATTTGAAAACACAGTCAGTTTGTATATTTTCCTTGCTTCGAGATTACATTAGTTCTCCACCAGTCACTTCCTTGTCTGTTCTCACAAGCTTTTTTGTGTGTTTCTCATCAGCCCCTCGGGGGTGTTGGGGAAGCTATGAAGTGGCCTCTTTTAACCTCTCTCAGCCCACATGGACCTCAATATAGCAACAATATGAGCAACAGGCATTTCCTGTCTGTCTGAAAAAGCAAATACAGAAGTTTAGTTTGATTAGGGTGTGGGGAAAACGGCTAAGACACTGGAGAAGGGTTTCAACTACAAAATGTGTTGTTTTTTTGTTTTATGTGAAAGTAGAAAGTTTAATGTTAAAAGTATATGAAAAAGAGCCAGAAAACATGACTGGAATTCATATTATTGTGGGACAATTGCGTGTGGTGCTATGAATAACCCTGCATTCATTAAGGCTCCATTGTACGGTGGCTTATACATTCACCTAACACATGAAACATTCCTAGTACGATCCCAGTAGGAGACACAAATGGTTGTGTCAGGAAGGTCATGTGGTCTAAAGACCTGCCAAATCAAAACATGCTGGTGAACAGAGGCGTGTCCAAAAGAGAGGCGTGGGGAGGACCAGTGCCACCTAACCCATAACTGATGCCCCCCACTAAAGATATGATATATGAACTAAAGCACTACTTATATCTAAAGTACTGCTATTATATCTTACAATTAAACACAATTAGATGAGCACATGGATAGGGCTAGTAGGGATGTAACTGAGTGCATTTATTCAGGTTGAATATTCTTCTACTTTAACTAAGTAGTTCCATGTTATTCTGCTTTCTGCTTTTACTCCATTATATTTCAGATGCAGTTTTTACTCATTGTACTCAATATTGTTTAGTTTAACACTTTAGTTGCCTATTATTTTGTAAAGTAATTGTATTATTATAGCTAAAGCTACAACAATTATATAATAACAGCAATAATAACGATCCAGTTATATCATGAATAAGATTATGAAAAGTCATTCAACATAAGGAGTACTAGTTTTTAGGCCCACCTAAAAACTCTAATCAAAATTCAAGAGAAAGTGATACATTTCCTTGAAATTTTTGTTGAATATACATATAAAACAACAGGTTTTTGAATGCAAATTTTTAATGCTATCCAGTCATACACAAACAGATAAGGCCAAAGTGTGACCCACCTTCCACTGGGACACAAACTTCATTATGGTTCAGTAAATTTAGGTCAGAGTACTATCACAACCTTACTTCCTCCTATTATGGGTTTAAATTTACTTTTTTATATAAATAAATGTATATAAATATGCAACTGTACAAACTTGTCAGTAACTTCAAACTGAATTTTTGTTACTACTGTTGCCCACCTGCAGTACCCTCACAACCCACCAGGGGGCACTGGCCCACACTTTGGCAGTACTAATAATAATCATCACATTGTCACATAATAACCACTTTGTCCTGGTTCTGTAACAAGAACCAGAGCCATAGATGAGTCTGTAAGTCATGTCTTTTTAAGCCAGTTTCTACACCAAATTCCTTTGCAGCACCTCTGCTGTGCTCTTGATCTCCCCTGTGACACCCCATTCCAAAAATCCTGAAAACGCCCCTGCTCATGGCTAAGGGAGCAGCCACAGATGTTTTTTGTTTTTGTTTTGTTTTTTTTAACTAAGATTTAACAGATTGAAATGATACACACAGAGAAATAAAGTGTAAGGCTTACCCTCTGTGCTGCAGCTCAGCTTCTTTTCTCTGCTGGAGAGGGGCAAACCAAACAAGCCAGAGGGAATGCTCAAGTTTGAAGAGTGGTTATTTCCCATGTTGTCTCCCCCAGAAAACAACACTTCACATTTATCACTACAGAGCTTCTCTTGTCGTGTACAGTCTCTGCAGACTGGCGGGATAGTGAAAGTCTGCTTCTTTTATTGCTAAAACCATCCCGCCAGAAATTTGAAGGGAGTAAACACAGCCACGTGGCTTTAGCTGTCTCTTTATTTGGTCCAATAAAATCCCAGCCGGGAAGGGAAGGACGTTAGCACGTGCGGAAGGTGTGTGAGTATGCGCGCGCGGACCGTTAGCTATACACACGTGGTAGGGAGGCTTTTTTTTCTTCTTCTGTTTTTTTTTCTTTTGCAGCCCAAACGGCAGTTTCTAAAAGAGGGAAGTGGGCGTGCGCAGTAACCCCGACCTTGAAAGGTGGGCGCGAGACAGTGTTAATGTTTGGAGGGAAAATTATTTGTTTTCAAAAGCAGCTCTGCCAAAGGGCAAATAATGGAAAACTGGATTCAGTGGATTTATAACATGTTAGAAGTGCTCTCTGGTTTTGCTATGATACTGGACTTCAAGTTTGTTTAATACTTTGTTAAACACAGCTGCCATGGTGAGGGATTTTTAAATATGTAAAAGCAGAAGAAATGAGGAGTAAATGCTAAAATTTGAGCTTAATTGTCAATGTTGTCTGTAACTCCTGCCAAGGTAAAGAAGGCTTAGTAAGTAGGTAAAGGCTACAAGAACCCCAACAGCATTTATCGTCAAACCTGAAAGCCATGTATGAAAGCTGAAAGCTCAAGGGTTTCTGTTAGCTAAGCGAGCTGTTTTTCCTGTATTACATTTTTGGGGGGGGCTATTCCACTAACTGGAAGGTTGGTGGTTTTATTCCTGGCTGCTGCAGTCTGCATGCCAGAGTATCCTTGGGCAAGATACTGACTAACTGAGTGAAGGAGGCATGTTTTATAAAAGGCTTTAAGTGCTCAAGTAAAAAGTGCTATATAAGAACAAGTCAATTTAGAATTTACTTTTTTCATCAATAAATCAGTGAGCCGATAGTCAATACATTATTTTTTCCATCAAACTTTGTTTATATATCATACGAACAAGCTGCTGAGCTCCAGTAATGTCACTGCTGACCTCTCACTTTGAAGAACACCAGCTGACCTACTTCTTCTCCAAAGAGTCCTTACATAGTTTGAAGTTGTGCTTTGGGCTGGTGTCCTGCTATGGAAATAAACTGGGTCCTATCAAGCGACAGACACATGGTATGACACTGTGCCGCGAAATGGACTGACTGCCTTCTGTTGTGTATCATTCTGCATCCTGTTATTGTTTTGCCAGTGTGTTTTTCTTTTCTTTCTATTAGGGGAAGTTCACTGACATCTGGGTGAGGTCATCTGTGTGAAGTTGTGGGTCTAAATAAGTGGGGCTCTATTTGGTCCAAACTTCCTTATTCCTATCTTAACTGTTTCCATTTTTTTGTTGGTTTTATATTGATTTTGTTTTTATAATATATAGTATTTTATTAGAGTTAAAAATTATTTTTAATTATTTTTGTTAAACTGTTAGCAAAACAGAAAATGATGACTTTAAGTCAGGGTGGTAAAACACAAGGCCCGGGGGCCAGAATAGACCCAGCATAGACAGCTTTGGAAAACGTGAATGAGTGCACAGATGTTTTACCTTTAACTGTATTTCCATGGGTTTTACAGCTTTTCCTATTGAGAACGATCTTGTCATTCATACTACACCAAAGTACCCAATAGATAAACAACAGTTTACTTATTTGCTATAGCAGTATTTATCTATCCTGTAGAAAAACTGAAAAGTACTATTAAAACTAATTTTTTATATAATAAAGAGGAATAAATGTGTAATTAAACAACTTTACACTGACAGAAAGAGGATTTTTGCTGGTTTGGCCCACTCAAGATTAAAGTGGGCTGTATGCAGCTCACAATGTAACATTACACCCCTGATGTTACTGAAAAACATCAAAAACTTAGCTTTGCCTTTCTGCCTTTCAATTCAGTTCAGTTCAGTCCAATTCAGTGTTATTTATTATGCCCCATCACAACTGCAGTAGCCTCAAGGCGCTTTGTATTGTAAGGTAACGTTCCTACAATAATACAGAGAAAACCCCAACAATCAGACAATCCCCTAAAGTGTGAGAGTGGTGAAGAAAAACTTTCCTTTAACAGGAAGAAATCTCCCGCAGAACCAGGCTCGTGGAGGGGCAGCCGTATCTACCACTACCAACCGTCTCTGGTTGGTAGTGAGGGCAGGAAGACGGGACAAAATCTATCATTAAGGTAGGGTTATCACTTGAGTTAGACTTCCAAGGGCTTATGAATGTGCCAGCTGTTCCACATCTCATGTGGCAAATATCATTTCTCAAACTAAAGATTCTGATATATTTTTCCTATTAATCAGTTTTCCACCAGACTCTCTGATATTTTTTTCTATTGTAGTTAAACAAAGATTTCTCCGTTCTATTTCCCGTTATAAAGTATTATACATCACTCTGTTATATCTTTATATTTTGGTAGATTTTTGTATTGGATTGCCTATAGTAATACTTATAACAAACATATAACTTGCTAAACTTGTCATTAGGACACAGGAGTGATTCCTACTAAAAGTATGTACATGTGTAAATGTTACCAATTACAAATAATCCATGTTTTCAAAATTCCTAATCAATTTGGTGTGTTTTTTATTTAAAAAATGCTACTATTCCAAACATTGGAATAGTAGCATATTAGGCTTCTGTTTAATCTTCTGTGTTGTTACCCTTTCCTATTTTAACCTTAAGCTAATCAATGTTTCATTTCTAGTTGATCATTAACTCTACCCAATACAGATTACTGAAGTGGTCACATTGCCCTTCATCAGCAGTCTTACAGCACAGTTACTCATTAACTGCTAGAAAGTCTACAGTTTGAACGGAAATGTCTTGAGTTGGACCTATAGCAGTTCAGTCTGTCTCTTGCTTTATCCAGCTTACTTCAGCACTTTCTGTCTGTGGGGCTCAGGGGTATTTTCCGAATTTTAACTTCAATTTGAATAATGAAAGTAAAAATTTAAAAAATTGCATAATGACAATGATGTCATGTTAGTGTGAATCCCCAGGTTAGACTCATGAATGCCACATCTGTGTTAGACAGTGGGTTATTGATTTTCTACACCCACACTGATCATTTTAAAACCTCTGTGGTCCCTTGGAAACCTCAGCCTTTCAGATCATGTGGGATGATTAAGTCAAAATGAAAATATGACTTTTATGCTGAAGGCAAAAACTCGTACGCTCCTACGTTCTGTTTAGTCCAGTTACAGGTTGCGCGTCTTAGTGGTGAAACACGCAGTGTTTTCCTCAAGATGGCGCTCACACCCAATGAGCACACACTCAGTGAGAATCAGAACTCCTTTTGAGTATCCTTTCATTTCATTTGTGTGACAAGCCCCTCTGCATCTTCTCTGGACTTGTGTTTTAACATACTTTTTGTTCACTTCCTTTAGTCAACTATCACAGACTAATTCCTGAATACACAAATTCATGAACGTCGTTGAACAGACGATCCCACCGATGACAAAAGACAGCTTTAAACAGGTCATCAGTGAATAAGAGGACATGTTAATACAACGCAAAGATCATGTGTCCATCTGCAACCACTTTCAAACATTCTCGTGTGATGTGGGAACACGTGATTGAAAAAAAAAAGCTTAACAATGACTGGAAAACATAACTGTAACTGCAAATAATGTATAGGAAGAAAGCTGATATACTGTACTGCTCCTACACAATACCGTCACACACAGGTTGCCTTTCAAGTTGGGATGCTTCTTGTTGTGTCTGAACTTTTAGGTTGCTCATTAAAAGACTAAGATCAACTATTAGGACAAAACTGAACACATTTTGACCCATTTACAGTACTCTGTATGACCTCACATGAAGTATTGTCACTTGACTTGGACCTGAAAATCAGTTTCTTATTCCTCCAGCAAACTGCATCATCAGTTAAGTTTTCATAGTTCAGTCACGTGGGACCTTCTACAGCTTTTGTATGCATGAGAGGGCCACGGTTTAGATTCAGTGAGTACCATATTCTGCCCAAATGCTCAAAGCTTTATTTATCTTTCCAATACTTGCACACGTTTTTAAGCAAAGACTTGTTTTCATCAGATTTCTCATTGTTGGGCAAAGACTCAACCGGCCTCAAAATTCTCTTAAGTCTCATCTGAAATATGGGCATACTTTTAACAGGCAAACACATCTGCGTGCACCTCTGAGATCCTTATCTACACCTACATGTTCTTTGGGTGTGACATCATCCACCCAGAGTGCAGTCAGCGTAGAAGACAGGATGCCGAGCATTCCTTGAATAACCAACACAGGATCTCATTTCTGCTTGTGAACACAGACCTGACGACGCTTCAGTGAGTGGAAAAATACAGCCTCTGTTCAGTGCCTGTGGGGTGAATGAGGGTGGAATGATGGGTGCCTTCCTCCTGCCTGCGTTTGATGAGTTTTTGTGCTAATAAGTGCTTAAAAGTTGGCAGATATGCAGATTTGGTTTTCTTTATTTATTTTTATGGATGGGGGACTTTAAAATGAGGCAATGTTTTGACCCTTGTTTATTCCATATAATTGTTTTATTATAATAAAAAATCCCGCATACATCTTTTACTTCTCTTATCTGACATTCTAGGAGGGGCAGTTAAAGGAAGGGGAGTCCTGCTGGCTTCAGTGCAGCTATACATAATGTCCTTAAATTCTTTGAGTTAGTGTTTGGTTATCATGCCAGGAATCTGACCTTATCTCCTCTCCTGTCACGCAACAGCCGCTTGTCTGACCTCTATGATGTGGAATGTCACGGATGCTGGAAGTTTAAAAAAAGCATAGCAGCTTTTACAACATAAATCACCCTCTTGCTGGGTCTTTCTGTCCATTAAGTGGCTATTGAAGCAGTTTCTTTTTTTTTTCCAGTTTGGCACATTGGCCTCTTTCATGCGGCCTGTCCTCGACAGTGTCTCGGTAAAAGATTTGACCCAGCAGATGGGGCCTGTGGGCGCTGACGTAAAGATTAGAGCAAGGCATTACAATGCCTCAGACACAGGATGTTTCAGAGGCCGCCCCGTCATAGTCGCAATCCTCTTACTGATTTACTGCAGGTGCATACTATGCAGTGACATCAATGTGTGGAGTAAATCTTCTCACTTGGGATTTTGTGAGCGTGCCGGCTGTTACAAAGACACACTTGCGAAATCCAGTTTAAAGGTGTGATGAAGAGTGACAAGTGTAATTACTCTGTAATTACTCACATTACAGACTCCTGACACACTAAAAGTCACTTCTAAAGATGTGGGTAAGGTTGTGGTTTCCAGTATCTTCACTCTGTGGCATGTCTGTGTCCCCAAACATGAAAAATGGTGATTAGATGAATAATATTATTTTTGTCATAGCAGTTTGATTGGTCTTAATACATGTATTTACTTCCTTTTAACACAAGTTACAATGTTCTTTACAAAGCACTAAAAAACAGCAGGGTAGCTGGTGGACTCCAAAGAGAAGTGCTCTAATGGATATCTCAAAGTCCCCCTAATGTTCCAGCATTTCTCTGTTCCTCCTTTTGCTCTTGGGCTTCCTCTGTGGTCACCTTCTCTTCAACAAAGCACGTCACAGCAATATTCAATCCAGTTCAGTTCAGTATTATTAATGACACAACAAATCTCAAATCACAACAACAGTCACCTCAAGGCGTTTTATATTGTAAGGGAAAGACCGAACAATAATACAGAGAAAACACCAACAATCAGACAACCCCATATGAGCAACCATTTGGTGAGAGTGGGAAGGGAAAACTTCCCTTTAACAGGAAGAAAGCTCTCTGAAATCTGCTGTGACTGGTGGGGGGGTGAGGGGAGGAAGAAAGGACAAAAGACACACTGTGGAAGAGAGCCATGGTTTAATAATAGCTAATGACTCAATGCAGAGTGGTGTATAAACGCAGAGAGTGAAAAAAGGTGAGTGAAGAAGAAACGCTTGGCGGAAAGCCCCTAGCAGTTTAGGGCTATTGCAGTGTAACTAAGGCAGGGTTCAGGATCACCTGACCCACCCCTAACTATAAGCGTTATCAGAAAGGGAAGTTGTAAGCCTGATCTTAGAAGTAGAGAGTGTCTGTCTGCTGAATCCAAACTAGCTGGTTCCAAAGAAAGGGGTCCTGAGGGTTGAAAGCTCTGCCTTGCATTTTACTTTTAAATATCCTAAGAACCACAAAATAAGTCTTAAATAAGTCTGAGAACAATGTGCTCTATGTGGGAGATATGGTACTATGAGGTCTCTAAAATGGTTTAATATATTCAGCACAAATTTGGTATATATTCAGATTTAATGGGTAGCAAATGAAGAGAAGCTAATATCAAGAACCTTAATTTTCTTTTATATGTCTTCAACACAAGATCGGTGATTGGGACGTCTGAGTTATTTAGTTACCTTATGGATTATTCTTGAAATTACAAGACAAATGTGTGCTTTGTGGTCAAGCAAAACCTTATGTAGAGCAAATGGTAAACCTTCTCGTTCTCCAGTACCAGCTATCAATGAACAACATTTCCCAGTGACATTAACATGACAGTTAACCTGTATGTCACCAAAATAAACTTTAATTTCTTCGGTTGGCTTCTATAGAAGCAGCCCAGCAAACCAGCAAATGATGCTGTGAGGGTAGAGGGTACTACTTGACTGAATCTCTAAAGGTTGATTCTGTTCATCTGGACGTAGCGTTTTGTGGGAGAAACGTTTCATCACTCATCCAAGTGACTTCTTCAGTCTCAGCTCACTGCAGGTTTCCCCAGTCTTACAGCAGCACATCAAGAAGGCCCAGTTGGACTTTTGTCAAAGCTGGGAAGGCACCTAAAGAAAGCTCCAGCCGATCCAAAAGAGAAGGAAACCTGTAGTGATCCCGTATGTGTCAGGAGTATCGGAGCAGTTGAGATGCATTTTTTCTAAACACCGGGTCTCTGTGGCTTTTAAACCCCAAAACATGCTGCGCCAAAAATTGGTCCACCCCAAGGATCGGGTCCCCCGACACAAACAGAGTAAGATTGTGTACGCCGTTAAGTGCCAGGAGGATTGCCAGGATTTATACATCGGGGAAACCAAACAACCCTGGGCGAAGTGGATGGCACACCACAGAAAAGCCACCTCGTCAGGCCAGGACTCTGCAGTCTATTTACACCTACAGGCCAGTGGACATTCTTTCAAGGATGAGGATGTACACATCCTGGACAGGGAGGAAGGCTGGTTTGAGCGAAGAGTCAAGGAGGCCATTTACGTGAAAAGGGAAAGACCATCTCTGAATCGAGGAAGGGGCCTAAGGGTACATCTGTCACCATTTTACAATGCTGTGATTGCAGAACTGACCTCCCAGCCCATTGTTCCTTCAGTGGGCTGGTTTCAGTCATTATGCAAATGTACTGTTTATAAGATTTGGGGAAACCTGCAGTCAGCGGAGACTGAAGAAGTCACTTGGATAAGTGACGAAACGTTTCTCCCACAAAACGTTACGTCCAGATGAACAGAATCAACTTTTGGAGATTTACTTACCTGCATGATTGAGCATGCATCAAGACGATACTTGACTGAATTTAAAGGTTTGTATGATAAGACATTAACCAATAGGTTACTCACTCGGATAGGCTTTCTGCAAAGACTTCACTGTCATTTATTAAAGGTATGAATACACTCATACGCTCTCAAGTGGTGTGGAAGCAACAGTCAAGTCTCACTGATGTGATCTGCTCTGACTGATGTAATAGGGAGGGCTGGGATTCTGTGTCTTCTTGAACATGGCAGCTGTGTCTGACAAATTACATAACTACTTTTTTTCTCTTTTTTTCTTGGAATTGTGATCATTAAAACGACTTTGAAGGTGAGTCAGAGCCCAGCTGCTAAATGGGAGAGTCAACTGGCAAGTTAGTGGAAATGGTAAATGACGTTATGGCCGGTTCTGTCCGACTGATGCCGAGCTAAAACCAGAGGGTGTGAAAAGACAATGAAGACGATAGTCAAGGTGGCGCTTTCTATTCTTATACGAAATGTGTCGTTTTGAAAGCTCTTTTAAATTGTCTCGCTCTCACATTTGAATCATCGCTCTCACCCACACTCAAAAGTCACAGCGCTTTAATGTCCCTGACCTTGCAGTTGACTGGGGCCTTGCTTCCCCCACTCTCCAGAGATCTGCATCAGATCACACACAACGACTCACACACATGCAAAAATACACGCTCCTGCCTTCCTCCCACATTACAACGGCAACTCTAACGATGCAAAAGCGGGGGGTGGGGGGCTTGTTGGAGGAGATGTGCGTGTGTGTGTGTGGTGTGGAGGTGATTGTGGGAATGGGGGGAGAGGGCAGGGGGCTCACATATGTCTCCCCCCTCTCAAAAAAACCCCCAACGCTTTCCTGATGGTGGTGGTGTGGTAATGAATGAGCCTTTGATCGCAGAGCCATCACGTCACTGGTAATGGTTGTTGTCAGAGACTACATTTGCATTGCTGTTAGATAAGACATCAGTGCACACTCCCCCGAAACCTGGGCTTCAATGAATACAGACAGTGAGTTTGTATCGAAGGCTTCAGGGGGCTCGTCGTTATCGTCATCATCACCATCATCACCATCATCACCTCCACAGGAAGTTTGTCTCCTTTTTCTCACACCCCAGCCGTGGGTTACAGCCAATGTTTTGGCTAATTTGCAAACCAAACATATTCCTTTCCCTTTCATGGCTATCTTAGTCCCCACCTCCTCATTTAAATTTGAGGCAGGGGATACAAGGGCTTTGCTTGACTGAGCCCTGAATGCTCTTTAGTTGTCACACTTTTCCCAAACGCCTTGCAGCTGCTCCTATTGTGGCAGCAGAGGGAGGTGCTCCTTAGCTGATTCTTTGAGCCTCCTGCTGTTGCCCCGGCCTCAGAGGGGTTCATAGACGGGGAGCGTGGCCTGAACAATGGCTGACGCCATGACATCATGCTTCTTATTTTGGTCGAATCCTTATGCAGATATAAGATAGAGGATTCCATCACATGGAACAAAACAGGGAAGGGTGGTAGAAAAATAATTTGAACACGGCAGTTGACCACTTCCCATCAGCTTTGTTTAGGTGGAATATAAATGTTCCTCTTCTACTGTTCTTTTCATCCAAAATAAAGTAGTTTCACACTATGAAAACCAACTTTTTTTCCGGTTAAAAAGTTCCTTTTTTATTGCCCTTTTTTTTTTTGGTTTATTTTTTTTAACGCAAAGATATTTAACTCTTGATTTGTTGAAATTTTAATGGACTAAATGATTTGAGAGAAATAAATGAAAACGATAACACACAAACACACGTGTAGAGTTTGATTTTCCAGAATGGGAAACTGGCTCTTTCATACATAAGCAAACATGTTTATAAATGAGTTATAGAGTCATTGGATACTTTATGAGGTACACACTGCTAGTAGTGGGTTTGACATCCTTTTTGTCTTCAGAACTGCCTTCATTTTTCTTGGCATAGATTTATCAAAGTGCAGGAAGCATTCCTCTGAGATTTTGCTCCATACAGGCATGATAGCATCACACAGTTTGCATCTATGATACAAATCTCTTGTTCCACCATCATTCCAAAGGTGCTTTATTGGACTCCGTGAATGTGGAGGGCATTTGAGTGCAGTAAACTCTGTGTCATGAGTTGAACTTGTTTACATGGCTGTAAGGAAGCCATCAGAAGATGTGTGGATGGCTCCCTGTATAGATAGTCATAACCATAAATAACTAAAAAATAGGGATTTAAAATAATATGATGAAAAGGTTTTGTCAGAGGGCCAAAGATGAGTGCACTGTGATCATTATGGGATGGGGATGGTCAGTACTTAGGTAGGCTGGGAGCCCAAAGTGGGCCGAGAAAATCTCTGCAACACCCCGAAACCACCAAGGCAGGATGGATCCATGTCTTCATCTTGTTTACTACCAACTGAGTTGCTGCCATGTGTTTAGCTGATGAGATATTTGCATTAGGCAGTTCAGGTGTACATAACATAGAGGCTGGGGAGTGTGTATTTTTCTGTTGAATTGATATTCCCTGCGTTAGTGACCTGGAAATCTTTGATTATTGTTATGATTCACATTATGGAAGAGATGAGTGTTAAATGGTGGTGGGGGGGGGAGAGAAAATGCAACACTGCAACCATGTTTAAAAAAAGTCAAATGAGATTTATTCATTTGTATAAAAACAACATTAAAACAAACATTTCCAAAAATAGATAGAAATATATTACTTTAGTTAATAAATACGTCATAATGCAGTCAAAGAGGACTATGTGGCCCCATTTTAGTAGTCTTACGGGGCTCCGTCCATCTTCGTGCTGCAGCACACAGTACACATACATGAGGTATTTCACGGTCAGCTTCCCCAAAATGTCAGGATCGCCATGGCTTCATGATGTCTCGTGAGGCAAGTATTTGCATTTGAAACGGCCCCCTGTTCAACTCTAAATCTAACTATGAAGATTTCTGGCACATCTACTCCTAGAAAGAAGGGGATACATTCATTGTTCAAAGGAAGGAGAGACTTCCATGCCATGTTGGGGAGTAGATCAATATTGCTTTCTTTGACCAGTATAGAAAGCAAATGAACATATGAGAGGGTAAATGAACATTCCTGAGACAACTGTTACAGCCCTCTCTCTCTTAATGATTATGATTATCAGAAGCAGTTGCCTCATGGAGGAGGAAAAAAAAGGATTTCCCATATAAGACTAAACACAACTATCCTGTCAGTTGTTTCCCCAAGTAATTCAGGTTAGAAAGTGTGGTTAATTTTCACATTTCTCAGTTTAAACATCAATACTCAAATGGTGGTTCTCAAACATCCCTTTGAAATGATGAAAAGCCAGGCTACAGAGATTTGACCAGCAGATCACATAGCCAAATGATCTGACCCTGAAAACAATAGGTGCCCCTTCTGTAAGGCGATACCAGCATCACCATAAATGGATAATAATCAGAAGCGCAGTTTTGTGAAGTCACGCTCGAGTTGCCGTTCAAGTCCAAACAAAGTGTCTGCTGACAAACCCTTTCTTCAGCAGCTGGGAGACGTGGTGATGGGACTGTGGAGGAATGAGAGCTGACCGGCAGAAGTGTGCACGGGGATGGAGACGGGGAAGTTGAATACTGTGCTGCTGCCGCCGATAGCTGGACTGCCAGCCTCTGACGAGCACGTCGACGAGGCCAGGACCTGGGACTCGAACTGCAGGAGCTGACCCATGAAGCTGAAGTTTGGGGAGATGATGCTGCGGCGCTGCTTGACAAACTCAAAGGCCTCGTCCAGCTTCACGCGGTTGGTCCGCATGAGGTAGGCGAGGCAAATGGTGGCGGAGCGGGAGATGCCGGCTTGACAGTGAACAAACACCCGGCCTCCTTTGTTTCTCACAGAGTCTGAAGATGAGAAAGAGAAAGGGAAAGAAAAGTTAGTGGAGTGTAAACACCTGCGAGGTTGTATCAGGGCTGAACTCCTGGCTGTCACAGGAAACCACAAGCACCAAAGTCTTTGCAACACTTTGATATTCTATTAAAATTTGCCAGTGCTCATTACGACACAGGAACACAATAAATGGCGGAGCAGGGTGCGAGCCAGTGGGGGCCGCTACCAAAGGAGGCAGACTGAATGCACAAAAGAAGGGGGATAAACCCCTGCTGGCTGTATTGATCTGGGAGGAAAACTGACATTGAGTGAGGAGAAACTGCCTTTTGTTTGGCCAGAACAAAGAGCAGTGTGGAGGGAGCTATTCAAGCAGCCAGTCTACCCACCACAAACTAGCTTGGAGCTGCTGCTTCGCAATTGATCAAAAAAAAAAAAAAAAAAAAAAAAAAGGAGGGGGGGCATCCTATTTTCTATGGCTGGGAGGTGGCAATGATGTAACCGCATTGTGCCTGAGCAGGGAGCCTGTGCCGAGCCAGCTGGTCGATTTTGGAGGGAACTTTTTTTTTTTTTTAAATCTGGGGGAAGGGGTTTGGTGTTTGTGTTTCTCCTCATCAACAACTATGCTAGGTGCTTTGATTTAGCAGAAAGGGCGTGCGAAGAGAGTAAACGTGATGATGTACTCACCGATAAATTCGATCGCCTCATTGAAAAAGGAGCTGATATCAGCTTTGTGGTTGTCCTCGACAGGGATGCTCTTGTAGAGGAAGGAGTCCTCAAAGTGGTTGGGGCAGTTGGCAGACACATTGATTAGAGCGGTGATGCCAAGCATGTCCAGCATGTCTTTTCTAGAGGCATGGTAAGCACTACCAAGGTAAAGGAAAGGCAAGATCTCCACTGGACCGCCCTAGACAACCACAACAAAAACAAAAAATCAGTCATAAATATAAAAGTCCAACAGACAGAAAGTGACAGAAACTGAGATTATTTTTGCTTTTTAATCTTTGACTACAATAAAATACCAACCTGGTCATATAGCGGTGTATTGCAAGGGCTACTGTTGGTACCAGCACTGTCAGGATGGTTGGAGCTTAGAGGCAAACTAAGTCCCTGTGGAGGGGAGGGTTTGGTACACATTTCTGGATACTCTGTAGAAAATGTTTCAAATCCGCCTAAAAAGGACAGAAAAGAAACCACCAAGGTTAGATCACACATCTCAACAAAGACGTTTTAAATACAGCTCTCCAAAAAGGTGACAGCTGCTCATGGTGCTATTTTGGAACATCGTTTACTCCAAGCACCAGCTGTTATGGTGACAGGTGTAATCGTCATTTATTGACCTCGTTGTCAGGAAACAGTAAAACAACTCTTTAAACTACTTAAAACTCGGAGTTTTCTTACCTTTCAGAATAAAAACACTGGCACCGCAGGCGTGACGACACAGGGCTGTAGCAGCAAGCATCATTGTGCCGTCTTTCTTCACTTGGCTTAAGTCCAAACTGCGATCGTCGAGCAGTACCACAGACTGGTACTCCCCGGAAAGGAGCCGGTTCCTGATATCCTCGTTGGGGACGATGTGTTCAAGTCCCAGACCGCCCCTGGCCCTCCTGCGCACTATGGTGCTGAAGCGCACGTTGGTGGAGCCCGAAATGTGAGAGGAGTTGAAGGATAGAAAAGAGCGACAGTCCAGCACTAGGCAGCCCAGGACTTCACCCTCCAGCAAACCACGGAGGGAAGCGCAGTCGATAGTGGGAACCTCCATTATGACCATAGTAGTACGGCGGGGGAGAAATGTTAAATCCAAAAACATAAAGTTACGACGGAAGACAAAACTTAGGTTTGAGCCGACTTAACAAAGGTTGTTCGTCCAAGTGTTATTTGAAGCGCGGAGTCCTTTGTTCCGGTTAGCTTGTTTAAAAAGAAAAAATCAAAAACATGAAAAAGTTTTAAGACGATCTTAAAACTGGTCCTTTCTTCTTCTTTAGAGTAGCCTATTCGGCAGCCCCAGGCTTTTATTTGTCTTCTTAAGTTAAAAAAAAAATTAAATGTTATAGTGAGCGCGTCTGCTTGCCAGTGCCTTTCAGCCCGCTTTTATAAACCCGTGGTTGTGAATGAGAGCTCAATGACGTCAAGGGGACCGCCCTCTTGGATGTCTGCCAATTCTGCGAACGTCATCGCCGACCGTACCGTGTGCACGAGGGCAAAAGAAGGCTCGCGCACAAGCAGGACATTTCTGTACGCGTCCTGCACGTACGCGGGCACGCGATGTTGACCAACTTTAATCATTAGCGGCAAATGTGTTTTCTTTCTTCAGTGTGTCAACGTTAAACTGTTATAAAGCTATTCTACTTTAATACATTAGGCTGCTAATTCACCAAATTAAAAGTACAATTAACACCAATTTACAGCCTTCTAAGTGTTTACACATCTATTTGTCCTATGCAGTAATTTATAATAGGTGCTTTATGATTGTTTATTTCAGTGCATGCTGCCAGTGTCTTAAAGGTTTTTAATTGTTTAATTCTGGTTCATGTAAAGTCCTAATTTGAAGATCTGCATGTCAGGAAAAAGAGGAATTTGCCAAACCTTTCCATGATGTTATTGCTTAATTAGATTTTAAATTCGCCTCTTCATCTGAGAGTTGACAAATAACAAGATAATAAATAGATATCTGCCACGGGTGCCATAAAAGTTTACACATTGTTTTTATTAGTCAGCGGTACATAGTGTTCAATGCCCCGAGAGCAACGGCTAACCATAAAAGTTAATCACTATATAGAAATCTGAAGTCCAGTAAATTTCCACATGCTTAGAAACAAAACAGTGGATTGCCAGGAAGGCAACAGCAGATGGAGATCTCTTGACCAGCTACTTTTGTTTCATCCATGATCTAACTGGAAAAGATGGGTGACATGATGAACTGTTTAAGTCAAAATGAGAGTATGTTTTTAAAAAAACAAAACAAACAAAAAGCTCTGGGAAACCCTTTTCATTTGTTGTTGTGGTTTGCTGACTCAGTACGGACAACACTTCTCTTTCATAATAAGGAAGCTGGAAGATCACTGTTGTTAGAGACCGTGTGTCTGTTGACTAGCCCTACTGTCTTGAAACTGAACAGCAGACACACGTCACGGTTGTTTGGTTGTGAAACAAACATTTACCAAGCAGAGGTGAACGTGTGATATTACAACACTGGACTTTAGGATACCATAACAGTCGCTTATTAAAAAAATTAGGTCACCTAACATATTTACATTTTTTCTTTAATTGTCACACTGTTTTATCAAATAGGTCATGATGTCATTATGACTTTAACCTGACTGAGTGTGGACTTTCAGGCTTGGTGAGTTCACACCTGTCCTGTTCCTGAGCGTCCCTTTGACTTCAAGCAAGGAGGGGTGAAAAAATGAATTTGTTATCTAAGAATGGAAGGAGGCAGAGGAAGGTAACCAGTCACGGTTGAGTGCAGAAAAACTCTCCAGCCGGTTTAACCTCACACTCATGTGAGATGAGTCACATCTCACACGAGTGTGAGCCTGTGAGGAGCTTGCAACAAAGCAGGAATGTTACACACAACACAAGGACGTAGGGTCAAACAGTCTCCAAAAACAGTCTGTACCCAAACATTTTGTCCTTGCAGCAAATCCGCCTTCCTTCCACTTATGAAGCAACAGGCGTTATAGTTAAGGCAGAAACGGGACACCTGACTAAGAGGTTAAGACAGACAGCCAGAACAAAACAAAAGCAACCCTGTGAATCAGTTTTGTACTTTCTTGAGGTAAGAGGTG
>NW_005187402.1:8479495-8481087 GCF_000239375.1 Pundamilia nyererei | reverse complement strand
ATCTGGTGTGATACTGGCTTACAAAATATTCTCGGATATTAATTCAAGTTTTACTGGCAAAAGCCAAGTATCATATTTCACCATCTGCAACAGTGAAGCTGGTATAGTTTTCTCCTTTTGAAGCTGCATGAGTGGCTGTATTATGCGTCATCACTGCAAAACGAGACCCAAAGGATACAGTGGGAAATACTACAAAGTCAGGTGTTTTTTTTTATGTATGTCAGGATGTGAATGTTTTTCTTTTTTTGCCTTTTGTGTTGCAGCCATGCTAGATCAGGAAATGAAGCGTGGGTGTGGTTGTCACTTGGGTACAAAGTAAAGATGTTCAGTTAGGGGATGAATAAGAGCCCATGACTCAGGGGACCTTTGAACAAGTAGCTGAGATTGAAACAGAAACCAGGAGATGATGGGTTTAGGACTGGTGTGAATATGCCTAATTTCTCTGCGGTCATCATGACCAGAAAGCTGGACTTTGCTGTGAGCACGGCTTGATGTATGTGTGAAACTGAATATTAAAAGTGAGCACTGTAAGTAGTTGAAACCATTGCTTTGTTTTCATTCCCATAATAACAGCCTGTAACCAACCAGCGTTCCCATGCAGAAAGGGAAGTGAAACAGAGGATGACAAAGTGGCATTTCCTGTGGTCAGACCGCTCTGTCACTTGCTGACATCTGTGCCTGATTACTGTCATTGTCACTACGGGCTGCACTGAGACATCACTGGGAAAACACAGGGCCTATCCTGTCTTCTAGTGTCTCAACAACAGACCACTTTTCTTTGAGCCAAAAATATTCTGTTTCTTGATATGAGAGTATATGTGTGTGTGTTAAGGAAAGGAAAGGAAAATACCTACAGTGGAAAAAACTTTAACTGATAGATTTGATGGATTTTTGGTAGGAGAGCAGCAGATGCATTTCTCAACCATACCAGCCTGACGTATAGGTCTCAGTTTCAGTTTTGTGGTGTTATTTTAGTCCCCTAGAAATTTGTACATGATCGCAATGGATGTGAACCAAACTCATAAGTAATGTTACTGTAAAAACTCACATATTCTCCATTCATTTGTCAGACTTGGAAAAGCTTAGCCGAGGGCTGTTTTGCTTGAAAAATCTATTTTTACTACACATCAGCTGATTTTCTTTCATGGTGACCTTTTTTTCATTTTTGCACGTGAAGGGTAATCTGTGTTGGTCAGATAATGTGCAGGCTTTTGTTTACTTGCCAAAAGGCACAGCTGATGTACTTGGAGTCAACGTGGGAGATTAGATGCTAGCACAGTAATACCTCTATTAGTTTTATTAGAATGGCAATATGATTTATATCACATAGACGCCTCGAGCAAAGTAGTAGTTAACACATGCTGCTTGGCAAGCGTAAAGGTTGTTGATTTGATTCCAGCTAAAGACATAAAACCCTCTCTGGATTGCGTCAAGAAGAGCATCTGATGTAAAACTGCCAGATCAAATGTGCGTAGTTACTCGCCATGGCGGGAGGGGGGGGGAGAGAAGGGCAAAGTGTCTTACTTACTTTTAGAAGTAAGAACAACATGAATAACAGTAATGATAAAAACCCATGTTCTTTTATTAAATAA
>NW_005187402.1:8463371-8479127 GCF_000239375.1 Pundamilia nyererei | reverse complement strand
ACACACACACACACACACACACACACACACACACACACACACACACACACACACACACAAATGCATTGGGGGCGTCTTGGTGTTGTGGATCTTGCCCAAGGATTCTTTCATAAGGATGCTTTGAGAATGTAGGGATTCATCCACCAACCTTCTGATAGAGTCCTCCTTAGATACAGCCACTGAGGTGGCAGAGTTTTATGTTTATAAATTTTCATTTCTTGGTAAGAAGGAGTTGTTAGCATTATTTTAAAAAAAGGGGAAGAGAACCTTTTCCTCTATGGCAATTTGGCACAGGTGGTAGAGCTGGTTGGCCACTAATCAGAAGGTTGGTGGGTTAATTCCTGGCTTGCTATGTTCTCATGATGACATAATGCTTGTATGAATTTGTATATTGAGGCATGTTGTAAGAAAATGAGCAGAAAAGTGCTACACAAGTATCAGTGCAGACCAACTGGGAAAATCAAAGAATGAACTAAAGTTTTATTGGGCAAGATGCTGAACCCTGAGTTACCCACAATTCATCCATCACTGCAGTGAGGGTGTATGTGAATGTCAGCTAAATATTTACTTTTAAAATGTGTAGGTGAATGAGACTTGGAGTAGTACATACTTTTTTTAAACATTTTTAAAATATTTTTGTTCTCTTGCTGCACATATTAAAAAAGAAGGCGAAAAATAAGAGTAAGAGCATAACACATGGATAATACTGGATTAAATTTGAGTTTTGAGCAGTTTGTATTGCCCATTTTTGTCATAAAATTCACAATTCCTTTTCCTCTTAAAATTCACGTTACTAAATAAAAAAAAACACTCTATAGTTTTCAGTCAATAAAATTATTTTTAAAAATGTGATCGTATTGCACAAGTTCATCTTTTGTTAATCTTAATGTTAATTTTTAATTATTTCTTAATTTAAAAAACGTTTTCCCATTCATGTTTCGGCCCATTATAATACGGCTGCATCACTCGGAGGAAGAAGAATCATAGTGAACAGGAAGTACATCTTAGCCAATCAGCTTCTGCAAAGCGTCCTAAGCTGACGTCAGCCCGGTACCCATGAACAACCGGTAGCGTTGAAGATAGTATGGTCTCCTGTTGTTTGTAGTTTTCTTCTTTTTAACGCCCCTGTCCAACGTGCAAACATCATGACTTTCGATGTTAGGAGGTGAGTACGGGGGGCTTCCGGTTCTTTGTGGCGGGATATGAAGTGGAAAGTGGTGGTCTGCTGTCTGTGAGCTCTAGATGAATTAACAGTTGGCTCAGCATCACATGCTACTGAGGCAGCCAAAGTTATCACAATGATGTGTTGCGTTTGACATGAGCGAGCTCAGTTTTTAAAAAAAAAGAAACATTTTTTTTATGCACGGGTTTTTCGTTAAGTCGCCGCAGTGATGCTCGGGTTTTTGTGTGGGTTCGTTTTTTTTGCGCATGTGCAAATGTCCTCGACCAGCTTTGCCAGACGTGCGCCCGATTACAATCAGCACGGTTGGTTTGGTTTACAAAAGAAACTGTGTAACACGTTCAGTACACAAACATCAAAACATTCAGTCATTAGCCACCAATAAACAGTGAAACCGGAACACAGCCATTGCAGAGCCATTCAAGCTATTAATCTGCAACTTAAACTTGTTTGCCACACTTTCTCTACAGGGCTGTTAAACCTATCAATAGAGTACGGCCAGTTAGAATAAAAAAACAGGATGTTTGCATTGCCCATTTGCACAATGCTCACTTCATCCTGTTTGCCAGTGCCAAGACAAATTTAGTAAGAACACATTTTGAGCCAGCCTTTAGATTTTGAATGGAAATCTGCCATATCCACAGTCACAACTGTTAAGTTCACAGAGATGAAACTTCACACATTTATACAGAGTCTAAAATGGTATCTGATAAACTCAACTGCAGCGTGTTCTGGAAACCAATTAAACACATACAAAACGTATCTCTTCAGAGGCTCTGAATAAGTAATGTATTACTTTTGCAGTTATCCTGTTGCTCACCAGACCCAACAAAAGTTATTTCCTAACAGTATTTTAACAACGCAGCTGCTATATTGAAGAAAAACATTTAGCAAAGTCATAAACAAAATATCTTCTATGCATTTTATTTTGACAGCAAATTAAGTTGTAAAGTGCTTGTACTTGTTAATAATATTTATGTTTCCTGCCTGTGGATTGCATTGTTACATTTTGGGCTTATTCAAGTGCCTTTTAGTTGTTTGTCTGTTGGTTTCTTACCATCTAAATTTAAAAAAATTTTCAAAACACTATCTTTGACACACACAATTAATGTAGCACAATATTTGAGTATGGACTGGTTCTAACCGAGCACTCAAAGTACCTTTTATTGTAAATGGTAAATGGCCTGTATTTGTATATAGCTTTACTTAGTCCCTATGGACCCCAAAGCGCTTTACACTACATTCAGTCATCCACCCATTCACACACTGGTGATGGCAAGCTATATTGTAGCCACAGCTGCCCTGGGGCGCACTGACAGAGGCGAGGCTCCCAGACACTCTGACCACCACCAGTCTCTTGAGCCACGATCGTCCCTTACTACAAGCTTTAGTCACCCATTCACACAGTGCTTTGTTCTATGCCATCTGGAGGAGTATGGGGTTCACTCCCTTGCCCAAGGACGTTTTCGCAACTTTACCATGACCTTCCGAATAGCAGATGACCCGCTCTGTCTCTTGTGCAGAGCTTGTGCAGTTAATCTTACCAGGGAGTCACATTTAGGGCCTAATTGTAACATTAATTCTTACTGGTAGCAGTTTATAAAGAGAGAAAGTTCATGTTGAGCAGAATTGAGTTTGGCTTACTAGCGCAACAGTTACAGTTTCTCACATGGACCCTAGGAAAAATCAATTGCCCATCCCAGGTCCTGAGCCACAGCTTCCATTAGTAAATGTGATGTCATTTGCTGATAGGTCAATAGGAACCAACAAGGCTCATATGTGACAATGTTTCAGATAATCCTCCAGCTCTATTTAATGTGAAGTAATCACAGTTTTCAGATAGCTGTATAGCTGTGCTGAATGTTAACGCAGAAAAATCGGACAGATTGATGAAAATGATCAACAGCACGGTCAAACTGGAAATCAGTGTCTGTCATCTTTTTCCAAAGATTACAGCTGTGTTGTGCTGACAGAATGATTTTACTACAGAAGAAAAAACACTCTGGATGAACTGTGTGTCACAAGAGGTCAGATTCTCATCGTTGGATGCTTTGCTTGATGCCTCGATCATACAAAACCCGCATTGCAACAGCTAGAAAAGGCTTGAGTAACTGTTTCGAGGTGTTGTCCTTTCAAAAATACTGCAGGGTTAGTCACCAGCGTGAGGGTGTGTAACACTTTTTGGCTACCATAGATTGCACTATCCACAAAAGTAGGATGTATTCCCAGAATGTGCATGTTATTCATTTCAAAGCGCACAACAAATAAGCTAAAGTGCGAAGCTGGTGTTTTTCTGTCTTTATGTTCATAAATCTGATGAGCAAAAATAATAAGGTGCTAATTTAAAATTTAAAACCTAATTGCATGTACACATTTTCATTTCTTTAAAAAAAAAAAGACACACAGCTTTCCTCAAAGAGTTACTTGTGTATTTGTTAGGGACTATTTTAAGCTCTGGATTAATGTACAGTTGGTGTTCTAGGTTTTTTTATTATTTTTTTTCCCCAGCAGCAGGATGGTGTACACATATACGGTCTTGTGTTCCCCTTCTAATATGTGGTAGTAAATTTCTAGGTTTGGTCTTTTCTAGAAATGCGTATCTTTCTCAGCTGCTGTAGATTGACATTTCAACAGTAATAAAGTTCTTCCACAAATGCCAACTTCCAACAATGAGGATCATCTCATTCAGGATGACCGAACAGCGTCACTGAAGGAACGAGTGAATCACCGAAAGGCTTTTATGCCCAAGTTTAATGTCCTTTAGATTATGTCATTTATTGGCACAAGGACATTTTGTGTTAGCCAACCCGATGATCTGCTGTGTTTATTACATGGTCACTTTAGAGGCTTAATATGGATTCTCCCTGTTTTTTCAATAATTGCAGTAATGACTTTATCGTAACAGCAGTTGGGTTACCTACGTAAAGAGAGAAGTATTGCTTATATTCTGTGGTGTAAGGTGTGAAAAGAAGAACCTTGATCGTCTGTAATGTGGGTTTACTCGGCTATACATGGAACAAACTACTGACTCACCGTGAGTCATTGCCGAGATTCGGCTTATTTATTTAAGACCCTTGAAAAGTAGGCTTGTGTTTTCGTGTCATGGTGTTAACAGCTAGATGCTGGTACATCATGTCCTCCCTAATCACATAACATCTGAGCAGTGAGATGTGACGGAAGGAGATGTGTTGACTGTAATTCAGGAAATTACGAATGTAAGTGGTACACTGAGATGTGAACCCTTGAACCTCATCATAAATATTCATGAAGTGTTCTGAGTAGAGATAGTTTGATAAAACCACAGTGTCGCACAGGTTAAAAATACATATACTGAAAGTTTATGTCAGTCTTTTTTTTTTTTTTTACACTTCAGTAAGTGTATAGTCATGTTTTTCTTTAAAGTATATTTTCTTTAATTTAAATAACTCCTGGATCTTTTAAATATTTTTTTAAATTGCTGACTTTAAAAGGTTTAACTTTGTAAATTGTACTTTATTATAATAAAGTTACTGACTACATTTTGAAGCTGCGATCAAGGAAATAAGAAACTTTTTAACCAGTTACTTTAAAAGTCGAAAAGCCTGCAGCTCTGCTCTGCTCTGGATTCCACTCTTTATGTTCTCGGATTAGTTCTCCACACTCTGGACTCTCTACTCAGTTCAGCTACGGTTCCCCCGCTGCTCTGCACAGCAGGTGACCCACCTGTTTCCATGTGTCCACAACCTGCTCTGTCACTA
This sequence comes from Pundamilia nyererei, assembly GCF_000239375.1. Lineage (NCBI taxonomy): Eukaryota > Metazoa > Chordata > Actinopteri > Cichliformes > Cichlidae > Pundamilia > Pundamilia nyererei. The sequence continues at coordinate 8,474,210 of NW_005187402.1, read as the reverse complement.
CTCAATATTCCATCCAGTCAGCCGGCAGTAATTACTTCTGCTAGCCACTACGATGATGATAACAGACGGCTAGTGTAGCTAATTACAAATCATTAAACTGCTTAAGTTAACATGTGTGACAACCAGGTTAACATTTATGCTAACTGTTTAATACTTGTTGAAGCTTTACTAGTGTCTGAAGTTTCTCCTAAACTGTTGTTTAGTGTAATGAACATATTAATTTTACTAATGAATTCATTAACCTTTGTCACCTCAGAGTGAACACATTGTAGGACTGCTTAAAAATTTTACAATAAGTCTCTTTAAAAAAAAAAAAGAAATAGTTTAGCTGTGAGGCAGTAAACACAACTCATTTTGGTTACTGTCAAGTGAAAGTTGTGTGTTGTGGCCTTGTCTATTATTGTCCTTTTGTGGTATAATCTTAAATCAGACCTTTATTTACCTACCCCTGGTTTGAAGTGCAGGACACTGTTTGTGAAACAGCGGTGTTATTCCAGTAGGATGACATGATCACAGTATGTTTTTACTTTAATGTCAAAGCAAAATGACGTATGTGAGCGAGGAAGCGTGTCTGCATGCAGCTTATTGCTTTTAACTAGTGAATAGTGTGGTTACATGGGTCACCTTTTAAAATCAGATGATGTGTAATTCGAAATACTTGAGCCAATATTGTATGTGGAGTCAGTGATAGTGATGTCATATTGTTCTTTTTTCTTTTTTTTTCCAACACCTTCAACTGTTAAAAACAAAGATATATGTGTGTGTGTGTATGTATGTGTGTATGTATATATGTATATGTCTGTCTGTCTCTATGTGTGTATCTATGTATATGTATAGATCCACAGATACACATGTAGTTTTTATAAGGGGAATTTATAGCTTTTGTTTAAAGAAAAAAAAAATCCTGTCCACGTAAGCAATGCTATGGAAACTATCTCAGGCCTTATGAAAATACAAGAACTAATGTCATGCATTGTCAGGAGCACACACGTAGTGATAAAACACTAGTTGTATGGAAATGCTAGCCAATCAGAAGCCTGACTTAAAAAAAAAAAAGACGGTAAAGGCTCACACATTTGACACTGAAAGACAACAAGGAGTATTTTAAAAGCTCAGTCTACATGTGTACAGAAGGCAAAAATGCACAGAAAAAGGTCAATTTTCTAAAATACATGTGCATGTAGCTGAACTGTTTCTCTAATTAAGCTGAAAAAAACCCCTGTATTTGTATAACCAAGAATAATCCAAATATATTCCAGATGCACTTCCTTTATGTAAAATGATCCTTTCCTGCCATAATGCTGAACTTGACAAACTGCACAACTCGCATATTCATAAAATGAGCTCAGTTGTTTTACGTTCTTATCAGTGGCTGAATACATATCTCGAACATCTCTGTTCCAAATAATACCAGTATGACCACAATCTGCCTTCAGCCTTAGTCTACTCATACCATCTACACCGCAGAATGCGTAAGTAATACTTGAATAAACTCCAAAGACGTGGAAAAGACTAGAACTTGACTTACAAGGCCTTCACATGGTGGGGATGTATATCATTTTGCTCCACCTGTCAGGTTGTTTTATGTGAGGAAAGGCAGTGCACATTATCTATCTACATTAGTATGGATGTATACTGTGATGATATACACATAGAGGAATGCTGAATGAGAGTTTTGGGATCTAGGAGTGCTTCACATTAAAACAAAGGCGTTAAAGCAGGAGGTTATGCAACATCGAGAGAAGAAACAGAGGTGGATTACAGGAAGCCCACCCTCATACTTCCTCCCCGGCCCTGCGTTGCATTAGCTGTGATTATTTTTCTGGACGCTCTAAGTGGAAGAAATGTAGACAGATGTGATTGTTTTGGTAGGAGACTGCTAAGGAGAGTTGAGTGGGGAGATCGGGGTGTGGGAGGAGTTTGCACAGTCAGCCAAAAGATTTTTCACTGCCCAAAAAGGACAAGCGCAAGAAGTCCTGAACCGAAATAGTTTTGGTGTTTAGTAGCAGATTTTTTTCTCCTTCCTTTTTCTAGCTCCCAAAATTGGCAAGAACAGTATTTCACAAGCAGAGTCGATTGTGTCAGGTGGAAATGATCTTCCCATCTCTTAAACGCTGATTTACGAGCAGTTTAAGAAAGGTATTTTTAGAAATATCCAAAAATGTTAAACTGAGGATTTTACCGAGAGTAAATCAGCAGTTCTTGTATCCACTTACTGCCAAGAAGATGAAACCATATGATTTAAAGTTGTCGGTGAACTTGTGTTTATGTTTCTGTGTGTGTTTTTGTTTGCTTTGTGTATGTGTGGAGTGTTAGACCTTTGTTGGGGTCAGTTCATAATTACAGAGCAGACATTCAAAGGAAGAGGTTGTAACCCTGTAAAAGTGCGTGTGTGTGTTTGTATGTGTTGCGGTTGGCCGTCTGGATCTGTTATATATAATGGCGGACGTCCAAAGCTAACATTCCACCGCGCTTCTGTAATATCGCAAGGCATGATGGGTACAGAATGTGCAACATTTTTCAGCACATAATATTTACATTTGCTATATATTTCTTTTTGTCTCTCCTCAGATTTGATATCTACAGGAAAGTGCCAAAGGATCTCACCCAGCCAACATACACAGGAGCTTTCAGTGAGTAGTCCTTCACTCACAGGCCAAAGTTATGAGCATCTACTTTAAGGTTTTCATTTTTTTGTAATTTTTTGGGGGGGGATTTTGTTCCACATATGTGAAAGGAATTCCTGAATCTTGCTTCTATAAATGGAAGATGCAAAATGTGGCAAAATAAGATGTGAGACGTAATCACTTTTTCCAGTGAAAGTTAACTGAAAAGGTCATCCTTCGTGACTGTACAGCTGCTTGCAGTAGTTTGACATCAGCCAAAACACTCGTTCTGACTGCTCTGGCTGCTGGTAGCAAAATCTGCCTCTGCTGGACTTTGGTTTGTGTTAATTCTCACTCTAAGTGTAAAGGCGAGAAACCATATTTTGAACAAATAAGATGGCATGTGTTAATGTTTGTGCCATAGGTGCTTAGATTTGTGTGTATGGGCTATCTTTGTGCTGATTAAGGCTACGTCTACACTAATGCGTTTTCGTTTTCTCTCCGTTTTGGCCTCCCATCCACACTGAGACGGCGTTTTGAAAGCGCTCTCGAAAACGAATAGATTTGAAGACGGTGCGTTTGCGTCGCAGTGTGAACAGTGAAAACGTAGACTTTCTAAAAATGATGATGCATTTCAGTCATGTGATTGCAGTCATGTGACCAATTAAACAAAGATAGCAGAGGGCATTATACAGCAGTTGTTTTGTTTGCTCTCAATTTTCACAGCCCTATTAAAGATTAATATCAGTTTGTACCAAGGTTATTATCGTTAACGAAAACTAACGAAATAACAAAAACTAGAAGTGAAAAAATATTTTCGTTAACGGAAATAAAAATAAAAACAAGACTTTGCAAAAAAAGGAAAACGAACTAAAACTGTAATGAGTGTTCACAAAACTAACTAAAATTAACTGAATTTATAGCAAAAATGTGTTTAGTTTTCATTGATGTGTGTGTGTCATACAATAGTCTAGGGTGAAAATGAAGTTTAGTTTCCAGGTTTTTTTTCTTGCTGTGTCTCATTATGCCAGCAGGTGGCAAGTACGTTAGTCGAGTCGTCTGTGTTGCTGCTCTGTCCCACGCAGAATCGTGTCAGCAAAAGTCGGGAGAAATCGCTACAGTCCAATTTCAGATTACTTTGAATATGATTGTGTTTTAGATAAAAGCAAGTGTCTTGTACTGGAATGAGACAAATTATGCGGTGCATTTCTAAAGGGGAAAAAAAAATCCCACAAACCTTAAAGTGCACTTGAAAACCTCGCACAAGAAGGCTAACCAGGCTTACCTTGAGAAGGTAAGGGAGCACGCCCAATCCTCATCCCCAGAAACAGAAGCTTGCCCCAGGCAAGGCAGCGTGATGCATCCCAAGTGAACTCCACAAAAAACATTAATGCAGTGCTTCCAACAGCGACCCAATGGCTGCTAGTTGGTCAATTCGCAGGAACATCACAAGCGAGAGGAAGCGTTGGTGAATATGTTTATTGAGCCTGGGATATCTACACAACTGTGTGAGTCAGTTGCCTTCCAAAAGTTTAGCAAATCACTTGAACCAAAATTACGAAGACCCAGTGCTGCAAGAGTTAATAGTCTCATTGGGGCCAAGATATATCTTTTATAGTTGCCTGGTATCAATGGTTGTTCATCTGCCCTAATTTTATTTATTTTTTAATAACCCATAGGTTCCCTATAGGTGGGAATGCGAGTTGTCTGTCACTGCGTGTTAGCCCTGTGACAGACTGGCGACCTTTCCAGTGTGCAGGGTATGGTAGCTGGAATAGCAACATACCCAAGGATAAGCAGAAGATAAAAATAAAAACTAAACTAGCAAACAAATGGTAAAAACTAATTAAAACAGATATAAAATTGAAAATCTGAAGTCAAAACTAAATAAAAATAAAAACGAATGAAGATTGCAAAACTATTAGCTTTTCTTCAAATTATTTAATTCTCACTCGCTCTTGCTACTTTGTACTTCTGTGTTACTCGCAGCAGCAACTTCACCTCATTGTCAGTCCATTTAAAAAATTTTCCTCAACCTTTTGCTGCGACGTTTCAAAGAGCCGGCAAGTAAATAAACGGCTGACAGAAATGAGGCAGGCCGAATCATCTGGCGCTTCACGCATGCGCAGGACTGGAACGTAAGCGTTTTCGGCCGTTTCAAAGTGGACGCACAACTCTGTGAAAATGACTGAAAATGCTAGTGTGGACGCGGAGTGTTTTCAGTAGAAAACGCCATTTTCAAATCTATCCGGGCTCGTGTGGACGTAGTCTAAAGGCCTCAGCTTATTTCCATAGTAGAGTCAATCAGTTCACTTTAGTGTAAATGTCAGTGTTTAATTTCAGTGTAGCTTTTAGTAACTTTAGTATTAATATTTTAGTAGTTCAGAATGGGTGTTGCAAAATGAACACAGCACTTTTTGATTATAGTTGACTCACAATTATAGACATCTCAAATGAAATAAAGGTATGCAACAAAGTAGAACTACAACATACTATTTTTGTTCACTATAATAAAAAGAACTTGCTCAACTTTACATAAAAAAAAAAAGTAGAAACATACTAATTGTTGAATATCAGAGCTGCTAAAAACTATTTTTTTAAGCTAAGCTGTGTAAGCAGGGCTAACCTAGCATCATTTATCCTCTTGGCTTGTTCACCTGTTTAGTGATTCACTTTTTTAGCAATAGTTAATTGAAGTATATTAACAGGAACATTTGCTTGTCATTAATCAACCAGACTGAATCAACCAGAAAAACAAAAACAAAAAACTTTCATCTATAGCTAGCCCATCTTTATGCTAATTACATTCTAGCTCTGGCATACAATACACCAGCTAGTTAAAACACACACACACTTTAATCCAAAGTTTGTTTTTGGAGGCATAATGGACTTTGTATTTTTTTTTAACATAGAGCACTGTACAAAGCTCTGAATCCACCACACATTGCTTTATATTTTGCATGGAAAGTGGGTGCAGTAATTCTAACGAGACACTCGCTGTTGTACCTCTCTCCAAACGGTCGGGTGCGAGAAGTAGACTGAAAATATGTGACAAATGTGCAGCCAATGTCCAGTGAAAAGCATAGAAAGACCTTCAGAAAGCCTGAGGAACTATTGTTCTCTTACAATAAAGTCTGGCTCCTTGGAGTTAAAATACAAAGAAATTAACGGTGACTCGAGACTGTTGCACAGTACTTTATTTTGATTACTCTGATGTCTTTAAACCGCCTCATTCTTAACTCAAAATGACATTTGAGTCCTAGCAGGGCTTCACAGTCTGTAACCTTCTTCTTCAGCTTGAACATAAAAAGTAAATAGAATCAGATGCCAGTCCCTGCTCTGGGAGGCAGATGTTTAGGAAAACGATGACAAGTAATTGTGATTCAAGTACTTCCCTTTTGTCAGCACAGAGGTATGCTCTTATGTAAAAAGCAAACAGCTTGGAGCAGTACCTGTTTTAGCACATCTGCTATGACAAAAATGCTAATAATCATGCTGTCTCATAGTCACTGGCACCTCAGGAGTCCTCAGTGGAAATCTGACTGCTTTTTCCTGTCAGGTCATGAGTTTTCCTACTTGTCATCAATAAGTCATTGTGTAATCAGGGGCTATATTGATTATTCACTGCTTGATAGAAGACAAGAGCTCTGATGACACATTTTTGGCAGCAGTCGTATTCATTAGTCAGCTGACAAAGACACATAGTAGGAAAACTGTCAACAAAACTCATGACACAGTGGATAAACTAAAAGTGTTATTTCAGTATTGGACCCTTTTAAGGCAGAGAAAAATAATTTTCTGTATGGACAGCAGAAAGAAGTTACTAAAGTTATACACTAACGTTTCCACCCAAGAGGAAATGGATATAAGTTTTTCCTGCACTCAGTTAACTCCCTTCCTGTCTCCATCCGCTGTCTAGGGATGACGCCACTGGTTAGATTGGGATATTAGAAACCTGTTAATGCTTCATCCACAGCAGGCCGAATAACATTCAGGCCACGGTGGCAAAAAAGAATCAGAGCCTGCCTTTTCACAAAAGGCCAAATATTTGACCCTCATCTGCTTTTGTTGCCCCAGGGCACATTCTGCAGGGCTCAGTTTACCCTAAACAAAAGCTCTGTTTGGCCACTGTGGTTTCTGGAACTACTCATGGTTTTGGATTTAATGTAACAGTCTCTTGTTTGTCAGATTTTTCTCTCTTAGTATTTGTGTGGGGTTTTTTGCCCGGGCTGATGTGGAAAAAAATAAAATAAAAAAATAAAATTTGCCTGTGCTATGTGGGGAAAATGAGCCTTAGAAGGAACAAAGATGTAACAAAAAAGCCACATCTGATTGCATAAATAGGGCTAGTTTCAAATGTCAGTGACTGATTCATGGTGTTATTGTAGCCGATTCCTTTGTGTCACAGTCCAAAGAATGTCCGAGCTGTCCGGATAAGCTGGAGCGTAAATAGAAGACAGTCAGGTCATGTCTTTGTAAATCATTTCGGGGTGTCAGTATTTCCATTGTGAGACTATTAAAAATCACTCATCTTTAGTAATCATCGTCCTATATTGCATCCTTTGAAGGCAGGGAAAACTTACTGTACAAGTTTTTTAATGAACCTGAATTCGTAATCTATGTGTCACAGTGACACTCCCTTGTTTGTTGGTTAAATATTACCTTATGTAAAGCTTCCTCTAGCCGCAGGTCCGCCTGTGACGCCCTGCTAAACCACAAGGTCACGTGACTGTGCGAACCTAGGAGACGGTTGCCACGTAAACATGCCTCACCTGCTGAGCGAGAGCTTTCTAACCAAGGCTCTCACCATACCAGATAGACCACAGACACAGATCAGTTCCTTCCACATTTATCTTAGTAAACACATGGCCACTCTTTTATTTGACTCTTCGGCTGATTAGTTTGGCACATGGAGGGAAGCGGACGACCTGGCTGCTTCTCCTTTAGTGTGTTTTTAAGCTTAGGCTTTATGTCGGGACACAAAGACACTGAACAGTTAAAGTTAATTTTTCCTACTTTGGTTTCTGCTCAGCCTCTTTTGTGGAAGCCATTTTTGGTCTGGGTGACTGTCAGTGTGTGAGTTTAAGGAAGCCTAAAATGTTGTTTGTAGGGCTTACTAAGGCGTAGCATGAGATCACCTCTCTCAAAGAAGAAATGCTGTAATGGCCGCCTGCTGTGCTGGTATTTAATGTGTAATTACTGTAGGAGGTTCTTTAAAAGAAAGAAAAAACAACATAATGGGAGGGCTAACACTGTCAGTAAAACTGCTATTTAGGGATTTATTTTTTTTAGCTGCTGTGATTTCATTAATACCAATAGCTTACGTCAGCCGTTCCTTAAGACCCAGTCAGTCCAGATCATTTGACTTGCATCATTCTGTGTAAAGCTTGTGTAACTTCTATGTGAAAGAAGTGATATATGAGACATCACCAGTGACCTAGGTTTGAACAGTGTCTTCATTCTGACTTTCTTCCTCTTTGCCCACAGTTTCCATCCTCTGCTGTGTCTTCATACTCTTCCTCTTCCTGTCTGAGCTGACGGGATTCATAGCCACTGAAATGTAGGTACTGCCGCTCGTCTGTAATATCCTCCGGCTGAAACGCACAGTTCCCTGGTTACCACGCAGGCACAAACAGGGACTTAATTATGAATGTCAATGCCCTCATTATGATGTATTCTGCCCAGCCAGTGTTGTAACCAATGAATGGAGTCAAATTTGTGACAGGAAATTGGCTTTGTGCATGCGTCAGCCTCTTGGCAATGTGTAATAAGCGATGACTTGGTAAGGGTGTGACAGAAAGGAAATTACACCGGCAGAGATACACAAATGCTCTCTCCTTGCAATTTGGCAGAAGATGAGTCCCCTACCATTAAAGTGGCGCACAATAGCATGACGTCGAGGGAGAAAAGTGTCTTTTTCTAATGAAAATACCACATTTCTTTAAATTAAAAGTTGATTTTCTGTTCTAACCATTTCTAACCTTTTTTTTTCTTTTCTCCATCCATTGCAGTGTAAATGAACTGTATGTGGATGATCCCGATAAAGACAGTGGTGGGAAGATAGAAGTGAGTTTAAACATCAGTTTGCCAAACTTACACTGTGATTGTGAGTATATACATATATACAAATATCTATTTCTTTGCATTACATCTTCTGTTTCTGTATTTTTTCTTCCGCACTTTGTAAGGCCTCTTTTAACAGTTTGTTTTCCCCTTTATCTGACTCATGCTTACTGTGTGCCCTGTCATTTAACCTGTCATATTAGCAAAGGATAAACTATCCCTTAGATAAAGAAACAGACTCTCAAAACTACAGTGATGTGCAAATGTCTTGAGCAAGTCCTCAGTTCTTTATTAGTTCATATGATTTTTTTTTTTTAAAACCACTTAGCGCTGACCTATGAATCATTCAAGTATAGAAAAGGCACAATTTAACAATTCAAGGGACAAATCAGCTATTTTGTGTCCACGCATAACAGAAACTTAAATTTTTAGCTTTAAAAATAGCGGTTAATCAGCATCAAAGACCTGACACAGCATGCGTCTGGACCTTCAGTTGATTCATTTACTCTTCACTGAAACTTCAACGGGCTCGGTGAAAGGGTGTGCTCTCAAGAAGCCATTATTAATGATGATAAAGAGGGAGAAAAGCCTGAGGTATACCAAATTGCACAAGAATTGGACTGAAAATCAATGGCGACGAGTCTTATAGAGTGATGAATCCAAATTTGAATTATTTTGAGGATATTGTGAAAATTGATGGAATTATAAATGCAGAAAAGTCTCATAAGATTTTGATTTACTATACAGTATCATCTGCAAAGTGTTGATTGGCAACAGCTTTATATTTCAGCATGTCAGTGATCCCAAACACACTGTCGGTGCAGTAAAGGTGTAGGTGGAAAGAAAAAAACACAATGAAACAGCTTCAGTCAAGGATTGTCCACCGCAGAGCCTGGACTTCAGCATTTTTGAAGCAGCGTGGGATCATTTTGACAGAGAACAGAACAAAAGGTAGAAACATCCAAAAAAGAGAACTATTAGACGATCTGTCTAAGAGAGTTCAGGCTGTGTGAATGAATGGGGGACTTACTAAATATTGACTTCCCACCTCATTAGAACTGTTTTTGCCATATAATACTGTATTTCCATATATGTTTCAGTAACCTGCTGCATCTATTTTCCATTTTCCTAGCAAAATGTAAAGAAATGAGGCATGCTTTAGAACATTTCACAATACTGCATTGGCAGTTTTGGTCTGGCATGCTCATAGATAAGACGAGAGCATCCTCTGTATCTCCTGTTGAATCTCGTGCTGCCACACAGATGTGATCTGTGTTTCACATTAAGTCGCCTCTACTGGCTCGTACCCTGCGCTCAGATGTCTGTGGAACGTGCGATTGAAGGGTACTAGGTCACTTTTGTGCTCCTCGTGCCTTCCCCCAGCCCCTCCTCTAAAACTATGCCAAATGACAAATCGCTTGCACAAATACACCGGCAGGTCTCGGGACAGCGCAGAAAACTCACACATCGATTCAGCTCGGGCGATATCCAAAAATGGAAAAGCTTATAACTTGCTTGTGTGAAAATTAAGTCCAGATTTGTGCGATAGAGGCTTTGGCACGCAGACACACAGCTGCTGGCCATGTGTTCAGACGAGCTCACTCACTCATGGCATGCCTAAACAAAGGCCGTCCCCCTGCCGTTACTAATGAAAGCTCTTGATGATTGTATGTATAGGTCGTTTTGTTTAATTGCAAAATTGAAGCCCTTTCCCTTCCCCCCCTCAAGTTTGGGTCCCATTTAAATACCAGCTCAAACACGTCGGTTTGACCACACAGTGCAGCTGCACGTAATGAGCAGAAATGTTCCTCTCCTTACGAGTTAATATTCTACACAAGTCAATTTTCCAAAGAGCTTGTCATCCGCTGCAAATTTACTTCAAGGAAGAGGCTCTTTCATCATGGAAAACCTGACATTTCCATCCCCTGGTTTTAGCGTTTATCTGCTCTGCTGCTCCAGAGTTAAACATCATCTCTCTTCGGTGACCTTTACCGTTTGCCCCGCCTTGATTTGTGACTTCATGGAAAAGCACATCCGCGTGTAAATAACCTTATACTAACCTCCACTTTCTTTCAACCTGCTTCCAGTCCGAAATGTCTTAAAAAGGAGAAACAACCATCTCTCACTGGTGCACACACACACACACACACACACACACACACACACACAC
>NW_005187402.1:8395711-8463351 GCF_000239375.1 Pundamilia nyererei | reverse complement strand
ACACACACACACACACACACACACACACACACACACACACACACACACGTCACTTATATTTATGCACTGTATTTTGAGATCTGGATAGAGATGGAGAGGGGGGAGAATCCCGTCTTGAATGTCAAAGGTCAGACAGACGGCATGTGGAGGTTTTTAGCACAGATCAAGCAGACATCCCTCTCTCTCTCTCTGTGCACTCGTGGGTGACATAAAATGCAGGCAGGCTCTGAAAATAGGCCACTGCCAATGTGTGCCACCGCCGCCTAAAAGAAAGGGGTGAAGTCTAGATGGAAAAACACCGACACGGGGAGACGGGGGTGATTGGGTATCGTAAATGGTCTGATTGTGTGTTTACTCTGTGGGTCACTTTGTGCAGTGATAATCAGATATTCTCTTTTTCTTTTTGAATAAAAAGTGCTTGTTTGGTTTTTCAAAATAAAATAAATAAAACAGCAACAACAAACAGGTGCTCATATTTAACCAGAAGGTGGTGATGCTCCCAGATTGCTGATTTCTGCTGAAACTCATCAATAAAATAGGCAAATATTTGTTATAGAGTTAAAAAAATCACTTGAGTTCATCATTGTTTTCCGGATATCTTAGAGATTAAAGTAATCACTAAAACAAATAAGTCTCAGAAAAACTGTCAATGTTTTTTTTTTCTTCTTTTTGTTGATTCCTTTCTGTTGTTTAACGAAACGATTTATTGGCCGATCGTCCTCGCACTCGTCTGAGTTTGTTTCTTTGCTTTCAGTGGTGGGTTTGGACATCCAAGATGAGATGGGACGCCACGAGGTCGGTCACATAGAGAACTCCATGAAGATTCCCCTCAACCAGGGTGATGGTTGTCGCTTTGAGGGAGAGTTCAGCATCAACAAAGTAAGACCTCACCTGAGAGTGCGAGAAGCCTAATCCATACATGCTGTGTGAATCACTTATACTACTGCTTCCCTTCAGGAAATTGCAAAACTCTGCTTTTCTGTGCCCAGTAGTTACACTGTGATGGACTGGGTCGGGCTGATATTTGTATTTTACTGACAAGCAAGCTTGGATTGAATGTCAGTTTGTATATTTGAGTTGGACTCGAGTTAAAAATGGAGATTGCCCCCACCAACCTCTTGGGTCTAAATTGAGTTACGCTAAATTGAGGGTGCTCTTGGATTTAGTTACACCTATCCGTATAATCTAGGCTCCATGAAGCTGTGTTTGTCTCACGTCTGCATCTTGTGCGTCAGTCTTTCCACTGCATTTACAGTGATTAACCCTGCAGTTGAACAATTGACACTCATGCTTGGGGGAGTAGTTGGAAATATGTAAAACACGCGCGGTTGGGAGGCAAGGAACATTTAGTTTCCAACCAAATGCATTCAGGCTCCCTCATTAGCTAACTAAATGTCTTGCAGGTGCTTGTGGTGTTAGGCACAAACCCACCTCAATGTGTTTATTTGTGTTCAGGTACCGGGAAACTTCCACGTGTCGACACATAGTGCCACAGCACAGCCTCAAAGCCCTGACATGACCCACACCATCCACAAGCTTGCCTTTGGAGAAAAGCTCCAGGTGGGACACATTTTTTATTTATTTCTTTTTTTTAGATGGAGAAAGTGGAGAAGAATATCTGCAATATGAACACAGATCTTTTCTCTCTTCATTGTCACACAGGTACAGAAAGTCCAAGGAGCCTTTAATGCTTTAGGAGGGGCAGACAAGATGTCATCTAATCGTATGTATCTAGACAGCAAATGTAATAATTATGACCAACTTATGACAGTGCTTATGTACACCATATTGCCAGAAGTATTCCCTTGTCTGCCTTCACACACACATGAAGTTGAGTGTCATCATATTCTTAATCCATCGGGTTTTATATGCTGCCCCACCGTTTACAGCTTTAAATCTTCTGGGAAGTTTCCACGAAGTTTAGAAGTGTGTTTATGGGAGTTTTTGACCAGAAGCACATTTGTGAGGTCAGACACGGATGTTGGACAAGAAGGCCTGGCTCACAGTCTCCGCTCTTAATTTATCCTGTTCTGTTAGATTGAGTTCAGGACTCTGTGCAGGCCAGTCAAGTTCTTCACACATCAAACTTGCTCATCCATTTCTTTATGGACCTTGTTTTGCACACTGGTACGCAGTCTTATTGGAACAGGAAGGGGCCCTTAGTTCTTAATAGAACTTAAGGGGCTGAGCCCAACTACCGAAAAACAACCCTGAGCCATAATCCCCTCTTCATTAGACTTTACGCTTGGCATGGTGCTGTCAGACAAGTACTGTTCTCCTGGCACAAGACCCCAGATTGCCAGAGTCGTCACTCCAGAAAACAAGTCTTCACTGCTCTAGAGTCCAGTGGTGACGTGCTTTACATTACTGCATCCAATGCTTTGCATTGAGCTTGGTGATGTAAGACTTTCATGTGGTTTCTTTGCCATGCAAACCCATTCTATGAAGCTCCCTACACACTGCTGTTGAGCTAATCTGAAGTCCACATGAAGTTTGGGGGTTTGTAGCGATTGACTCTGCAGAAAGTTGGCGACCTTACAAGGTGCTTCATGGTTGATTGCTTATGACTTCCGCTTTTGTTATAATACCACTAACAGCTGACTCTGGACTATTTAGTAGTGAGGGAGTTTCACGATTGGACCTATTGCAAAGGCAACATCCTATCAAGGTACCACACTTGAATTCACTGAGCGACCGATTTTTAAAATATGTTTGTAGAGCATTAAAGGTGATTGATTTTATACAACTATGACTGTGGGAGTGATTGGAACACCTGAATTCAATGGTTGGTAGGTGAGTGAATACCTTTGGCAATGTAGCTTAGGATGATGTAATGTCACAAGACACTCACTGGACAGAACTACATGGGAACTTGTTTTACAAAGACAGCATTCATCTTGAATACTGAAGATGCTTTGTTTGTCTTATTTAATTAATGTTATGTCTCTTGCAGCTCTTGCTTCACATGACTACATATTGAAGATTGTACCAACAGTGTATGAAGACCTCTCAGGCAGACAGAGGTTCTCTTATCAGTACACAGTAGCCAATAAGGTACCGCATCCCTGCACTCATTAGCTGATGACCTTTTCTCATCATAGAGGCAGCGCGTCCATGTCGGCATACGGCCGGAGCACGTATAGCTCGTGTTAACATTGCACTCATCTGAAAGTGAAAGCTCAATCCTAGTGACTGGAAAAACTCTCAAGATGTCAACAAACCATAAAGGAAAAAAAGAAAAAACACTTCCTGGAACTGTGTAGGAAGACAGCTGGGAGTGGAGTGTGGAATAATAACACTGCAGGTCAGCTGTGAAGAAGGGACAATAAGGGCCTGAGCAAAATATTTCCAAAGCGTAAATAGTGGTCCAGCTGAGGCTCGCATCAGAGCTTGGACTGCGACATTCTTCTGCGTTGTGTTAAATGTGTTTAATGTGGTCAACATTATTGATAACGTTGTCAGCTCGTAACAATAATTCAATTTACATTGTAGCCTCCTCGAGATTGCTTCATTGGAATAATATTCAGCTGAGATTCATTTTTATTGAATCATTTATGACTGTGGAGTGACTTATTCCGAAACTGATTCTGTAGTGACTCATAAACACCACTGCCACCACTGTAGATGAGAATATGTGCTGATTTATTTTATAAACGTAATGGGATTAAGTTCCTCACTTGTAATCTTTTTTTTTTTTTTTTCCCCCTCACACACAGGAATATGTTGCTTACAGCCACACGGGAAGAATTATCCCAGCGATCTGGTTCAGGTACGATCTCAGTCCGATCACAGTGAAGTACACGGAGCGGAGACAGCCCCTCTACCGCTTCATCACAACAGTGAGTAAACACAAAGCCCGCGGCCCCAAAGCTGTTTACAAAAGCCGCTTTTATTTGAATTGCAGGTCTTTCAAGTTCAAGTCCAAAGATCAACTTTTTACTATCCTGTGCAAAAGTCTTGAACCACACCTTATTTCATTATATTTTGCTTTCAATGAGCCAGATATTCTTGAATTGTTTTTAAAGGGCTTAAGTAATAATTTTCCAGCTTTTCTGAAAGTCTTTCACAGTTTTTCTCTGGACTTTGGCTGCTTTTTCACTCATTTTCAGTCGTGTACGTGACCTTTTCTGTTTGTTTGTTATGCCACCTATGAATCATTCAAGGATAGAAAAGGCACCTGACTCAGTGAATGAACTAGTGTTGTGTTTACACATAACGGACAACTCGGCAAATAACATATTTTAAATCGTATCTTTAGGCACTTTGTTTTTATCACAAAAGCACCTTTATTCCAGTTTCTTTAGTTAAGTCTATGAAAAATGTCAAAGATAACAGTTTTTATGCCGTGTGGCATAAAATAGGATTTGCGCAACAACAAAGTGATTCCCAAAGAGCTGGAGACTTTAAAAAAAATGAGAAAACTGTAGAAATAGATGACAGCAGAAGACGTGTCAGGCATGTTCTGAAGAAATTGACCTGAGAGATGCATCTGGCCCTTCAGTTGATTCATCTGCTATTCGCTAAAGTTGAATTAAAATTTGATCTCAGTGTAAGGGTAGCGGTCAAGAAGCTGTTCTTAAGGAAGGGAAATGAGGAGAAAAATTGGTGCATTTTAGCTAAATATCTCAGCTTTGTGATTGAATATCTTCACTGCCCAGTAACAGATAGAAAATAAGCCATTCAAATGTTTGCTAACATGGTTAAGAATAATGCTGCTGGGTTGATCTCTGATCAAAGCCTGGCTAGCCGTTCCCTCCTTTTTCTAGTTTTTGTGCTAACCAAAGTCTAACCATCTTCTGAATGAAGCTTTCGTGGTGTTGGTATGAAACTTAATGACCATTTCCTAACTCACTGAACTCCCTTTGTCTTCCTCAACTCCCTTTGTCATCGGTGGAATTTTGGCGTAGCCTGTAGCACCTCATCAGAAAGTTTCCTGTTGACTGATAATGCGGTCAGGCTTGAGTTGGCAGCCTGCCTGATGAGCTACACCATTATTCGTCTTGTGTGTTGTTTAGGTTTATCATGACTTAAGGCATGGGTAGGAGATGACTGTTTTTAATGTGATCATGAGTCACGGCTCAAGCTAGTGAGTCAGCCTACAGCAGGGCTTTTTGTTGGATTCCTATAAATTCTGTGGCGTTGGCGCAGAGCATTGTTTTGATAAATAGGATTAGGCCCAGCTGATATTGAGACTTAAGAAGAAGACATCAAAGCTCTGAAATATGAAGCCTGACAGGATCGTTTTTTCATTTTCTTTCTTTTTTTGTAGATTTGTGCCATCGTCGGAGGGACGTTCACAGTCGCGGGGATCATCGACTCCTGTATTTTCACTGCTTCTGAGGCCTGGAAGAAGATACAGATTGGCAAAATGTCATGATGACTGTTTCCAACCCTCTCCTCACATCTTATTTATAAGTGCAAAGTTGCTAGCCTGTTAGCTAAATCCAGTCCGAAACGACCTCCTTCAGGAGATTGTATCACCTTGTCCATATAAGAGTCTCGGGCACTTGATTTAACTACCAGGCTGCAGGGATGCGTCTGTTTTATTAAAGATCCTCTCTGGCTCCTTCTGCTCCAGTGACGTGAGAATGCTGACTATCACATGTCGGCTTCCTCCATCTTCAGTGTCAGGAGGGGAAAGGAGAGGAGATGATATCTTTTGTTACTGAGTGTGCCAGGGATTCATCCTGTATTTTTTTTTTTCTTTAAACGTTGCAGCTGATATATTTAGAATGACACGAAAGAATAATAATAGACATCCACATATATTAAATCAAAGGAACATTTTTTTAATCATGGGTATAGGAAATGATATAATTCAGGGAGTAAATGGCATCAAAACAGGATCATCTCAGCCAGATGTGTTGTAAATTAGGAGACCAATTTAGATTTTTGGTCCTCGTGTGAAGGAAGTATTGTCAGGGTTCATAAAACGTGCAGAGGACGGGATGAAATCTAAAGCATAGTGTGTACAAATAGCATTTTGTGTCATGTAGCGTGGTCTGTCGTTTTTATCGCCAGTATTCCACCTGTGTGCCTTTTGGCTTACTGTTAAACCGTACAGGATCATCACCAGCTCTCTTTGTGCCACTGAAAGCTTTTCAGTTTCTCCTGCTTGTTTCAGTATCGGTGCAGCATTTATCATTGTTTACTTTACAGTCTCTAGTTTCCACTTTATTTCTACTCAGTCTCAGTGATGGCAAAAATATAGTGAATGTCTGTGTTTGTTTGTTTTTCTATTCTTTTTTTGTTTGTTTGTTTGTTTGTTTATTTACATGGTACATGATTTTTTTTCAAAAATGAATTTTGGTGTGGTTTCAATAAAGGTTTGTTTTTAAAAGGGAAAAACCTGTTCATCAGGGCCTCTGCTTCCTTTTATTCTGTTGTCATTACAACACTCCCTGTTATGTCAGTGATTATCGCTGAGTTAAAAGCACCTTAAAACCTGTTTTTCTACTCCGAGTACCATCCTTTTCTCTTTAACGCTCAAATTACTGTAATCCCTGCGCTGTCCTCAGAGGTTACGATAAAGGTTACTCTGGTATGATTCGTGTTTCCAAAAAAACCTCAGAAAGTTATCTGTGAACGAGTTTTGGCTTTAAAAATTTTAGGTGTCTTTTTATTTCTTTTAGCTTCTTTAAACTGCAAGAAATGTATTTGTAATAAAAAGTCAAATTATGAAGGCCAGATTATGACTTTTTACCTGAACAACATGGTAACGATTATTCTTAGAAGCTGAAAGTGGCACCTTTGTGTCTCTGACTTTGTGACATTTACAGCTAGGAGAGTGTGTGTATACAAAGTGGACTTTGCACCAAGCCGGTTCTCATTTCCCTCAGCTGGCAGCCTGGGACAACACCCTGCAGGCTGTCATTTGTGATGTGAGCTTGTAAGAGGGCGTTAAGCTGTTACAGCTATCATCGTGCTTGCGTCCAGCTCTGATAAAGGTGCTTACCGTGAGTCACTCCTTTTATTCCCCCTCCATCCCTCTGTTTACTTCCATCACTTATTAGCAATGTTGTGAGTCTAAGTGTGTCCACCTCCACTGAATGACACAGATGCCACAAATATCTGTTTACTTCACTGACTAAATCACAGATCTTGTGGCTCTTTCTCATTGTGGGCCAAAACACAAATTGACACTTTACTCCACTGAAGTACAGCTTTTACGACAGATCCAACTCTAAATTCATATTCATCATTGGGGAAAAAACAAGCAGAAGGAGATAAAATTCTTTATTTCCTCTTGTATGAGTCATAATTTGCACAAATAAAGAAAGAATTCTCTGCATATAAAAGATAAAAATATATATATGTGTGTGACTAGAAAATACTTGTGGTTTGTTTTTGTCATAATGCTGCCACGCAGTGGCTGGTTAGAGGAACTTCAGGCACATGTAGCTCAGTCCATTTGTTGAGGCAACAGTCTGAGAGAAGAAGGATTTCGAGATGAGGAGAAAGTAATCATGAGAATCTAAAACCTGATCTTCAATATATAAAAAAAAAAAAGACTAGTTACATGTCAATACTGAGATGTTACTGCAAACCATCCTCAACCTCAGCTGTCTGTGTTAAACCCCTTTTTTATGCATCTTTGGTAAAATTACACATTCGAAGAGGCCGGGGAGGTGGTGTTCGGTGAGGAGTAGAAGTCACAGAAGCCCTCCTCGGACAGGTGTCCGTACTCGTTGTTGTAGAAGGTCTGACCTGACAGCTGGCTGAAGAAGTTGGGCCGGAGCCTGGAGCTGCCTGTGGCATGGCTTTGATCTGGGGAACTGTGGGAGGCTGTCAGAGGCTCCGTGCTGCTGCTACTGTTTATACGACTGAGGAAAGAAGGAAAAAAATTACAGACTCCCAACTCAGGCTAAACAACTTTCTGTGAATTTTGATTGATACAATTCTCTATAACCTAGATAATCATTGCTGAACTCCCCTGTTTATTACCATGAGCTTATTATTGCAAGACAGTCCCGAATACACAAATCCCCAGCATGTACACTTACGAAATATTTGTGCAAAATGATGGAGCCCAGCTGCTTGAAGACATTATTAAGCAAAAGACTTTCAGAGGCACCAAAGATACTGACAGACTGATTTAATATACGTACTATATTATATATTATGTAATATATCCTCTAAAGAATGGGATAGTTTATTTATTTTTGACTCCTTTTTGATCAGAGCATCTGCTCACATAGGCTCCTCCTACACTTTGCTGTAGGAGTAAGTTCTCCATAAAAACATGCTTTTTTCACTTTTAGTTTATGTTGGCTTTTTACAACATTGCAACTCTCAAAATGTTGCTAATACCCAGGTTTGAATGACTCAGACAGTTGTTTACTCCCACTTACCCATGCATAGATCGAGACTGCACTGATGCTTACTTCCTTTGCAAATCTAGTTTCGTTCCACATAAAGCAGCGGGTGACTATTCTGCAGTTTCCGAGCAAAAGAGTGCAAATGTTTTCTCGTATTGACTCTGAAACATGTGGAGCATAAAGGCATCCATTTCTAAAGTTTTTCTTTAACTCGACAGTCATTGTGCTGTTTCATGGTGAGAAATGAGTGTGTAGCGGTCCAAATGTCAGATGGTGTGACTAAACAGCTGGCTGCGTACGTCTAGTGCTTCGATTCCAGTTTTCACAGATATTCAGATTTTTGCTTTCATATCATTTAACCTTTTCAAGACAACACCCCCATGGTTGTGCTCAATTCTCTCAAATTCTTCGGAGGCCAGAACCATCCCGCTGTCCGTCTGGTTGTCCTAGAGAAAAAAGACACAGGTTGACGCAGGTGCTACATCTGTCTCGACCAAGAACGACCATTTTTAGTAATAAACATAGGTGATAATGTCTAAGTCTGAAAAAGCTTTCAGAAAATGTCACCAGTCAGTTCACATTTTCCGATAGCTGATAAGAGGATAAGAAGCTTACTTGAGGAGGTTTCTGTGGATGCATCTCAAGAGGCAACTCTTCAAAGGTCTTCACTCTGGGCTGGCATATTTTGGACGGCCCCACGAACACACAGCCAGCAAAGGGCACACAATTATAATACCTGACCGAAAGACAGAGAAAAGGCAATGATCGCAAACAAACTTGAGCTGCATATTGCATTTCTATTTTTAATAATTGAAACACAAATTTCAGTTTACCAGCATTTTTGGACGTTAATTGGAATCTTTACATAGCTATTGGAATCCTTATATATGTTGTATTTATGATGCATTATGTTCATGAAAAAAAGTGAGAGTTTGATAAATCCAACCATAACAATCTGCTCAAGCAAACACCTCAGAAAAAAAGGGATTCATGATAAGAAGTCCTACTCATGTGTGATCTTTTAAATCAAAGTATCATTCATATCGTTTTATGGGGTCTGGTGGATAAAAGGGGATTGCTCTCTTGTACCTTGTGGGCATAGTGTTGCAAGCGAGTCTCAGTTCTTCCTCAGATGGCGGGCGCGAAGAGGCTTGAGAGAAACCATCGTCTTCAGAGTTCTGTGAGTGGTTCAGGGGGATGTAGTCCTTCCCATCCTGAAGGAAATAAGAACAAGATCCAGACCCCAAGAAAGAAAAACTACAGAAGAAAGTTGGAGACCTTATCTCTCCAGCAGAACTTACAGGTAGACTGTTGTCCTGCAGCAGGTCTCCCAGGATCTGGACCAAGGCGGGGAAGGTGGGCCTCTCTTTTGGCTCGCCCTGCCAGCAGGCCAGCATGATGCCATATCTACCAGCAGAGGGCAGCGCAGTCTTAACAAGAATAACAGCCTCAAATGCATCTACAAATGCCATCCTACATTGTTCCCTAGATGTGCAAATCAACTTAATGACATTAAAATGGAAGTCATTCTTCTAACTGGTTTACCCAGTTAAAGACATTAAGAGCAATATTTTCTTCCTGAAAGCAGAAGCATTTTTTTTCTCGAAGATGCGGAAAGAAAGAGAGAAACTAAATGCTTACATTTCAGGAGAGGCAGTCTCCGGTGCTCTCATCCTGACGCCCTCTTTCAATCGCTTGCAAAACTCTTCGTCAATCTGTACCCCCGGATACGGAGATGCACCTAAGAAAAGACCAGCATCAACCACCACATTAGGAACAGGAAGACAAATGACTGAGTACTTGTATACTAGGGATGCTGATTCGTTCTGCTAGTAAAAGTTCATTGCTTTTGGCACCGGCTGACATTTATAGATATTTTCAATCACAAGAGACTGAGTTCTGCACAGATGACATAAAAGATGCGTGTGCATGTGTTATGATTCCGACTTCTTACCGAGTGAAAAGATTTCCCAAAGGAGAACTCCAAAGGACCACACGTCACTCTGGCTGGTGTACACTTTGTCAAAGATGCTCTCTGGGGCCATCCACTTCAAAGGGAGGCGAGCCTGAGAGAACATTAAAACAGATATGACAGGCAGATAAAACACAGCTGAGACTCGCCATTAAAAGTAATCTTTATGTGGGTGGATAAAAAGAAATAATAACAATTAAAAAGTGTATTCTTTCCCGGGAAGCTAAAGTGGTGACATACGTTGCCTTTCCTGACGTAGTCGGGGTCTTTGTAAATGTCTCGGGCCAGCCCAAAATCACAGATCTTCACAATGTTGTTCTCTGACAGGAGGATGTTACGGGCGGCCAGGTCTCTGTGGATACACTGTTGATACACACAGGACCACGCATACATCATAACTCCGCAGACAGGTGTTTGAGTATGTGCGTGATTTTTAAGTGGTTGCATGCGCGGTGTCCGCCTTGTTTCCTCTGCGTAAGTGTTATTTGGGAGAGTGTACCATTGACCATTTTTTAAAACCAGGGAGTGTGTTTGTGTCTGCGTGTGCCAGTTTGTAACTGGGGCTGAACTGTATCTCTTCCAGCACCCTTCACAAACCTGGCAAGCAAACACAGCTTTGAGTGGTTTGGGGGAGTCAAATAAAGTCAGCCAGTCTGCTGTTGTAAGTCTCAGTATCACATTCATTACAAGTTGCAGCTGCTCCCTTTTTTCCGATTTAATCATTTATCCAGTTACAGTGCAATGAACCATAGCAATGCGTATCAGTGTTTTGGTAAAACACAATTTTTAAAAGCTTATTTTGACAGTGTTTTGAGTTCATGGGGATCAAATCAGCTCACCGTCAAACTGAAACAATCCAATAACACACCTCTCTAAGGCCTGGAAAATGTGAGAATTCAGTTTGCATCGAAGTGCTTTGAAACATCTCTGCTGTTTGCGAGGAGTATTCCTCAAAATTAAAACACAATCTTAATTTTATTGCTTTACTTGTACCTGAATGCCTTTAATGTCATTTTATGTGCAGACAAAACTTCAATTCTAAGTTGATTTCATGTTTTTTTAATATTCATGAATTTTAAAAAAGTCATATAATTTTAAATCAGTTTAGTCCTATCTCTTGTACTTCAATAAAAACTGCTCTGAGAAAAGCTCACCTCTTATCTCTTAAGTCAAAAGATTTTGCTCGTTAGACAGTATAACTCAGGAGGCCTAGATACTTTGTGATAACACTCCTGATGCACTTCCAGTGTCAAGGTCAGGTGGCAGAGTCACTATAAGAAATGACAAGTACTTAGGAATTGTGCTTAATATTTAAATTGAGTAGTCCCAGTTTATACTACTGTGTATTTTCTCCACATTACCAGAGCAACAAATGCAGTTGCTGCAGAACAGATTGAATGATCGCTTCATTAATCATAATACACTACTGTTTTTAACCTGCTCACATGTATTTCGGGTATCTAAAATAAATTTGAACATAAAAGGCGCTATAATAATATAACAATACCAGTAATAATAAAATAGTGATCATACAGGGTAACAGAATATATAAAATACCATAACACGTCAAGCGCCTCTACAAACTGTGCTATTTCTAAGCTGGGATTTAGTTTCTTTTTCATGTTGTCTATGCAGTTAGTACACAACGATTGTCTACTTTAAACACGCACCAGTAATTGCTCTCATAAAGAGAACAAATCTTAGTTACGGTGTATAAAGTCTCACCACTAGATGTCAGTAGATTGCAGCTAAATGAAGTGCACAAGCCTAGCTACGGTGGCCACTGTAGGACAAGTAATCTGTAGCGAGTCTAGGCTTTAGTCCAGCTGTCGATATTCACATTGGTGTAACTAACATTGCTGAACAGTGACACTTAGCGAGTAAACTCTTGTACGATGTGAGAATTTAATCAAAGTGTTTGTTGGATGGAACGTGTGATATTTAGGACAATTTTTTGAACAGCCTAACATTAGCTGGCATACTGTTAGCTTATAGCGTTGTACGCTGTCTGGAGATGGGAGGGTTCGATGAGTTCAGTTCATCGACGAGGTTTGAGGTAAGGATGAACAGGATTACATTTTATTCTGATGCCGGTTGCATTGTCTGTATTTTTAATGGTTTCAATATTTTAAACTCAAAAGAAAACTACGGATAATGGTACCTTTAAATGACATTTAATGTATTGATGCTGTGTTGATGCTGGTGACTTTATTGTTCTTGTATACAATGTATTGGTATTTATGGTAGTACTTCCCAGGTTCAAGTCTTTTTCCATCAGCAATGGTAACTACACTCTTCTTTTGTGGTGTATCTCAAGGTTCCATTCTGGGTCCAGTTTCCTTTGTTATGCTATCACTGGGGCTATATTTGTAACATAAACCCTTGCCAATTCTGGTAAGCAATGCCTCTGTCAATTCCTTAACCTGTTCTTTAGTTGATGTTAAAACCTTAAGAGTAATTAGTGATTCAGCAGGCAGTTACACCATCCCCTAACGTCTTCATATTTTGTGTCCTCGGCATCATATTTTAAACCTCAGGAAAAGAATCTGTGTTATTTCTGTTTCTTTTCTTAAGTTTGATTTCCAGATTATATCAGCTGTTAAAGACAACTTTTTTCTTTTTAATTAATAAATTTCTTTCTGTTATTGACTCTGAAATGGTAATTTGTGCTTTCATCACAGTTGGTCTGAGTTGTTGTATGTTGGACTGAGAAAACCACTAATATCGTAACTGCAATCGATTCAAAATGCCAATGTTAAACCTTTTTTTTTTCTTCATTAAAAATCTTTCTAATTTAATTTGTGTATTGCACTGTGGCATCAATGCAAAAACATCCATATTCTTCTGCTAGTTTTAAACTGGGGATCATTGTTAGGCACAAAGGACTGAAAAGTTGATGGTAAATGAAATGCACTCACATAGTGTCCTTCCACCTTAGTGCACAAAACACTTAACCGCTCAATTACCCATTCAGATGCATACTCTATGCCAGTGGAGCTGTCACAGGAAGCATGGCAGAACATGACACTCTGAGCCAAGGGATCGGAGATGCCAAGCATTAGCGGTTGACCCTGCTCTACCACCTGAGCCACCCCTCATAAATGCCCCAAACTACAAGCCGCTGCCTCTGAAGCGAACCTCCGGTGACAATTCATCACAGCTTAATCATTAATTGTCCACACTGTAATGCTGAGAATTAACCTTTCTGGAAGCCAGGAACTCCATCCCACGAGCCACCTGGAAACTGTAGCAAATCAAATCTTCTATCGTCAGAGGAGTTTTCCACAAGTCCTCCACTGGAGAGAGAGAAGGAGAGGATGAGGGCAGTCACGGCGAGAAAAGAAAACAGCGCGGTGCGGGATGAGGAGTTCAATCACATAAAATGACTCACTTTTCTCTACAGCGGGAGTCTGACTGGACGTATTGGATGATGTACTCTGAGAAGCGGTGAGCGGGGAGGAGGATGGAGAGGGCGGTTGACGAGTCCTCTGGGCAATCTGACCCGCTTCAATCATCCGCCTCACCTGGCTCTGGGTTTTTGGAGAGCGATCCTAAGTGGGGAAGCGTTTCAATGAATCATCTCAAAAATCAATATCGGGCTTAAGACTTACAGAACATGGCAGATAACTGAGTTTGTGAACAGAAACTACATAAAGGGGACAAAGCAGAGGTAGAAAAATGAGACAGACTAAAAGGTTAAAATGAAAACATGATTACAGATAGTCTTTCTGAGCTTTGAGCTGCCATCAGAGAACAAATGTGAAAGTGCTTGAATAAATTGCTTGAGTTCTGCAGCGCTGTGTTACCCTGTAAGGGAGGAAGAACTCTCTCTTGGCTCGTAGGAAGTTGGAGAGATTCCCATACTTGCAGTATTCCACAATCACCATCAGCGGGCCTGGTAACAGAGATGTTTCAAATGTTTCAGCACATGTTCACTGCTCGTCTACAAGCTCTTTTTTTGTCTTTTCTCGCACCGTATCTGAAATAGAGACGCTGCAGCTTGAGCTGGACCATTTCCCGCCTGAGATTAGCTGCCTGGCTGCTTTTTGTTTAGGATAAACACTTTCAGATGTCCGTGACTCAAAAATGTTCTCTATAGGTCAAAATCATGCATGGGTGAAAGGGAAAAGAATGAAGGCATCTGTTTTACCTCTCATTTGGTTACAGGCTATAAGGGAAAGGGGGGTGGACAAAATGATGTAAGGACTTTTACACTGAACAGGACAAAAGAGCAGAGCCGGACCATGAAGCTTTCCCAAAAATACTGACAGAGGAAAATAGATGATCAAAGGCTGAAACAGTGACAACATTACCAAAACAATCCCACGTTCATTTATCTTGTTAGGTGACTGTGTGCAAATGTATTTAATACACTATATGGACACGAGTACTGGGCCACCTACAGGTGCTCCTCGGCCATGGAAACCCAAGCTACGAAGCTATTGGTACACAGTATTTGTGCTGATGTTAATGCCAAAGCAGATTTGGAACTGTCACTCTATATGGTCTGCTACTTTGAAGTTCAATCAGTGTGGTTTCTAAACACTTGTACTAATATTACTAATACCACTTATTACATTCTAAAAATAGGATTTTGCAAACATAATCCATGTAATTCTTTGGCCTCACCATTTGGTTTGGTGCAGGCTCCCAGGAGGTTTACTACATTCAGATGGTTGCCAATGTGAATCAGTATCTTTAACTCTGACATCAAGGCTTTGTGTTCACTGGCCGTGGCTCCGTCTGCAATACAAAGTGAAATGTTCCAAATAAAACACATCACATTGTGTATTTTGACGTGTGCATTTCTTGTACAAACATGAACTGCGTGGGCTGCACTGCACTGCAATTTCTCCTAACTTTGATTACTCTGACTGCATCAAATCTGTTTAGCATTTGCTTCACTTTGGGTAACCTTCCAAGAACATAAACACACAAAGCCAAATCTCACCCTTCAGCATCTTGACAGCCACCGTGTCCAAACCTTTGCTCTTGCTAATGCCGTAGATTGATGCTTCAATTACTTTTCCAAAGGCACCGTGCCCTAAAACTTTTCCTGTGTCAAGAGAAAGAGCAGAAAATCAACAAGATATTCATGCTTATTGATTGATGCGTGCTTGATTTTAGCCTCACTGGAATACATAAACAGTTCCATCTGCAATGGGAAAAAAATTGCAGATTGCATCCATGGAGACAAGGAGGAGCAACGGGACATTAGACAACATGCTCCCATAAGTTGCTGTCGTGGAACAGATGCTTTTCTTCTGGGCATTTTTAAAAAGCTGTTCTGGGAATGAGCACATATTTAACATTAGCACTATTGCTGGCAGCGCTCTATCCAGTTGGCAGCAATCCAGAATCATGCCATTATGGATTGTGGAAATGGAAAAGTAATTCAGTTTCACCCATCTATTTGCCTCTCATCCACTCCTGCTCATGTCCTCACACATACCTCAGGCTCCTATGCTACTTTAGCAACCATCCCTTTTTTCTCACTGTTCCTTGTTACCCACCTAGCCGGAGTCTGTCTCTGGAGATCTCCCACTGCGATGAGTCGTAGGGCAGGTATTCGCACTGCTCATCCAGTGGCACCTCCCCCGGGTCCATAATGATTGACAGATAACCTGTCTTTATGTCTGCTGGGTTAACCTGAAGTTCAAGGTGAGACGAGAGGTGGGCTGAATAACAGGGAATCTTGGAAAGGAAGCGCTTGGACACGCAGCGCAAATGTGAAACGTAAATAACACGAGGACAGAAAGAAGGAAAGGTCGATGGTATACTGCAAACGAGTGAAATTACCTTTAGTCATGCTCTTATTAGAGTTAGAAATATGTCAGCATGCTCTTTTAAAGCACATTTAGTGTTTTTCTTTTATTGCTGAAAGCAAAGAAAATGATTTGTATTGAAATATTAAATAAAGTGGCCCATCTGCGCTTGACTGACAGCAGCCACTGAAAGCCACCGAAGGATGAGGCATTGTTAGCAGGAGTCTTCATGACCTCATCACTAACTAAATGCTGCAGCTGATAAGCTTAGTAGCTACTTAGCATGCAAAGTGACATTAGTAATGCACTTTTAGGGAGTGAATGTTTGTCTGGTGGCTTAAGCACAGGCCGTGTGCATTTGCGGTGCTGTGTACAAAGCATTAAAAGCACACTTTTAAAAAGTAAATGCTTTTGTGCTCTGTGT
The DNA here is from genome assembly GCF_000239375.1 of Pundamilia nyererei. Lineage (NCBI taxonomy): Eukaryota > Metazoa > Chordata > Actinopteri > Cichliformes > Cichlidae > Pundamilia > Pundamilia nyererei. The sequence continues at coordinate 8,446,872 of NW_005187402.1, read as the reverse complement.
TTGTCTCTGGATGTGTATTTAGTTAAAGGACACCTGTTTTTGTTTGTTTGTTTGTTTGGCAGCCTTCAAAGCCCAACATGCAACAGCAGCCATGTTGACTTGAAACAGAAGGTAAACACGGGTGTTGCTGATGTCATTAACTGAGCTTCTTTTCTATTCAGGAGTGAGAGCAACACCTTTGTTTACTGCCTATTACTGTAGTTACATGTGGTATGTTCATGTTGTGTTTACATATGTTTTATAGCCTCCTGTCATGACCTGGCATTTGTTAGTGTTAGTGTGATGCTACGGTTGCAATGCAATCTAACTAGCTAAGATGAAGACCTTAAAGTATTCTGTTCAATTGTTACTATTAAAAGTGCTGATCCAAATAAAATATGTCAAATATGTCCTGTACAAAGTACAGCCTTCTTCAATTTTAAGGTTTTATATAACAGGACATCATAAAAAAATAATTTGGTCTTTAGCAGGTCATAACATTAGGCAAATACAATCTGAGATGAACATTTACACCTGACAGGTGACACTGTGTCATTATTTATTTAACAAAAATTGAACCACTAATGCAGAAGCAAAGAGTGAACAACTAAGTGCATCCTTTTTGCTTCCACATGAATTAAGAGGTGGACAAGTGCTGCTAATGGTAAAATGGACTGGTACTTCTATAATGCCTTCACCCAGTCACACACATTCATAAAGCACTAAATTTCATGCCTAAGCAATTTTATCTAACATTCAAACACACACTTGAGTGTGAGATTCAGTACTTTGCCCAAGGATACTTCGACAGACTGGATGATCAATCAATCCACCCACCTACCCATTGATTGAGGACCCAGTCTACCACCTGACCCACAGCTGAAATCAAATGTACTCGAGTAACTGATTATCAGCAAGTTAAGTGCATCGGCACATCAGTGAGCACCTTGTAAAAGCAGAAGTTTGTTGGTCTGGAGAATTCAGGTGTGTGTTAACATAATGACAATCTTCCCAGGATTGGGCACCTTAGCCCATCCACCCCAGTGTTAGATCGTGCAATACTCTGAGAGGCTGCAAGCTACACCAAAGACTCTATAGGCCTCAGTGAGGAGATTAAATGTTACAGTTAAGTAGAAAACCCTCATCTCTCTAAAAAAACAACAACATGGCAGCACAGCTTAGGTTTGAAAAGTTAGGTTTAGTTTTGAAAGGTTGCATTTGGAACAATATGATTTGGACAGACAAGACTAAATTGGAGATGTCTGACCATAATACACATCATTAGAAAGGTATTTGAGAAAAATGTAGCATAGAGGAGCAGAGCTAGAGACAGACGAAAGGTGGAGAGACAAACATTGAGATGCTGCAAGCAAGACGGAGAGAAAAAAAAAGGAAAGCCATCTCTAATTAAAAGAGAGACTCACCCTACCAAGTGTGCAAATAAAGAGCAAATGGATTCTCATTATGACCACGTTTGCTGCTGTTGCTAACAGCAGCAAACGATTCGCTCTATGCGCTCCTAGAAAATATCACTAACTGTCTCTGGATGTAAATGACAGACTTATCTCTAACAAACAGATTGTGCTCAAAGATAGACAAAACAGGAGTCAGGGGTCAAAGTGCCTCCGTCACAGCCTGTCGGCTCCTCTCGAAACACACACAGACACAAACTCAGACACAGTGATAAGTGGCGCCCTCTGACCCGCTTCACATTGCAGAAGATGAGAATGAGCAAGGCCCAGAAGAAAACGGCGATGACTCCAGTCCCGATAAGAATTACAATCTCCACGTTGGCCCGGTCACTTGATCCTTATCGGAAAGAAAGAAAGGAAGAAAGTCAGTGTTAGATGCAAAGGGTTTAAAAACACACACTGCTGAAAATTACTCAGCCCTGTCACATGGACTGGTCTTTTACCAACTATAGGGGGCACTAAATTACAAAGTATTTGCCCCACAGCTTTCTAGTAAACTCCTTAAATCAAATCGTTAGAGTTAAATAAATGTGCTGGGCTGACTTTCAGCCATTGGCCATAAAACCTCTTCCAGCAAACTCATTCACCAGCTGGATGAGAAAACACAGTGTTTCACTGGCTGATGACTATGATTTGAGAGCCGCACATAACAAAAGCACAAAAACTAGAGTTACGGTGAGAGTGTGAGAGGTGAAGATGTGAGCTCAAGGACAACTGCGATTTCAGGCCTGAGTGCACTCGAAAAAGCACACGGAGAGAGCCGGGAGAGCGTATGGTGAATAGATTCAGGTGTCTCTGTGACTGTGTGTGCGTGCGGCTGTCTCACCGATGACGCTGACGGCGGCTGAGGAGTTGACACAACCGCGCTGGTTGCAGGCGGTGCAGGTGTAAAGACCAGCGTCCTCCTCTCTGACCCGCTGGATACTCAGCGTGCGGTTTGAATCCTGCAGCTGGATCCCTGCGAAGGAGGCACCGGGGGATGGGGTGGAGATGGGGGGGACTTGTTAGTGACACGCAGTCAAACCCATATTCGAAGCCTGTGCTGTGTGCTGTGACTTTAGTGCCACTTCTTCACCCTTTCGCATTGTGAATTCAGCACCATTTTCCACAGCGCCTTTTTGAATTCTTGTCACACCTCTGGACCTCCATTTGTAGCATTCATTTATTATTCCATCATCCCGCCGCGCACCCCAAACAGTCCCCTGTGAGTGATCCCAGGGCATCAGCTGTTATTCAGACTTGCATTGACCCACCCTACAGGCTCATCACCTTCAGATATTAAGAAGAGATTAAAAAGCTAATGAGCTGTGTCGGCCTGAGAGGGTTTTATGTGTGTGGGTGTGTGTGGATGTGTGAGGAGCTCTACAGCAAAAACATCATGACAGGAACTCCTGATACAAGTTCTATTTGACCCACTTGTTCCACAGTGTGAGTGTGTGGGATTGATGTGCGCTTGTAAAGGAAAGCAATGGTATCCTAGAACCAGACCTTTCCTTTTTATTTGGTTTCTGGATTGATAGCTAGGACAAAAACATTCTGAAGTGGTCCAATGTTTAGCAAAAACACTGCAATCTAATCCCAAAGACCATTTATCCATGACAGTGGAATGCTTGATCTGCATTTGATTAATCTCCTAAATCTGAACACTCGCAGGAGGTGAATTTTTCCAAGAAGACAACGGTGTAATCTTGAGAAATGGCAATGTCACAGACTCGACAAGGGGGCCGTGATAAAGTTGCAGCCGGTTGTGCCAAAAATGACTGAATACCACTGAAAAACACTTTGTTGTGCACACACAGCAACCTGCAGAGCATCGTGTTTGCACTGACTGTGCTGACCAGGAAGAAAGTGTAGAAGAAATCCTACACCGAGGCACAATTTACATGAGGAAAAATATTGTTCCAAGAGTGCAGGCTTGCTGGAGAGAATGTGTGACGGCAACGTTATTAGCATGTTGTTGACCAGGCTTGCAAAAACATGAGAGGGTAATGTCAAAAGCAATCGCACACACTGAGAAAAAACAATCCGAGGCTGTCACTCACAAAAAGAGCTACTTATGTTTCCACTTGGAAAACTGCACTACAGTACTATAGCTATAGATTTCAGCTATTTTTGCGCCTATCAATCATTCAGAGGCAGAAAAGACAGAAAATAAAGCACAACATTAAACATACAAGAAGTTTACCTGAATAGCTGGACTGACATTTGATCACACTGAGTCGATGTATCTGTGTAAACATTAACAAAGCCTACTGGGATGTAAAGTGGATAATACGAGTCCCATCAAATAAAGCCTCACAGGGGCAGGCTTTCTGACTTCTTGTCGGCGTGCGTGTGTGAATGCGAAAGCCCCGTCCTACAAACACGTGTATGAGCTGCTGTGATTTATTCATGCACCTGACATTTGGTGGAGAGGCTGGTTGTCTTTGAACCAGAAGAATCGGGGCAGAGGTCTGCCCTCCACGTCGCACTCCATCGTGAGAGACTCGGTCACATTCACTGTTTGGTTGGTGAGGCTGCGCTTATAGCGTGGTGCCTCCAGGGCTGCGATGGGAGAGAGAAGGGAGAGCAAAAGCCAGAGACAGATCAGCAATGGAGAAGGTGAAATCAAAATTATTTCACTATATCGACACTATATCAACTCAAAGAGGGCAAATGTACAAGATGCACTCTTGTGGGTTTGAAAATCAGGGCAAAAGGAAGAAGATCCCATTAAAGCGTACATATGTCCTCCAGGCACTGACGCAAGCTTACACAGCAAACAGCACGAGCGAGGCAGGAATTTGTTTGTGCTTTTCAGCCCTGCTGCATCTCAGCTCTGTTTTCATGTCCCTACATATTGATGCTGTGCAGGCATCAAGTATTTTCTCCATTATGTGTGGATGTGGGTATCGAGCTGCGTGGGATCTTTTGAGTGTGGGTATTTTTAAGCCTCTAGCATCTCAGCGCCAGTTCCGCTGCGACCCATGTGTGTTGCCACTGCCAAGGGTTGAGTTTTTCTCTATAATTAGTGGTGCAGCCTAGTGCGCTGGAGTTAGAGTGACTCTGCTTTCTGCATTCAGCGGTGTGTGTGTTTGCATCTCTGTGTCTGGAGCTTTAATTCCCCCTTATTGCTCACCTTTGACAGAGATGTATCTGAAAAGGCACTGTTTCTCCCCACTGCGTCTGCTCTGAGCCTCACATACGTAATGCCCTTCATCCTGCAGCTGGATGGAGTTAATAGTGAAGTCCAAGACCCAGCTGTTGGAGGGCTCCTGGAAGGAGAGCTCACCACGGAGAGCCTCAGCATATAGGTGCACGCTCTTGCAGTCCAGCTCCTGGGGCTTACCCTCCTCGTCCTGCAGGGCCCGAGGGTCAAGACGGTACCAGTGGAGCTGCTCATAGGTGTAATTATCAGCACTGCAAAGGAGAGACACTTTCTCCTGCTCCAGGGGATACTCAGACTGCTGGACATCTACATTGAAGCCCTCGGGGATGGCTTTAAAGATGAGAGAAGAACAGGCAGGCTGGTATGTTACCCTTACACAGAAAGGCTTTGAATTACACATCAATAAATACTCCTCAAAAAATGCCATTTATATAAAATATAAACCAACAAATGCATGTAGGACGGCGTTGTTATGAGGATCCCAGCAAAAATGAAAGAGAAGTTTTGTTTGTGTTTGCTCACAGGATTAAGAAATTCTGCAGCAACATTAGGCCTTGTTACACTGTCATTAGGCCCTTAATGGCAGGCCAACTTCAGTGTGAGTTATTTTCACAAGGACTATTTCTTTGGCATGGAAGCGTAAAGAGGCAACAGGGTGTTGGGCACAGACTTCTAATAGTTCTAAAAGAACAACCCCACAAGTTGCTTTGAGTGTTTCTAGTTGGGCTGCTATCACAAAGGAGCTCTACTTTTTTTTTTTTTTGGTTGCGCCCTGATGTCCTGTTCTGGCCACCGGTGCACAGATGCCAGCGATTTCAGCCCGAACATAGCCTGCTGCGTCAAACCAAACCAACTTTCACATGGAAGATCATCACTTTTAAAGTGAGCAGTGCCCAAGTCAAAAGAAGGCACATTAAGTCATGTGTGCAGCCAGAAACCCTTCCCCCTGGCTTTTTTGTGGGGAGTGTACCCTATACTCCTCCTCCAGAGTTGGGCCAGAATTGGACAGAAAGTTCTACTGTGGCATGTGCCATCATGGAGCTCTTTTGTCCCCACAAACAAAACTGCAGCTCACCATCCACCCCCATTTGCTCCCCTGCGTCTCATGTTCTCAAAGGGGAATTCGAGTTGAAGTGTTGTCATTTTGACTCGCTGGATGTGATCCAGCACACGCTGCAAACGGGCACCTGCAAGTGGTCAGACCGTGACTTCCAGAGTGCAATCCAAACTTAGCTGGGGTGCTGGAAGCGGCGCAGCAACCTTGATGTGCCAAATTGAAATCAGACATGCTTTTTGTTTTTTATTGGATTACTGAAACATTTGAGCACAGATCATACTACATACTGCAGCGCGCATTCTGTGTAGGCTTATCATACATTGAGTAGCTTTATTATTCCTGCAGAGGATCAGAGCTGACTGAGTCCTGTGACAGAACAGAATGACCCGTTGGCTCTTGTGCCCGGGAAATCAATTTGAAAATCTTTCCACCTTTTTTTTTTCGAGGTAATTAATTTTTCAAATCTAATTTTCCACCACAAACTCTGCTCAGCTTTATTGTAATAGAGTGCAGCAAAACTTGGATCATCATTGATCAACCTTTGGCTTTAAAACCAACCAAGCTCCTATTTTTTTCTCCCAGCTGAGGAAAGGCAGTTTGTTTGTTTGTCTTCTTTATGGATCGTCTTCAAGCTTCAGAACAATATACTAGGCCTCGGGGGACATGAGCGCTTGGGTTGGCTAAGCATTTGACCTTGACCTTCATTGTTAGTGCTCAAGGTCAAAGTTTATCTTGAAAAACATTTAAAGAAACCATGTCAAATAATATATCATATGATAGATCTGTACAACACACTTTTTGTCTTTTCAATATGACACCCTATGATGTCACAATGACGCCATAAAGTTTTGCAGAATCACACACTGGATGAATATGTCTTAAAGCTCGAGTTTTTATAGCTTATAGAAGCCAAAAATGCTCCAATCATATACTAAAGATAATAAAATACACAATTTTAGTATGTAATACTTCAAGGTCAAAGGTCAGGGTCACAAAAATAAGGAAAAAAGCTTTAGTTTCCATTCAATCCTCTCCAAACTTTGAAGCAACATAGTCATCATTTTTGTTTAAGCTCTTTAAAACCGTATTTTTTTCAATACAACATAATATGACTTCACAATGACACAAAATATAATATAATATAGCACACTCGATTATGACCTTACCAATGCTAACATGAGCAAAGAATATCAAAGTTTTAGTATAGCCCTTGGCCTTTGGGGGGAGTTGCGCTCTGTGAGTGCTCCTGTTTCGCATTGTGTTTGAGAGATATCTAACCACACATACTCACTGGTTACATAGAAGTAGATAAGCCGCTCATCTTTGCCCACTTTGTTTTTAGCAGAACACTTGTACATGACGGACACGCTGGCATTGCGAATCAGAAGTCTGCTCACTCTCTGCGAGGCGAGGAAAGGAGGACGAGACTTTAATTCATGTCGTGGAGACGCACATTTTAAAAGAAAGTGCAATCTGCTGTCGTGTAAAAATCAGGTTTTCTGCTGACAGACCAACGACACACAAACTCGCTCAGGTGTGAGTGAAAAAAAATAGGGCGTTTGCAGCGTGAGCGTGTGTATGTATAATTTCCTCTTACGGCTGTGGTTTATAAATGTGCAGGCGTGGGTACGCGTACATGTGTGCCTGGATGTGTTTATAACTAGAACTTGCAGGAAGTCTGCAGAGGAAGACTGTTCTAAATATTTCTACTGTGGAAATGGCTCTTGATTGACAAATTTTGTTATGGAGCTCAGAATTTGGGACACTTACATAAAAACATCACAGGTCACAGATAGGTCCACTTACAGAAAGGCCTTCTTATGGGTTAGGCCGTAATTATATTCTGTAATCCTTTACCCCAGAGAATCAATTTATAAGCAGAGCATGTCTGTCCACAGAAAACCAGTAACAATCGCAATGAGGCCTGACGAACCTTCTCTCGTCCATCCACAACTTCGAGAGACGACTCGATCGGCTCAATTTCATTCATCGCATTCTCCGAGTTAATGTCCTGCCAGTTCTGACATTCTGCAATCCTGTCACTCCGGCTCTTCCGGTCTTGTCGGGCCCTGGAGGGAAGCAGAAACACATTCATGACACCTCGCCTCATTGACATGTGCAGCACAGAGTGGGCAGTGGGTGAGAATTAAGGAGCACGTTGAACGATATCCTGATGTTTTATGAGAAGTCTTTTCCCGCAGACTGTATAGCATTTCACATCAGCTTGAAGCCCTGAGCCAATGCAATTATGTCCTAAGTGTCCTAGCAGTTAATGGACAAATTACTCTATCAATTATGACTATCCGCAGTGCGAACATCACAGGAAAACTAATGAAATTTCTATTTAGTATTTTCACCCATCTGCACTACTCTGCATTAGCAGAAGGCCACAGGGGTCAGTTTCATTTTACTCTCTACATAATTTACTGATGGTAAATGTGCATACGAAAAAATGATAACTTGTAAATACCAATTTACAGTATTGTACTTTGCACATTGGATGCTTGCCCAGCCCTTGTACTTAACACATTTCAGCCAGTGGTGTTGGGGATTATAAACACAGAAATCAAATACCATCAGATTTTCATTTGAGCCGTCTGAAGAGTGTCTGATTGACAGCAGCTTCATCTTTCAGCATGAAAAGCATACCTGTGGAACACTATCAGCCCTCCCAGAGCACGGACCTCAACATTATTTTGACAGACAACAGAACAAAAGGCAGCCAACCCATATGGAAAAGAAATAGTAAAAACTTCTATGATTTACTCATGAAAGTGGCCACTTTCTCATTACTGTCATATATTGTTTTAGTAAGTATCCAAAACATACAAGTTTCATTATATAATTTTTCAAGGGATCTTATATCTGTTTTCACTCTTGTATGCTTTTCATACAAGTTTCACACAAGACAGATACAAACTTTATAAGATTTATATATATCTTTTCCATATGGGAACATCCAAACAAGTGCTTTGAATGTCCTTCAAGATGCATGGAGAACCTTTCCTGAAGACTACTTAAAGAAATGTCAAGAAAGCTGCCTGACAGAGTTCAGCCTGTGTTAAAGAATAAAGGTACAAACTCTGTGTTTGCCTTAGATACCATATTTATTTCAATAAATAGGTACACCTATTTCCCTTTATCCTAGCAGTATACAAAAAGCTGAGGTGCAATTCAAAACGACTGTAGATAGGCAGAAATTTACTAATTTATAAAACACAATATCCTTTTACTGACCGTAAAGAGATCGCACGCAACATTTGGACCATAGGCAGAATAATTTGCAGTAAGCCTTTTCTCTTACTCCTAAATTACTTATCAAACTCCTCTTATTGGCACGTCTATGGCTCAGTAATTAGGATATTACACCTCCTTTGTCTAATCCATACTGTTGAAGAAGTGATGTGCCGCCTTAAAACCACCTACTTGTGAGCCAGGGGATTATTTGCTTTTCCTAGTTCTAGTCTCGATGCTAAGCTACGTTGATGAGGCTTCATATTTCGCATAGAAGTCTAGCAGCACTTTTAACAAGTCACTGAGCTCAGATATCGATAGCAGACCGTTCCTTTTAACTAAAAACAATCGTAAAACTGTGTGAGGGCCTGCTTTTTGTGTTCACTTGTTTTCTGTTCCCACATGAATGAGAGAGCTCCACAATGTGCTTTATGAGCAGATTTGTATATGCAACAAACACGCACACACATACAGAGATAACATCAGACAAGACATTGCTCTCCTGAAAGTAATTTCTCAGGCTCTGAAGAAAAAGACCAGCACCACCGAGATTACAAAAGCAAACGCCTGATATTGTAAAATTACTTTCTTTCATCAAGCACACTTCATCAGGAACACACTGTGCTGCTACACTTAACAGGAGCCTGTAAGGAAGGACAGGTTTAGCTGGAAGTCCTTTGCTGTATTTCGGACCGTCACAATGGACAAGGAATTTCAAAATATTCAAAGAAAATTGAAAAAAAAAAATAGAGGCAGAATTCACTGTCCATGAAATGGCATACTAGATCCACAGTGGCTAAAACAAAATACAAACTGAGCACTTTCAGCCAAAATTAAACCAAAGCTGCCACTGCTGTGAGTTTCAGACTGCCTCTTAGACCAGGATCGAAACCTTGCAGCTGCACTCATGTTGCATGCTGACATGGAAAGGTCAGAACAGCAATATCTTCCAAAATTAAGCCTTGGAGGAAGACGGTAGAGGCAGGTGGATATTAGAGCAATATTCAGTGGAAGCGCACAAAACACTGGGGCTAAAGAAATAGGAAACAAGTGAGTATGATTGCATGTTTTATGTGTGTATTTGTATTGTGTAGCACTCTAGTTAGCTTCAATCACACCTGAGAGATTTATGTGCGTTTCATGTGTGTTGTGTCTGTATGTGTGTCTTTGCTTATGCACAAAGCTGGACCATAGCACAGGAGAGTGACAGGCACATTATTACTGTGTGGGGGAGGAAGCTGGCTGGACGTCGAGCAGACGCTTTCCTTTAGTCTCCTCTTTCCTCCTTCCTTACCTCCCCTCTACCTTCCTCTATATATTAGCTCTTTTCATCCACAGCCACCCGCCCCGCTGCCCCCTTCTCTCTCTTCTTATCATCTCCTCCCTCTCTTGTTCGCTCAGAGCCAGTGGATAATTTCACACTGACCTCTTCTTGTTATTTGGTCTCACATAACGATTCATGCACAGCTCTTCCCGCCTTTCCTGTCTTGTCTGATGAAACCTTATCTTCACACACACACGCAGTTGCAAAACTACCAGTGCTATATCAGAATGAGTCTGGGGCTGAGGTTTTTCTTACACTCTGCTTTGGGTGCTGTTGAGGACACAGGGGCCCCAGGCCCTCCACTGCCAGCTGATGTTGGGAATAGGGACACCGTAGGCGGTGCACGTCAGCGTTTGGCTGCTGCCGCTGGGGTAAGGGCTGGATGGATCTGCCACCTCTTTTTCATGAATCTGAGGAGGAACTGGGGGAAGAAGAGAGCTAATAAATCAATTTTTCCAGGAAGTCATAACTTTTTTATGCTAGATAGAGGTCTCTTTATAATTGATTCATGCAACTTTTTTACTCTTTTGCTCCTTTCTTTTGTAAGATTTTCAAATTAAATCTACAAAAATTCGACTTTCCTCACTTGTGAAGGCAGGGAATCTCTATAACTTTACACTGCTGCTTTGTTCCTAAAATATCTGGAGGGATTTTAACTGGAGGTTCACAGAGCAACACACACATACCGTTGACGACAAGCGTTATGTTGAGCTTCCTCTCTAGTCCAGCATCGCTGTTTTTCAGGACCACCGTGTACAGCCCGGAGTCCTCCTGACAAACATCCTTAATCTCCAAAACATGTTTAGGGTGCATCCTCATCCTTTTCATCTTGAATTCTGGGCGCTGGTTTATTAGCTTTCCGTCTTTATACCTGGTGGCACACACAGATACACAAAATGTGCTCCTACTGAGATGTCCTGCTCTTTAATTGAGCTACAAATCTCAGATTTGCGAGGCCTAATTATGCTTTTGGACATTTCCAATTACATTTAATGAGACTCCTCTTACCATTGCGTTTCGGGTGCCGGTAAGGCAGAGACATTTACTTGTAATTTGTATGACTTCTGGCCAGCAGTTATCTCCACAATCGGTCCAATTCTGTAATCGAGGTGGATAAATGGTCCTTCTGGAATCAGAGGCATTCAGTTGTTTACATAAAAGGCTTTAAAATCTTAAGGTCAGAGTACGAAACACTCGCCTTCGCTCAGCTTAAAACATGGCAATCAAAAGCGTTATACGTGTCTCCACTGTAGTCAGCTTGGATTCAGTGAATAAATCCTCTGGTTCTGACTTTAAGTCACTTTTTAAGCCTTCAGCAGTAAATATTCGATTGATTTTTGGTAAAAGGAAAAATAATACATTAATTATTTTGCCTCATCTGAAAAAACCCTTTAATCCATAAACACTGCTCAATTCCAAATTCTAAGGTATTTTTCTAGAGCTTGTCCACGAGGTAAGGATGGTGCGCTGGGTTGCACGTGTCGTGGTTTTGGAGTTAGACACTGCTCAAGCAGATCTCTGGGCAGACTCGAGCAAGCCCTTAAAGCCCTTTTCCTTCTGGAAAAAATCTGAAAGTGAAGTTTTTCAAAAACATCAAAGAGAGAGCATACGACACCTTTGGTGCACCTTTAGATGTCAGAGTTCGCCTTTCATGTTTTCTGTGTTTAGTTATGCTCCTTTTACTTTGGTCTGTTTCACGTCACACATAATATCACAAACCAAAATGTTTGAAAATAAAGCTTTACAGTGATAAAGACCATGTGTGGCAGGAAAAATTTATGAATGTAATATGTTTCATTTTGATTTTTTAAAAATCGACACCAAATCGATACCAAATATCGATTTAATATTTTATGAAATAAAATGTTGATATTTTATTAAATAAATCCAATTACTCTGGTAAATGCAAGTGCAAGACGGCTCATCTCATGCACAGAAATCCTGAGGCAGCGTTAGAGCCAAACTCGAGGGGGCTCGACTCAACTGCCTGTGTTCTGGTTATACTCCTACAGACCTGGGAGGTTGCAGAGTGCAAATATAATAGTTAAATGTGAATTTCTGTGAAGTGTAAATGTTTCTGTCTGTGTAGAGAGCAACAGATGATTTACCACAGTTAACCAATGCATTATCAGGAGTAGATTGCATGTAATTGCCAGCTAAGTGGCAACATTTATGGCAGTTTTTTTGTGCTGATGTTGGCATGTTATACAATCTCATTTGCAGCAAAAATAACAGATGAAACGAGATAACTTCAGCTTATTGGATAAAACAGATATTATAACAGAAAGCAATATATGTTATTGGAATACTCGGCATGTTGCAAAAAGTTAAAAATCACAATAATATCATAGTGTGAGTAAAGTATTATGATAATTGTAAATATCAACACTTCACTTTTGATTCCACAGAGGCATCCGATGGAAGACATAACACTTATTAGTAAAAAGCATAGCATTATTGAGGCACTGCAAATTATTTAATCCCAACATAATATGGTATCGTGGGGTGATTCTTACCTCTATTAAATATGTGACTTCATTAATAACTTAAAACTATAACTTAACTATAAACTACAATTGTCATGAAGGTAGCATCAAACACAATCTAATGCAACTGATTGGCGTGACAGAGGAGGATGCTGAGGACAGGGTGAGATGGAGGCAGATGTTTGGTCAAGTTTTTCATTACAGGGATTATTGTGGAGACTGACCATAACTGCACATAGAGCTGGATTATTTGCTATGTTTGCCAGCATAACTGTAGATTTGGATGGTTAATGCAAACTTTAAGAAGACTAATGTATGGACAAAAAAATAGAAAGTCTTACCATAAACTACGACCTGAGTTTGTTGGGTGTAAGTCCCGTCCATGCTGGTAACATTGCAGGTGTATCGGCCGGTGTCTGTGACATTGACACTGTGGATGGTCAGGGCGCTAGAAGCCGTTGTGGCTTGAGACAGAGATTCACGGTTGGTGGTAACTTGCACCAAGTCATTCGCCTGGTGAGGAGAAACAAACTGTGATTGTAAATTCAGGTTTGCTTCTTACTAACACAACATGCGATGCACTGCTAGTACCTGTTTGCTTGGGAAAGACCACTGGATGTCCACCCCTGCGTTGAACTCCACCATCGCTGTGCAGTTCAGGGTGAGGGCCTCCCCCACTAACAGCTGTACTGGCTCCTCAGGAAACAGCTTGACATCGTAAACCTGACTTCCTGTCCGTGAAAATAAAAGGGCGAGGTAGACCCAGACAGAGGTAGGGAGACAGTGAGAGAGGTCAGAGTGACATTGTCAGCAGTTTTTCCTGAGGAAATGACTTTCCTTTGGACCAGAGAAGCCATCCCAGGCTACTCTAAAACTTTATATATACATACATACACACACAATTTTATATATATCTAGATGTGTGTGTGTGTTTGTTTATATATGTGAATAAAACTGAAGTGAAGCATCAATCCCGTTTTGCACACTGGACAGTGTATCTGATGTTTAGGTCATTCTCTCTGCATGGAAATGACTTTGCACGTAAAAGAAAAAAGGCAGACTGTGATTACTGATTGTTTATGCAGTCCATTAGTGTGAAGAGTGAAGCCTCTCCGAGTTTCTCCTCTGACTGATGTGGCTATTACATTTGGCTGGGAGCGGTGAATATGAGTTTCCATTTGCCCTCTGAAGACAGAGGTGAATGAGCTCATACAACAGAGCGTAGAGCATCTGGATCACCCTGAGTTCACGCGCTATGAGAGGGAAACTCAACATAAAGTCTCTCGCCTTTTCAGCTTAGTTTTTCAAAATTTGATTATGCCTTCCTTTTCCATCTGCTTCTCTTTTCTTCTTTTCTTTTAGTGCTTGTGACATAATGACTCTATCCTTACATAAAAATGGAGTTGTTTTAGAGGAAATTACGTAATTAAATAAAAGCCTCGAAATTGTCAGCATTAAGGCTTAATTGGCTCGTCGACTGCCATGGAAAATTATGGGGACAGGGCAGTCAGTCTAGCACCACCTTTGATTTTCTAGCTAATTTCTCTTTCAACAAGAGCAGAGAGTCAAATCTAATTCAAATATTTGTCCTGGGTTGGGAGTGTTTTTGTAACTCTGTTCACCCATCCATCCAATTTTCTGCTGCTTTATCCGGGTTTGGGTCGCAGGGGCAGCAGTCTAATCAGAGATGCCCAGACCTCCTTTGCCCCAAGTCACCTTTTCCAGCTCTTCTGGGGAGGGGGAGCGGACGCCAAGGTGTTCCCAAGATCACATAGAAATAATCTTTCAGTTTGAGCCACAGCAGAGATAGCGTGAGCTCCTCATTTCTACTCCTTGCATCTTATTCTTAATTTAGCATACCAACATACTGATACACCATCAGCATCAGTGCAGACGCTTCTCCAATCTTTTCGTCAGTCTCCTGCTCCACTCTTCCCTACTTGTAAACAAGACCATGAGATAACAGCACTTCTCCTGAGGCAGAAAATCATTCCCAGCACAGAATGTGCAATCCACCCTTTTCCAGCTGAGAGCCGTGGCCTTGGACTTGGAGGTGCTAATTGTTATCCCTACTGCTGAAAAACTGCCCCAGTGCAAGTTTGCAATCATCCCTCAGTGAAGTCAAAAAAGCACAGACATGATCCTGAAACCACTGAACCTGAAACCTTTTGCCCCTTGGCTGCACCTAGAAATTCAGCAAGAAACAGATATGGTAACAAAGGCAGCACTGCCACAGTCCAGTACCCACCGGGAATAAGTCTGATGTCCTGCCAGCAATGTGAACCAACCATGTCAATTGTACAGGGACTGAAAAGCTCTTGAAGCACCCTACAGAACATCCCAAGGGATGTGGTTGAATGCTTTCTCCAAGTCTATAAAAAATTGACTGGTTGGGCAAACTCCCAAATATTTCTACTGGAAAAGCAAGAAAAGAGCTGGGGCCATTGCTCCATAACCAGGAAGTAAACTGTGTTATCTTTCCTAAATCCTAGCACTCCCCTGGGATATACGTTCCCAGCGAGGATAAGCAGTGTGATCCCTCCCGAAGTTGGACCACCACCCTAGTTTGCAAATCCAAAGGTAATAACTTGCACTTGGTGTTGCAGAACTGTGTCATACAGGAAAGTTGCTCAATACCGCCCAGCCAATATTATCAGTCGATATTAGCTATTTGCAGATACATTATATGAGCAAATAATTTACATTTATTTTACAACAATGAGAATTAAAACAGGAAAAAAAAACACTGGAGAAACACCCCTGAGCTATGTTACAAGTGTTGCATAGTCTGTCCACCACAGCATACTCTGCGACTTCCCTGTTGGCAATGCAGGTGTTTAGAGTGCCATTAACACAACAACCGATTGATCTAAACAAGTAATCCACAACTTCGTGTGACAAAAAAACAAGATTGTTTTTACCCTGCATTGTTATATTATCTTAGCAGGGACACATTATCTTGTTTCGTGTACTTGAAAGAAAAAAAGATATTGGCTGATATATCAGATTTTTATGTTAACAAATATTAGTGTCAGTCTTAGAAGTCCTATATCGTTCAGGCTCGAATCCAGACCTATGAGAAACTCAGAGCGGATCTCATCCACCTCAAGGGATCTGCCCAAGATTTTTAACTAGCTTAATGTTCTCAGTTACAGTAATGACCCAGTCTTCTCTGTGTCCCAAAGCTCTGTGGTGTGTCATTTAATGCTTGAAGTTAAAAGTTCAGCTAAGAGTTCAGCTGTTGCCTTTTGGTAGGACTTTGTGATAAATACCTAAGGATACTTTTGAAACCTTTGGAGGAAACATACTGTTTTACCTGTAGTGTGGAACACGTAGTTGTCCGAACTGTACCAATTGCCTCCCAGCATAGCAGCACAAAAAAGCATCAGGAGAGGTTCCTTGTCTATGATGTTTTTGGGAATGGACCAGCCCCGCTTGTTGTCCCATCTCAGCCTCTCCTTCTCCAGTGGCCAGGGATTGTACCACATCTAAATGCACAAAAATGATTGCTGCTGTTAAAATCATCGATTTAAGCACCAGCTGAAAACTTTAACTGGAGGAACAGAGTGTGAGAAATATGTTTTGGGCACAAACCGTTTTCAGGGTGACATTCAGATCAGGCACTGTGACCAGGCATGGCACTATTACATCCGTGGAATGGCTCTTGATGAAAATGGTCTGCACGCTGCCGCTGTTGAGGAAGGGCTGCTCTGGGTCTGGATGCAGACAGAGAGAGACAGGGAGCAGGGAGGTTAACCCCGATAGCAGCTGGGGTAATGGCAGCTATTACTGAGTTAACTTCATGTACGGCCGGCCAGATCTCCCCCATCCTGATAATGACCCCCAAGGACACACCTCATGTGTAGTTTATCATGATTACCAACAGCTCAGTCTGTCCCCGCCTAGCAAATAGCGGTAAGGACCTCTATTACACATCAACTGAGAGACAGACAGCCAAGAGGTTTAATCATCCTCTAAACAGTGTTACAATTTCACCTCAGGCTCTCTGGTGATGGAAAATATCTCTCCACTGTGTTTCATTCTTAACACCTTGATACTTCCCTTTTTTGTTGCTGCAGCTACCGATGCTCAGGACTTTGGGAGGCATCGCAGCAATTGTTTTGGCAATTTACACTGCAGCTCTTATCACCATAAAAGCTAATATTCCCTCAGCAAGAGATTATGTTATTATAAAAACCTTTATCTCTCCCGCTTTGCTGTCAGTACCGGCGATGTTTGAGCAGCAGCAAATATGTTATATGACATCCGAGCTTTTCTTCTTACGTCTTGTTTTGCATGATAAGCCTTCAGTTATTTCCATACTTCTTGTTTTTTCTGCACAACTCAAACCTATCACTTTAAGCTTCTGCAAGGCCAAACAAAAAGTCATATCAAGAGGCTTATATTTCTGCCCTGCAGTGGACTGAACACACACACACAAGCAACAGAAATAATAGACAGCGTTTCGCACTTTAACGTCTTCTCGATAAATCACCCGTAGGTATCAGACTGCAGGAAGAGATCTGCTACTTGAGGCGAGGACAGGTTGCAGAGCAGGGTGAGCAGGTGTTTGTGTGCTTTGCATTATTCTACACATGTAAAAATACAGTATATTCATGTATTCAGATCAGCGTCTGCACTCATATGCGCGTTTAGAGCATAGCGTTAGAGCCCTGAAGGAGTAAAAGGCTGACATCTGCCCGTCTAATTGAATCCACATGTGTCCCCTTTATCCTTCAAAACACTGGGTCTAATTTATGGCTGCAATTCCATCTGCTTATGATCAGCCCCCCGGATAGATCTGTGGAAACTGTTTTGGCACCTTGTCTGAGGCGATAAACAGGCGTTTCACATGAGTGGACTGGTCAGCAGGATTCCCCGCCATGACAATCATCTGTCTCTCCATGTGCCTCCTCTCCCTCAGCACACGGAGCGAGGAAAAGTAAAGAGACAACCCTTAGGGACAAGTCCTGAGTTCTAAAGTTCAAACTATGAGCTAGTCTGAAACTTGTATATGGCAAAAAAATACTGATAGCGAAACACATTTCATTGGTGTTCTTTGATATGTTATTCATTTCGATATTACGAAAAACAAATAGCACATTAATGCTTTAATTAGCTTCCCATTCCTGTCTTTATCAAAAGCTTTGCATGGCTAATATCTGAATCCTGCCAACTTCCAGGGTGTGACCGAGGCAAACTCAACAATTTTCACTTCTAGTAACAGAGCGTCTGCTTTGATATTAGAGTAATATTCAAAACAGGAGATCTGCTTCCACAGGATGGCTACCAAAGAAAACAGAAATAAGGACTAAAGGTTCCACATAGCCAAGCCAAAGAGCTGCGGACCAGATCAAGCAAGGGGATGAAATTTTAGCACATTTGCAGGCTTGTGTGACTCACCCATGACAAAGACATAAATGCTGGTGGCAGTGGTGCCTTCAATGATGGCCTTGGCATCCTTATATGAGCAGCGGTAGTACCCCGTGTCTTTGGCCTGTGCCCCATTCAGGACAAGCTTCTTGCAGTACGGCAATTCCAACTTCCCCGGACACTCGCTGACTAAGGCCACCCTCTGCCCGGGGGCTGAGGTGGTCTCCAGCTGGGAGTGACGCTGGGTTAGGTCTCGTCCAACCAGAGTCTGATCAGGCCAGGCCCAGGCCAGAGTATTAGATCCCCTGAAGAGATGTGAAAAGTCAAAGGACACGGAACAGATTTAATCTTAGTACTTAAAATGAAAAGTTGTATTATTGGAATTAACACTCAGATTGTCACATTACTTGTGGTGTACCACAAGGTACACTCCTAGGTCCTTTAGTTTTTTCTTTTTTTTACATAATTCCATTTTACCAAAGTATCCAATGTCATAAAGTCTCTCTTCATTTCCAAGCAGACAATATGCAGATATGCATTAGCTGACATCTACCTGTTCTTAGATTGTTTATTAGTGATGTTAATTATTCGATTGCATAAAACTTTCTTTCTGCTTATCAGTCAAAATACTCTGTGCTAAATAAAGACATTATTATTACATTTTTGTTACATGTTAAGTAAAAAAACGACAGTGTTTGTGTGACTGTGAGTGTGCATTTTGCACTTGTAGTGCTATAAATTTTCCAGAGCATCTGTACATCCTTGTTTGCTTTGAGCTTTGTCACATAAATTCAGTTATGTTAACCCAGAGGCATTACGATTGCAACCATAATTGCCGCCTGAAAACCGATAGCTATGCTTTCATCACCTTGCTCCACTAAACAGCAATGACAGAAATGTGCACATGGTGCCAAAATGTGATGGCTGGAAATGACACAAACATGACAGATGATAATTTAAGTATTTTACAGCCTCAGTGAATAATTTTCCCTTATGGGAGGTTTATTTTTTTTAAAGATGAAAACATTTATCTGAGAAATAATCTGGTAAAGACCAAAAATAATATCAGCTTTAGCAAAGACAGCTTTTCTTCTTCTTTTTTTTTGTTCACCACAAAAACAAAATGGTTAAAGGAGGGACTGCTTGGGGCAGCAGACAGCACAGCTGAGATTTTATAGGGATATAGGATCATTATCATGAGTTGATTCATATATGAGGCTCAGTTTAAATCGGATCTGGCTTTGCTTTAGAACAAAAAAAAATCTCTCTTTCTTATAAGACATGGCCCATTGTTTATATGGTTTAGAAAAAGCAGAGTAAAACAAGTGCAGACTTTTCTTATTTAAACTGACAGTTTGCATCACAATTGTAAGACGTATAAAATGCTATGAAAACTATTTGCAATGCATGAGTGTCCAGATCCTTTGTTCACGAAAGATGCAATAAAACTGGTAACTTTTTTTGAAAAATGAACTGTAGCAGAGTCGAAATTTATTTTTCTCATTTGTTGATTGCAAGTAACACATTTTTTTTAATCTATCAATGATGATTTTTTGTAATTTCCTGAAAAAACACACAGTTTGTCATGCACAAGTGCATGTAGTCAGTCCAAAACGAGAAGACACACATACCTGCATGTAAGAGTGAGTGTTGTGTGGGCTGCAATCACTAGTTCGTCTTTGGGGCTGTCGAGGACGGGTGGAGTCATAGAATAGCCTATCACCAGACCTGCGGGAATGAACAAGCCAACTGCATTAGAATCATGTTACACAGGTCAGTCAAGACCTAGTGTTTTTGACAGAGCTGCTGGTAAGCTGTCAAATCTCTGAAACACATCGGGAATCTGAAATCTGACACAGTGGTTATTACATTTACAAGCTGTAAGGCAATCTGCGGCTAAAGGAACTGGTCCCTGATGCTGAAAAACACCCAGATAGAGAAATTACGGCTCGCTCATGAGGCAATGCTGGTGTGATCTCTTTACCTCCGCCTCTGAAACAGCCACACAAACCATTTGCCCTTGATTTATTACAAATGCATTCACTTCACTCATCGGTGCTTGGTTAATATAGCTGGCCTAGAATGTCATTACCATAGTAGAGTCCCCTCAGGGTGCTATTAGCGCTTAGTCAGACTCTGCACCTACAGTCGATCATATATAAAAGTGTCACCATGACTTATGCTCCACCTGGATATCATTAGAGATGAAAACACACACTGTGCTATTGCAGGGACTGAGTGGCTGTGCGGTAGTGGAGAGGCTTTCTGAGCATTTACAAAACAAATCATGACCATTTTCCCACATCAGACTGAATAAATAAATACATAGTGTGCTTCAAGGCACTTTGTTACAAAGCGATGCACAAACATCAAAACAAACTGAGAAAATATGCATGGATAAGCATCATAAACAGTAGACTACAATATAAAAACCCCTGCACTCCATATGTAAAATGTAAATAAAAACAAAGCAATGATTTTTATTCTCAAAATTTCCTCTGCACAAGAGACGAGGCTGAAAATCAGTATTGAAATCTAAGATCTTCACACCCTCAGGTGCCACTGCCTTGAAAACAGACATGTCTCTGTTGTGGAAGTCATTGCATAGGCTGAAGGACACTTCCAGAAACCACTATCTGTGAAAACTGTTGACCGTGCCATCCATAAAAGCAGGTAAAAGCTCCATCATCCAAAGACAAGCTTTCTAAGGGGTTAAGCTCATTTAAAATGGACTGAGGACATTTGAAATTAGCTTGTGGAAAACTGATCTGTGTTCAGAAAAATTTAAATGTGGAATTCTTTTTGGAAAACATGGATATGGCATCTATGATGGTATGAGGGTGCATTAGTGCCAATGTATCTTACACATCTGGAAAGGGACCATCAATTCTGAAAGGTAATACAAGTTTCAGAGCAACATGTGCTCCCATCCATCGTGTCTTTTTTAAGAAAGGCCTTGCATGAAACAATACTTAACTGCATATTGCAGCTATTACAACAACTTGGCTTTATAGCAAAAGAGTCCAGTTTCTGAACTGATCTGTCTGAAGGCCAGATCTTTCACCAACTCAAAATATTTTGTCCCATTATGAAACAAACGATACAACACTGAAGACCCAGGACTGTTGAACAGCAAGAATCGTATATTATCCCCTATTGGATTTGTAAGTTTCCTCACTTCCAAAGAAATGAACTACCTCCAATTTTTATGGTAGTTTCATTTTAATGAAGAGAAACAGAATATCATCTAAAAATCCAGAAAAACACCTCACTTGAAAGTTAGAAAGTGATTTGCAAGGCATTGAGTGAAATTGGTGTTTGATCTTTAAGCAAAACATGAAGTGGTACTTGGTGAAGAAACTTCTGTTGGCAACCACAGCGGTAATATGCTTCTTGTGGTTGGGATTTTGGGCCGCTTCTCTCACCCAAGACTTGAGTAGGGAGACCTGCAAAATTTCAGTCCACTACAGCATATTATGTTACCAGTAGTGTCCTTGGCCACTGTGGTCCCAACTGCCCTCAGATCATTAACTAGTTCCTCCCGTATAGTTTTGGACTGACCCACAGCTTTTCTCCTGATCATCTTCATGCCATGAGGCACTGTCACCTTCTCACCAAGCTTACTGCTGATGGTCTTGTAGCCCATTCCAGCCTTGTGCAGGTCTACAGATTGTCCCTGACGTCTTTTGACAGCTCTTTGGTCTCACCCTTGGTGGTGGAGAGGTTGGAATGGAAGAAATGGATTCTGTGGACATGTGTGCTTTATACACATGATGAGTTGCGATCAGGAGTATTTGTAATTGATTGATTCATTGACTGGTTTTAATCTGCGTGTCACTTGGGCACACAGCCAATCTGTGGGAGCCAGAGTTTTGGCTGGGTTGTAGGGGGTAAAATGCTTATTTCACTCAATAATATGCAAATCAATTTACAATTTTCAGGTATGTGTTTTTTTTCCTGAATTTTTTAGTTGATATTCTGCCTTTTTCTATTAAAATGAAAAAGTCGTAAAAACTAGAGACTGATCATTTTTTGTTAGATGTGAACAAAGCTACAAATTCAGCAGGACAAATGCACAAATATAGTTATGCAAGTAGCTGAAAGGCTATACAAATACCTTTCATATATTGGATCAGTATACTTTCTTTTATAAGCACACAAATCTATCTGGGGTCAAAACATTTGTACAATGGCGCTGCATATGCGCATTTTATATTACTGACTCACACATCTTCTAGGTCTAGGCAACAGCAGCTGAAGTGCCCAGCAATGGTTTCACAGCAGCCAGTCATGACCTGCTGCCAATCAAAACTCAGAGATCTGTACAGCTGCGAATCTTAAACACCAGCCTTGTTCCTCCTACATGTCCCGCCGCCCAGGGAGCATCACAGAGCCAATTTATTCATATGTAAATTTTTCATTTTTACAATGTAAGCCCAGCTTCCTTTGAAAACTTCAAATGATAATTTCTTAAAGAAATCATAAGCGATTTCGAAAAATATGCTGATTTGCTTTCTTGCTGTGACTTAGATAAGAAAATCCACGCCAGTCTCACATCTACATGCAGCTGCAATCAACAGGCGGTTAACTGAGCTTATCACAAAGGCGAAAACTGAGGCTGCCTAGCGAGCTGCAAATACACAAAATACAATAAAGCTCAGAAACAAAGTGGACTAACGGAAGAAATCTGCAATAATAGCTGAAACATCTGATGCTTGACTAACAGGCAGAAGTATGCTGTAACTTCCTGTGTTGCAAAGCACGGTAAAAATAGGCAAAAATGACAATAAAACAATGCCCCAGATGTGTCCAGGTTTTTATTATAGCCTGTCTTATTTGCAGTGTTTCTATTTTTGGTTATGTTTTGTATATTTGCAGTGAGCTGCTTTTGTCGTGTAGGTGGCAGATTACTCAGAGCCAAGCTAGCTGTTTCCCACCGGTTCCAGTCTTTATGCTAACTTTAGATAAACGGCTACCTCAGCCTCAGCAGTTATCTGTAGTTTTGCCAAGAAAGCAAAGAAACATCTCCCCTATAAATTTGAAAGTTGTATTATGTTATTATTCCACTAAAAAAAGAGAGCTAAAATAATCCTCTTTAACTTATCCTGATTTATTGCTGCAGGAGATAACAACTGTTAACAGTAAAACTGTCACCGACATCTTCTCACAGATGTTAAAACTGACATTAGTGAATTATTCAGAGCTAATATTGGCATTCTCAACAAAAACAAACATGCTGAAGGCTGCAGTGGGAGTCGGTGGCAGTCCATAAATCATTCCCAGTTTGGTGCCCAGCAGGATCTTCCTTCCTTCCTTTTTTCCGAGATCTTTACTTTGCCTCGGAGGAATAGCAGAGACTCCCCCAACGTATTGTCTCTGCTGTCATGTGAACTTGCCACCAGATTCAGTCCCATCACCGTTTGAGATGCTGCAAAGCCAAACAGCGGGCTGTGAAAATTGCACACACAGAGGCCAGCATGAGGCTACAGACCAGGGGAAAGTGAGAAAGGAAATTCCTGTCAGGACAAGTCCAAATTTCTATTTTAAGATGCGTGGATTTCCTTCCCACAGGCACCAGGAGAATAAGATCATCTCGAAGATTCTTTGCTCATTTTTTAAGGACGGCAAATAGCTCCAGCAAAGCTCTGGACCACCCACACCTTTCCATTCACAGACCTGGATGCAGAGTGTAATGGGAGACCTACAATATTTCATCAAGTTCATGAATTTTTACATTCAAATGACTGAAAAAATAATGAGGTAGCTTTAGAATAGAAATAAACTTTATTTTCTTTATTGATCACCTTAATGTTCGCATCAGCATTTTATGTCAACAGTAGATTAAATGATGTGTGCTAGTAAAATGTGCACAAAGATATGAATCATTTATTGTGACGAATTAGCGAAAATTGCCAACCGTGCCTTTCAGCACTTTGGATCACTTTTATGTTTGTCAGCTCTTTGTTATCTTTCCTGCCACAAACTTTCATTCACTATCTTTTGTCCTCAAATACATAATTTTGAAGAATTAGGCCATATCGTATTCATAAGGACCTCACGGTACCTTGTTATCCTAACAGAGCACTTTTCTTTCAGACGTCAGGCTTACTTGTGGTTCCTAGAGTTTATAAAAGTAGAATGGGAGGCAGAGCTTTCCCCTCACTCCCAGCTCCACCCCTAAACTAGCCTGTTTCTGCAGGAGGTTTCTTCCTGTTTAAAGTGAGGTTTTCCTTCCCACTGTCTCCAAGTTCTTACTCATAGGGGGTCATCTGATTGTTGGGGTTTCTAATATTGTTCAGTCTTTACCTTAGAATATAAACCACCTTAAGCTGACTCTTGTTGTGAATTGGTGCTAATCAGAGCGGCATAAAAAAATGCTAATTTCTGATACCAAAAATTGTTACCACCACTTAGAAAAAAATGCTTTATAGACGTGCATTTTTCTGAACATGGCCTCTCATGCCTCTGTGAGTAGTAACTGTTCTAAAAAAAATTAAAGGTAGAGGTGGTGTTATGTCCAGAAGGAGGTCAGTATGGATGACCGGGTGCACAAAATGTCACACTTGGACAATGAAGTCTACTGTTTACATCCCTTTAAGCACCACTAGTGTTTGCTTCTTTTAATCTTTACTTAGGTGCATAAACTTTTTTAAAGAGCTATTGTTAAAGAGAATTTGCATCAAAAACAATAAAAGAAAGTACAAATGACAAATTACTTCACTAAGCAGACCCGCCACAGAAATAATATCAAAGAGGTGGCAGTGAACAGCGCACACTCTGCCACCCACACATCTGACTTTATTCATTTCTGCCATTTTTTAATTATTCCCCACAAACTTGAACCACCTTCATTACAGCAATCTGTACAATAGTGTTGGACTAAAATGATATCGATCTCTGACTCTAGAGATACAGTTGACTTACAAACAATATATAATATGTAAGAATCCTGCACGCAGGCTGACATATGGTGACAGCTGTTAGACGTGCAGACTGAGTGATGAACTGGGTCTTAAATCCCCTTTGTAGATGAGTCTCGGTGATGGATGCTTCCCTGAGAAAAATCTGTTGGGAGATCACACACTGGCAAGCCACACGCAGATTGTACATCACTTTTGAAATGTCATTAATGACTGGCATGCCTGAGAGATAAAATGCCAAGCTGTTGGAGGTGTAGGTTGTTGAAGGAGGGGAAGCTACAACACAAACATTTACCATTACCGTGAACACCTCAGCTGTGGATTTTTTTAAAAAACAAAAGCTACAGCGTGCAGTAGATGTGTGTGTGTCACAGGAAAGGGAAAAGCAGCATCACACCCACACGGAGTCGAGCTAAAAGCTCCCAGAAATCACAGATCATTCAAACTGACAGAATTAATGTCCTATACGCCGATGTTTGCTGAGCTCAGCACCTCTGCGCTTTATCTGAAGCGGCAGTCTGAAAATAACGTGCACCAACTCGATAATTTGGATTTCTTGTGCATCACTCGTCATCCTAAGTGGCTATCTCGCATCTGCTGAAGGAGTCGGAACTTATTTTGTGCTGGGTTTCGCATGACTGCAGGTCGAAGCACCGCCGACCTCTCTGCTGATTGATGAGTGGTGGAAGGGAGTATATACTGTAGGTGACTCTCATCCATGTTAGTGCAGAGGCTGCTGTTTCTTTCACCCCATGTTTAACAGCGATGGCAAATTTTTGTGCCAGATGTCAATATCTTCCATATGGATGTGCTTCAAAATGTATACGCTCTCTTTCCAAACCGCGAAACCCCAGATATGGAGACCTGTCACTCCATCAGCTGCACAAAGTGTTTCAGCACATATATATAATCCCATTAGTGTTTGCTTGCACTCTGTCAAATACAATTAAAAACACACGAGGCGAATGCCAAAGTAAACCGAACACATCGGATCCTGAAAGTTTGGGGCTGATACCGTGTCTTGTCATGATAATAAACACTTTTTCCTGGTTTGAGCTTACATGCTGCTTTTCATGGCAGACTGCAATGACAATCACTCATTTATCTGGGTATGCCTTAAACTGTGAAGAACAGAAAGGTTAATGGTCACCGTGTATTGCAAGGGCTGTGTTCCTGAACAAGAGCTTCAGCTGGAGGACAGTCGGTGGGTGGACAGTGAGTAATCTGAGCTGCAGTTGTGAACTCTGGTTTAAGGTGACTGTGTTATCCTTCAGTACACAAGGCTTCAAGCTTCCTAAAGAAAAATGAGTGTCTCAGTTATGTCTAGTTTGTCTTTAATTTGCTTTTATTTAACTGGTGTTAGCACCTGGGCGACAGTTTAAATTAGTTTTAAATTGTTTCTGGTCACTTCTTTTTTAAGTCATGGCTTATGTATAATGCGTTTGCTGACATTAAATGCAGCCACTGATTTCTCATCATTTGTGTGAGACACACAGTCTTTTATGTCCTGTGTCATTGCGTTGTAATACAGCAACTAATACAGGGCACATTGCATTGCTTGATAATGTCAGTGTAACTGACAAAAAAAAGGTCAGGCAAATGTGGTGTTCGGGTTACAGATCAGCTAACTCATCTCCAAATTTAACACGAAGTCACATTAGCTGATGAACACCTGGAGCTTCATAAAGTCCAACTACTTGTACACAGCTGCTCGTTAATGCAATTATCAAATTAGCCAATCAGTTGGCAGCAACGAAATACATTTATGCATGCAGACATGGACCTGATTAACTTCAAACTGAGCATCCGAATGGAGAAGAAAGGCCATTTAAGTGAGATGTGGGGCTGGTCTGAGTATTTAAGAAACTACTGACCTACTGGGATTTTCCCAGCAACCATCTTAAGGGTTTACGGAGTCTGAAAAAAAGAAAATACAGAGAGAGAGAGAGGCAGTTTTCTCTGCAAAAATTCTTTGTTGATATCAGAGGTCAAAGGAGAATAACCAGACTGCTTCAAGCTGATAGGATGGCAACAGGAACTCATTATAGCCAAAGTATGCAGAAGAGCATCTCTGAATGCACAGCACGTTGTACTTTAAAGCAGATGGGCTAGAAGACCACACCATGCGCCCACTCCTGTCAACTAAAAATAAGCAGCTGAGGCTACTATTCACACAGGCTCACCAGAATTAGACAGTAGAAGATTTGAAAAACATTGCCTGGTCTGATTTGGGGTCAGAATTTGGAATAAACAACATGAAAGCGTGGATCCAACCTGCCCTGACAGTTAGTTCAGTGTACTCGAGTGGCCTCCACAGTCAGCAGATCTCAATCCAACAGACCACCTTTGGGATGTGTTGGAGCAGAAGATTCACTTCATGGATGTGCAGCTGACAAATCTGCATCGACTGTGTGATGCTTTCAAAAATCTCCGAGGAATGTTTCCAGCACCTTCTTGATTTCAGGGAACACTCGGGACCAACCAGCACTAACACATCGTAACTGATGAAGAGGCCAGTGCGTGTATATTTTAAATGTAAAACACAATAACACACATGTTAACACTTTTTTTCTAACTGCTACAGAAACTGGAGATTGAACCGCTGACCTTCCAATTAGTGAACAATGTGCACTCCCTCCCAAACCGCAGTCGCCCACACAGGCATACAAAATTAAATACAGACATATAGAGAATGGTTAACAGCGATGTACACTTTAGTAGATTTGCTGGAAAATGTGTTGGATCGTGCCAAATCATTGGTATAAATCATTTTCGCAGATGATTGTATGTCGAAACCCTATTCGGAATGACTCCCTGGCCTGAAACAGCAAAATGAGTGGTGATTGGCCCATTTACAAGCACCTTACAAATGTGAACACGGACAGAGAGCCAGAAAAATATTTCAAGCCTGGTTCCCCTCTTTCCCATGCATTCCAGCTGGTGGTGCAGAGATAAGCAGCAGCTTCGGGAGATTAGCCTCGACCAACAAATATCACAGTAATTTCATGCTGGATTCTGTTATCTAATGATTACACATGATATAAACACATAACATTAGATTTATAAATGACTTCAGGCACTTAAGTGTTGTGTTTACATGCTCTCATAGAGACAGGCTAATTCCGAGCCTCCTTTATGTCTGAAGCAGCTGAAGTGACAGCGACTCGATGACTTTAGAAACCTTGTGATTCGGCTCACCGACTTCTCGGTATCTGACACTCTGATCACCAGGGCTTGTCAAAAATAATTAAATTCTGTCTTCAAGACTTGCAGAAGATTTAACCTCCTCACTGACAGTCATTTGACATGGCTTTGTAACAGAGAAGCAGCTCACTCAACATGTCCTTGTAAAAAAAAACTAACATTTCTCTTGAGAAAATAGAATTTCTCTCTTGTTTTGTGAAAACCCATTCTTAGATTAGTTTAAAAGATTTGTAAAAGAGAAGAAATAATAGGCACAAAAAAAATATTAAAAAAGCAAAAAAAGTTCCATCCATGTTTGACATCAGCCATATAAAGGGATATGGTTACACCGGCCGGATGACTTCCCAAAGCAGGCCCCTCTGATTTTCTACAAGATGGAAGTCCCAGATGTATATATGTGAGCTCTGTGCCAGAAGTCAAACACTTGCAAGGACAACTGTGTCTGTTTACTCCACAAGTGCCATCGGGCCTCGCTTTGATGTGCCAGCCTCCTAACTGGTTGACAGGGAGGAAAGAAGTGCAACTGGTTTCCTGTCAAATAAAATCTGTAAACAGCATTTTATTAATTCGAAAGACTCAGAATGCCTAACGGGCCATAAAACGTCTGCATCCCAGTGTTTTGCAGCAATTTCCAGCTTTGAATACAAAGAAAAAGGATTTTAATAATGCTGGAAAAGTTTAATTTATTTGGGACACTTGCAGATGCACAGCAAAGCTTATTAGGCTTGGTTTACATTAGAACAGCAAAATCATATGCATGCTTGAATGCACAGCATGCTAGAGCCAGCCAGGTCCAATTGTTTCCTGCCTTCGCATTTCCAGCCTGATTTTCACCCATATCATTCAGCTCAATGTAATCTTATTTGCATTATGCCAAATCACAACAGATGTCATTTCAGGGGGCACTTGACATAATAAGGTCAAGCTCTCTCACAATATTTCAGAGAGAAGCCTACTGCACGGCTTCCTTTGATTATAGCAACAACGGGGGGAAAAATTCCCTTTTATTAAGAGGAAACCTGTGCGCACAGCAGAAATCCATAAATCAAACAAATGTGTGTTTCAAATCTCTTGTTCCCATTTGTGTTTCCCCTACTGATGGCTGGGAGCTCAACAGAAGCAGTACATCAGTGTGGTTTCTCTTTCTCGTGCAGAAAACAAGAAGAATTTCCAGATAATCAGAGTTCCAGGGGCAACATTACATCCAAATGTACTACGTTTGCAAGATGAACTGCAGAACTGCTGAAGTTAGTGGACCTACGGTGATTCATACACACTGGATTTTTAACCTATTTAAAAGCCTCTTGATATGCGCACTCACATTTTATTTGCTGACCTCTCTGCATGGCTCACATTGGGAGTTTTTGTCACATTTACGCAATACTGAATGTGGGCTTCCTATAGTCTGTGAAGGACACCTGCTGACTAGATAAATCACACACAGAGAGAAAGCTTCAGTGCCATAGGGCACTTTAAGCCAGTTAAAAATGTAAAGCTTCTCTGAGAATCAGGCGGATGCAAGGCAGGCGGGATTCGTGGGCATTAAAGGCGAGTAGGCGTGAAGATGAGCGCTTCTCTCTTTCGCTCTCTCTCCTCAGGAGCGACACAGGGCGCTCGTGTGAAAAGCAGCGCGGTGTTTTTCACTGCGAGCAAATTTCCTGTTTTCTTTATCATATTCATGCGTCTCCCGCTTCCCGTTTTCATGGACACTAAAGATGATTTTGCCGTCAGCGTTTTCCTCTCCCCTCTGTAGTTTTGTTTCTGATCAGTCACATGACAGGAACAGGAAAAGAGGAACCATTTGCAAACAAATAACTTGTCAGACTCTTAGTTTTAGCGCACAGGAGTGACTCAAGGGAATTTAAAAATAAAGTCTTTCACAGATATAATGATTATGGTAAGGCGTGTGCGGAGTCGCTGTGTGGTTATATAAAATATCCATGAGCAAAGTTCCAATGGAAATTCGGTTTAGATTTAATTACAGTAATAAAAAAAGGAAAGCGAAACACACATGAAAAGAATGTACAAAATGTTTCAACTTTTTTTGGTGGCGAGGGTTAAAATTAAGAGCAGCTTGAGGATGCAGCTACACTGTTACTGTGTTACTGGCTGAGGTCCAAGGCTAGAGGGCTCTGAAATAGCACCATATATCTGCCGAAGGACGGGAGGCCAAGCAGGCCACGGAGCAGACCTGCACTTTGGATGTGAAGTCAGTCAGCCATGGGCTCTGACACGCTTCCCTCTCTCCCTCTTTCTCCCAGCTTCCTCTGTCATCTGGACACAAGGCCGGGCCAAATCCAGGCGACTGGCTGACTGGCAGCCTGGCTTTGATTTCATTGTTACTACATAGGTGGATGACATCCACCACATCCCTGTCCTCTCCACTGCTGGGGGAGAAAAAGCCTTTCCAACATCCTGCCAGAGGAGGGCTGCAAACATAAGGATGCCACGGCAAGCCATCTGGGCCAGCTTCCTATGTTTAAAACCTCTGACCCTGACTAAACCTTCCTGTACCTGCCACACAGGCACACCGGACAGCTCAACTCTTCCTTTGCAGCAGTGACTCTTTTTTTTTTTTTGGCTTGTCATCATTATTATAACTGAGATATTGCTTCCTCCACTGAGAAGGGAAGCAAGTACATTCTGGTAAATGCTCTGCCCCTGTTTCTGGCAATGATGATTTTGTGTGGAAGAATCTAAAATGTTCCTTTTACAACTAGCTGTACAAAAAGAAAGAATGCCAACATTAGTGCCAAAGATTAGCACAATCCAGCCCTGCTGTGATGGCTTGCATGCTCATAAAAATCACGCTGTGCCTCTTTAGAAGCCAAATGTTAAGGAGCTCCATTGCTGTGCTCGTTACCTGATTCGTGCAGACTCGGGCCATAAACAAGTCTCTGCTGCTGTCGTGTCACCGCGGCAGCTTAAGATGCCGGAGAAAAGAAGGGCAAAGTAGGGAGTACTGGGTCAGCAATTATGGTGCTGAGTGCCTAAAGGGAGGGAAGCTGGCAATTTCCTCAGGCTTTGCCAATAGACCCTTTCCCATGAACCTCAAGTGACCTCCAATGCACAGCAAGTACTCTGAGTGACCAATAATATGCTACACGGACAAGTCACAACCCTAAACCCGCACAGCTGCCCGAGCCTGAGCAGCAGTTTGAAAGTAATAGCGATGGCGACTCTAGATAGAATTACGAGGGCTCCAAATTATGTTTGTCTCTAAGCAACAGAGGCACTTTGGAGTGCTGTAATATAACTGCGATACAGGCACTGCGTCCGAGGAGCCGGTCTCTGCCTTTAGAGGTATCAGGCCACGGATGCCACAAAGGAAGAATTTTCCTCCTGCGCCTCACAACATAACTTACAATAAATGTCGTCACTGCCTCGTATGGCTGTTGGATCCCATGCAATTACTTTTGCATTAGCGTGTCATGACAATTGGTGAAGTCAACACATTTGTAGCTGTGAACTGAAACCCCCTGATTATTCTGGACTCTCTCATTTGATCATCAACCTGTCGCCCCGTAGAATGACACCCAGCTGACACGACAGATTGTGCACGACTCCTCACAATTGTTTTTCTTTTTAATGTCGATTAACAACGGCAGTGACACAGCACTCACTCGTGCAGTTGTATAAGCTCTTCACCCTCCATGGGTGGCTCTGTACACTCAGAGACTCACAGTTCAAGTATTCAGCCATCAAAGCGTCGCTAAAATGCTGTCCTTGTGATGGACTGCAACATGAAACTCAGGCCTGGGTGAACATGAGAGACAGGAGGAAAATCAATAGGTGAAACCTCCTCTGCACAGTAATTATTCAAAGTGTGGTGAGATTTTTTTTTTAAAGAGTGCAAAGAAAATAGAGCCCACTGAAACATTTCATTTGCACAGCAGGGACACTGAAATGACCATGGAGATATGGTTCTGAAAAATCCCTTCATGGCCATTTGTATAACTTCTCTTTTTCATACGACAACTCTATTGATTTTGAAAAGGTGCTACAATAAGGGCCGAATAACCAAGAATAACCATTATTTTCTTGTGGTGGGTCAATGGAACCATTCATACAACAAGACAAAGGCTGATTTTTCTCTTTTTTGATTGTTAACACACAATTATCTGTCAGTTTATACATCACCAACTGAGTGCAACATGGTGAAAGTACTGATTAATTTTCTTTTTGAACTGTTTTGACATCACCTGTGGCTTTGTAGCAATTATTTAGCTACGAAGTGGGTCACAACCTCCCTCTTATCAAGGCAATCTGTTAACCCATCAGCTAGCTGACTCTGGGAGCAACAGCCAATATTTTTGGGCTTCCAATGTATCAGGATGTCCGGACGGTGGACACCGGATGGCTGATTCATATTCCTGTTCCATCTGTCGGTCTCTGCGTGCACATGTGACGATTACAGCTACATGTAGAAATGACAAGTACTTTAAAACCAGAGAAAGCTTCTGGTACCAAAAATCTCGTCCCTTGCCTACAGACTGCAGACTGAATGCTGTAGACTGCTCCTTAGATTGTCCGTGTGGGCCTATTTGTGTATGTATTTGGGTTTGTTGTTTGTTTAAATACATTTTAATATGTTAATGACCTTTTTTTATGCCTGCAAACAACTGAACTAAAACTCTATTGGCAATTTGGAAGTTGGAATGGCAAAGTCTTTTCCCATCTCGTAAATGGATTGACATTTAAGTGTTTTTATAGTATTATTAACATCTCCATGCCACATTTATACATTCACAGACATTCATGTAGTGCTTTATACAACATATGAAGCATGCTTATCTCTCAAACATACACACTGATAAACGCTTTTGGGCATTTTGGGGTTCAATATTTTGCCCAAACACACTCACAGCCAAGACTGTAGGCAGCAGGGGTGCTGCGGATGCTAGGGCGCCCCCTGTTGCAAAAGGCAGACATCACCAGAGCCACTGAATGGAAGAGTCCCTACCACAAAGATGAAAAAGGTCCAATGGGCCTTTCTCTTTCTTACAGCAATGGCGGATCATGGAGTCTCACGATAGTTCCAAAAGTTAGCAACACACGCTAGTCGCACCATAGAGATATAGCAGCACAGACGTTTTTTAAAACGTAAGAAACAAGTTAAAAAACTAGTCTGCTTGTTATCAGAACACATTCCAACTGTCCACTAAACCTTTGTGAACTTTGACCCCCTGCTAACATGACTCTGACTTACTCAGAGGCTTTGCCCATAACCAGCTAAATATGCTCAGACTCTGAACAGGAGTGTGCCTCAAGAGTAAAATTAATTTCTGAGTGTAAATTTGGAGGTTTATAACCTGCACCCAGATGAAGGCAACTTTTGGCTTATTATGAGCTGCTGCTGAGCAGTTTAATATTATAATTAAGCAATAATTGCAATATATATAATATAATATATATTTTATACCTTAGACTCTAGTACCCCGTCGCCTGCCTGCCTAATTCAGCACCCCCACCTTCAAGGCCCTTCCCACGGCTGATTTAGACTTGTGCAGTGAATCTTTGGACAGCCTACGACATAACCTACGTAAATGGCCAATGCTGTTGCCAGCACTCATCCTTGTGCGTGTGTGATATGTTAGTTTCCTTGTGATTGTGTTCCGGTGTTTTATATGCCAGCCACAATAGAAACAAATAAAATACTGGGATGTTTTATTCCTCCTGGGCCCCCGCTCTTTGTTGTGGTTAGTTTTGGTTTTTGATGGGTTTTAAAATTGTTTTTATTTTATTTTTTTTTGGAGGCAAACATATTTGTCCCTCAACTTTTTTCCACTTCCTTGTCATTTTCCTCACGTCCGTTCCAATTTTTGATTTCCGTTCTGCAATCTCCCTCCAGGAATTTGATGAAACGTGAGTCCTTATGTTAAGGCAGCGATTATGATTCCCTTAGTTCCCTCAGTTACTCTTCCATTGAGCTGGACATCAGGTTGTGGCATAAGTAGTGCTGTAGGGTTTCAGAGGGGTCTACGATTATGACCCACCTGTGGTGTAAATTTAAAATAGAGGTATAAATCCCCCATTAATCCCCTGTCACATTGGAGGACAGGCGATCAAACTACTTCATGAGCCACGTGGGAGTGGGCTATTCATTTTCCCAACTGGGCTTCATGAGAAACTAGTATTGTTGTGGAGGGCTACACCAATAAACTTGTAAAAAGATAACATTAACACTGAGCTAAACTGAGTTCAGCTTATTGGCCCAGGTTTTCATGTGGGCCCTTAAGAAAATCCTTTTTGCCACCCCCGATAGTCGCCCCCATGTGTGCAAATGTCCAATTAATAATGAAGATGTGCACCACATACAGAGTAAAAGGGAAAAATTCAAAAGTGGCTAATAACATTCAAAATGGGTGGTGAGGCTGGTCATTGTATTATCTCACAGCAGCATTACTATACTATATTTTTACATGAAAAGCATGTGGGGATCGCTGAAGTGACTAAAGCTCATCTTCACAGAGACGGAGCCTTTATCAAATCTCATGGCATCCCGATCGGTTGTGATCGGTTGTTAGTGAGATGTTGCCTCCAAAACCACTAATGTCACTCTTAAGGTGGTATTAGAAATGTCGGGGTATCACCAGAGCTCTTGGGATTTTGTGCTATGACAGCTGATCCAAGAGAAGATAACGAATGAAATTCAAAAATATCAACAAAGAGACAAAATAGTTGAATAGAAAAGTGGCGCCTCTCCAAAAGTTAATGGTTCCCTTTAGTTATTTAGATGTTTACATCGGGACCAGAATGGTGGCCACTGGATACTGCAAAGCAATGCAATTAGCATGACTAGAAACTGGGCATTGAAAACATGCAGGGGTCAGATATTTGAAAACAAAAATACCACAGATGGTTTCCATCAACTGTCTAACACCAACTTGGACACATATTTGGCCTCTGATTCAGATTCCTGGTGTTGAAAGAGCTTATCTCTCAGTTCTAGCTGTATTTGGGGTATTTGCGCTTTAGCATAGTGAGAAAGTGAGTGACCAGAGCCCCAAATGCCCAGGGGGCCTCACTGCTCCATGCCAGCGATGAGTGAGCCACTGGACTCCTTATTTATTTGGACTTTACTGCAGCAGCAGCATTCCTCTCAGAGGAGGCTCTGTAGCTGACAGAACAAGATATTCAAGAACGGACACCATGGACCGCAGAGTCCTGAGGTTGAATCCTGAGATCAGCACTGAGAACCAGGAGGGGGTATTGTTAGCTAAAACAACTCAACCTCTATAAGGGTACAACTAGAATAATACCCAAAGTTGAGAGTCAGATTTCTGGGATGATCTGATCAAGCAGAGGTATGCGTACAGAAAACACTCTGCTAAAAGCAATATCAACACTGTGCACCCAAGACAGAGAGCAAGCCAAAGATCATTTGGCTCAGGAGCTCAGGTTTTCTTTTTTTGTTTTCTCTCTTTTTTCTCATATGTGGCTCATTTTGACTGGAAAGGGTTTAAAAAGCCACTTACGGCGCAACAAAATGAAGGAAATTATGTGGGGAGAATGAAGGAATCAGTGACTCGCTATTCATTCCAACGCTGTCAAACAGCAGCAGAAGTTTCCCCCGTGATGTCTTTCTTAAATAAGACAGAATTTCTTTGATGAATGTCTTTGCACTGCTGTAATTCAAACTAGAGGCAGAGCGTGAAAGCAAGATGGGACAAAATGCCTCGGGCAGGAGCTTTTTTAAATGCAGCTGCTGCGTAGATTATCTGCTCTCCCCATCTTATGACAATGACTTCTGGGCTGGCGGGTCTACAATGGACTCACCTTTAATCTCTCCCTCTGATCATAATAAGGGCAAGTCTGTGATCTAGTTACAGTTACATCAAACTCAGAAATGGCTTTTTAATGTCACGCATTTGAGAAAGAAAGAAATCTGGGAAGTGTGTGGTTAGGAGGGTTAAGAAAATCCCTCAGGCCAAAGACGTGCATAATCTTTAAACACAAGACTTTGTTTTGTTGAATTTATTTGATGAGAGATTTTATAAGTGAGGCAGACACAGACAAAGATCTCTGATGTTTCTGTCTTGGATGCTGTTTCACGAGTGGGAAAAAAAGACAAGAAACACTTTGCTTTAACTCCACATCTCCAACACCTCAAGACCATATTTAGCCCTCAGCAAGTCTGGATCCTATATAAAGCAGCTGAGCATAACATGACGCTTGACTTGATTCCAGTCTGAAGTGATTTCAAAAAGCAGCAATTCTGAGCTTCAAACTGCCATCTTTCTCCCACCTCTCCGCTTCAGAGTGTCAATCAATCCCGTAAGTTCCCACTGTGAGACTTGAAAAATGCCTCCAGGCTAGTTCTTCGACATTCTGTTTCATTTTTATGCTTTCTGTACCAGTTGAGAAGCAGAGGGCTTCTGTATGGATGAACACCCTGCAGACTAGGCTCGTAAGATGAGAAAAACATTATACAGAGCTTTAAAAATTCAAAGGTCACATTTTTTTTTGATGGGAATGAAAACTCGGGTTTGGTTCTTGTTCTCAGTGGATTCATGTGACCCAACCGGCACAGCTCATCCACATCCACATGCAGTCATTTACGGAAAGCTGCGAGCATTCTCGGCCGTAGATGTTTCATACATCTAATTTAAACCGTGCATAGAGGACCAGCGTGCTTTAGATTATTTAGACACAGCCTGGCTGAACTTGTTTGACTTTAAGACACACAAGTGACAATGGAAGACATGTGCAGGCAGAGCTTTTTGCTTTCCACAAAAACAACAACAACAGAAGATTGCAGAGAAAAGCTCTGGACCCTCACCGACATATGGGAGCCCAGTGAGCTCTACACACAAATGATGCAAAGTCACTAAAAGTCAGCTCAGCTGAATCCTCTGGTGTTTTTGTATCTCCTGAGATTAAGGCACCATCGATTAACAGCTACATCTTCATCAAACAGAACAACAACATGCCTCCCCCTAGTGCCTATCTGCATGTAGACTTGTTGAGTCTTACACCCTACCAAAAGATGTGCACTCTTAGTGTTTGTCAAAAGGACTGATTAAAAGTGGGTTAAAGTTTTTACGCATAAACTTTGCAGCTAATAACACGCTGATAACACGGGAAGTAGCCCCTACGCACAAATGCGCACAATTAACATCCACCTGGCTTCGTTCAAACCTCGAGTAAAACTTAAAGCAACTTAAATTAAAAGCTCAATCCACCTCACAGCAGAGGAAAGCCGGTGTAAACCTAGAGTGCAACACCTCACTTTGTTTGTCGTTTAAATAAAGTTGCGCTCAAAACTTCCACCGTGACTCATTGCGTTGTGAGATGTCTCCTCACCTGAGGCGTATGCTAGTCCAATCCAAGTCCGACAGAACAGCATAAAGTCTGTCTTCATCTCCAGATCTCCGGTCCAGAAGTGCACAAGCTTGAGCTGAGTTTCTCTCTCTTTAAATTTTTTTTTAGAAGAATAAAAGAAAAAGGACAGGTTGGTTATAACAGGCTCTTAGTGGAGAAGCTGGTTTCAATGAAGGTCCTTGGGTGGGGTTAAGGGGGGGAAACTCAGGTGAACGCTGTCTGTCTGTGGGCTGCTTTGCGCAGAGAGGACATAGCCGAAGTGCTGAGGAAAAGGAAAAGCACACACACACTACACACACACTTTTCCCCCTCGTTTAGTTGAAAAGGATGCATAAGGCACTGAATGGGATTTTCAACGATTTCCCTTTCCTTTGCTCGTGACGGGAGCGCATCCACATCCACCCACCCAGTTCATAAAACAAGCTGGAGAGGGGTGTGAGCGTGTGAGGTGGTGTGTACGGGCTAGGGAGGTGGGGTGTGGAGGGTCAGCCAAACATCCATGACAAAGTTCCTTCCTGCAAAGTCTTGCGTTTCATCCCGCTGTATTAAAGACTTTTAGAACTGCGGATAATAACTGTGGAGGATAATAAAAACGTGCAATAAGAGCACTGCAATATTGGAGCTGTGGGTTTTCCCATTTGTTGCGTTGCTGCAGAACCGTTTGGCATTGATTTTCTGTCATGGATTTTTCCCAAAGCATTTAAAGTCGTCCTGACACCTAAATAGCTTAGCAGGTAATCCTAATACCATCAGAAATTCTTACAAAGCCACCACGGGAGCACTGCAGTCACCACAGGAAGGAAACAAATGCCACTGCGAGATAAAGCAACAGAGGCAGCCTGCAGACAAATATAAGAATGTAAGAAGGAATGGTATTTTCGATGTATCAAAAATAGGCTCAAATTTCAAAAATGTTTTTAAATCCTTCTGACACCAAACTGTCAATGCAGTTTTATGTGTTTAGGTCAAATGCTGGTTGTTAATTTGATGTAAAGGAAAGATCTCTTCTGGCATGCTTCTGGACACAAATTCTTCCTCACGTTAAACAAACATAAGCTGAGGGAGTGCCTCTCTATTAAGTCTCCGTAATAACTCATCCAACGGGTCAGATGTAAGTAATGATGCCTCCAAGACTAAACTGCACAGAGTTTCTTCCAGACTTGACCAAATCCTGTTAACCCCCCACCACCCACTCATCCATCCTCCTCGGGGAGTCCTCAGAGTGTGAATAAAAGTCATGTACTAGGAGCACAACATGCCCGTAGCGAGCCGCTATCAGTCCCGTTTTATCGTACAGGGAGGGATTTGGAAAATTGAAAACCTGTGTACCATAAGTCAGAGAGGGCAGAAGGGGGTGTGCGCTTGTGTAATCATGCGCACGCACAGAGATGGGCCTTCAGGTGCAGGTGTGTGCTTTATCTGTGAACTGTCAGGGTCACCTTTGCGGTGGTCAGACAAACATCGTATGGAAAGTGCAGAATAATCAGCGCAAGTCCAGTGAGATATATATAATAATGTGCTGCTTCGCCACTTGGAAATCCATTACAGCATTAAAGTGTCTCCGGACTCCTCCCTTGCTGTGCCTTTAGAACAGTCCACACATTAAGCAGCAGCTGTTGATGAGACATATGAGAAATAATATTTTTCCTTGATATGAACATGGTGTGATTCCTCAGCTATGAAGAGCCTGACCTCAGGGAGAGAGCTGAATAACAGGGAGTCAAAGGATCATTGTTTGTTATTGTGGGCATGCGTTTCCACTCCGGAGCCCTTACGGCAATCCACCTCTCTGACCTTAAAACACAGTGTTGTGATTGAATGGTTGTAATTAAAATGTTCCCTCGGTTTCAGGCCGGCAGAGCCTTCGGCTTCACAGAAAAATAAACACACTAAATTGTGATGATAGCCTAACAAAGCGCTGTCCAGGGAGTTACTAAATCTCATTACGAATATAAAACAGATAATGTCATAAACAAACGAAAAACACTTGAACAGCCAATTCAATAAGAAATCCGCACACATAAGCCATTCAGGCAACAGCGATAGCAAACAATAGGCTTTACGCAGGATGGCACAATCGCCTCTGCTGTGTCAGATGAAAAGGTTTCAGTTTATAATTCGTCCGACCCCTGAGAGACAACCGAGGGCTCAAGGACTCGTCCTTGAAGTGCCAGCACTCCATCCGGCCCATCCTCAGGTCAGGAAACAGATTACAGCTCTACAACTACTATCATAGGAAGGATGTGGAGCAAGCGTGCAACCCTCTCGCTCTTTCGCCGAAGTTCATGCCCATGGGCCTCCACGCTACACTGCACTTTTGCCAAGCTACTTTGAAGAAGCTGTTACAGTTCAGCAGAGTTCCTTTGGGTTTCTTTTGATTGTGGTAGCCACCATTCTTAGCATTTGTAGATCATGCCGAGTTACGGTGCCCTCCTGACTGTAGGAGCAGCGCGGTTTGCATGTAAGTTATTTACTATGTAATCAGGATAGCAGTGGGACAAGACAACTCTCACAGCTCAAGGCAGATCCAAACTTAAGTTTGAATCTCAATCTCAGATTTGTTTATTTGCAGCTTTTATCCTTCTTTGCTGAAACTTCTTGTAGACAACTTGATACAAATCACACAGGCTCATGCATAGACCTCCCCAAATCATTCAATTTAGTTTCATCTTATCAATACTTGTGATTTGGCGCTTATATTAAGCAACGATCAGACAAGCCCTTATGACAAAGAACTTGGCGACAGTGAGAAGGAAAAACTGCCTTTCAACAGGAAGAACGGTCCAGCAGAACCAGGCTCAGGGAGGGGCAGCAATCTGCCACGGCCTATCTACACTTTCTCTTGACTTAGCCACTCCATAATCATTCCCGTTCTTTATGAGGAGACATGGAAGGTATGCAGCTAATGTTGGGTATATTTATTTAAGATGGCACTGTGGTGCAATGGCTGTGTGGAGTTTGCATGTTCTCCCACCTGTGTCTATTATGTGTCTTCCTCCCACAGTCCAAAATTGGCCGTAGGTGTGGTGGTCTGAGTCTCTGTGTCACCTCTGTAGCCTTCTCCAGCGTATACTTTGCTTCTTGCCCTGTGACACCCAACCTAAATCCGGTAAATAAAGGAAAACAGCTGATAGATGTGCTCTAATAGAAATTTGACTTTAGTGTTTAGTATTTATACCACTTTCTACTTCTCCACTCTTTACTTGACTACATGTATCACAACCATATATCACATACAACTAGCAGATTAATCATTGAAAACTATAAGAAAATAGTTTTTAATACAGCAGTATAATCCTGCTTGAGGGAGATTATTTATATTTAGGGGTCTGCTCTCATTAACTAACAATACTTAAGTGAGATTTTAAATTCAGACTTTTATTTGTAACAGATTTGATTTTATCATGTGGTTTTAGTGCTTCTATTTAAGTAAATATAAGAAGTAGGCGTAAACGTTTCCACCATGATGGGGATAAAGTTCTTCTTTGGTCTGCGCCAAACATCCCTGTTGTTACTGTGACTGAGCACTTCTTATCTTTGATTTGAGTGTCCAGGTCACATCTTTCTTTCCCTTTGTCTCCCTTTATCAAATTGTCGCTTTGGTTTAATCTTCCTTTTAGACAGTAAATCCAAGGTCAAATTTCTGTAGTCTTTCTCGTGAATGCCCTTTGACACCAAACAACTAGAAAGAGTTACAGTACTTTCAGATTCTGCTTTACTTCCCATCAATGTCGGTGTTCCCTTTTTTTCTCTCCTGTCCTTTTTCCTTTTTTGGAGTGATCAGTGACGCAGAAACTGGCAGCTATTTGAAAGCTACGCCACTTGTGGAAGATTTTTCTTACAGTGGAATGATTTATTTCAAGTTATTTTTGAATCCCTCGCTGCTCGAGGGCATTCACAATCGAATTTTTTCCCTGAAGACCATGGAGAGCTCTTTAGATGTTGGCATG
Organism: Pundamilia nyererei; assembly: GCF_000239375.1. Lineage (NCBI taxonomy): Eukaryota > Metazoa > Chordata > Actinopteri > Cichliformes > Cichlidae > Pundamilia > Pundamilia nyererei. Next base: position 8,405,401 of record NW_005187402.1, on the reverse strand, counting down.
CCGATATGAACAGATTTGAACAGCTAAGAGAACAGCAGAGGTTAGATAGTTCAAGTTGTTATGAAAAGGACTTATTAATATTAATATGTTTTGACTTTTTCCACCACTGTTATTCAGTTGCAACTGAATATGTTAAAAAGGTCAATAATTTCCAGAGGGTGTACTTCCTTTTTCACAAAACTAAAACTGAAGCAGATTTAAGAGGAAATGGCGAGGAAAGCTAGAAGTAATGACTTTTTGCACAATTGCATTTCTCGAGTTTTAATAATAAAATATTAAATAGTGTCGCTTTGAGCTACATAGGATACTTAAAGGCTCTGTAGAGCTGAGTGTCCCATTAAACAGACTGGCCACTGTTTAGCTCTATTACCATTACATTGCCTAACATGTTTTAATTACAATAAGAAACGTCTTGTAGTATATAGATGTATATCACACCCAAAAGGCACAAATGTGTTCCACAGAGTCAAACAGAATGACCTGTAAAGAAGAGAAAAACAAGAATGTACAAGGTTTACTTCATAATTTACGGCAATTTTGCTAAACCTGAACACATACATAAAAGAAAGTGTGTGATAAAAGCATGATGAATGCATATTCCGTGTAGCTGCTGTGCAGAAAAACAGTTCCCCCACCGGTCTAGTTTATTGTGCCACTTTCCCAATCAGGAGGCACAGGCAGCAGCATCCTGCTTCAGCAGCCCCCTGAGGCCTGTCCAGGAGACCCACAGGCAACCCCACTGTCACTCTGTTTATCTGACCTTTCACCTGGCGGGAGGAAACAGGACGTCGGTGCCGTCGTGTGTTTGCAAAGATAACCCAAAGCCCGCCTGTTTTCGCTGTGGAAGTGTCAGCGATGGCTCACGCGTTTAAAGAAAAAAAATTAAAATAAAAAATTCCAGTGCAGGCGAGTCAGCAACCCTCCATCGTGTCTCCTGTTAGGATAGCTTTGGATTCACATCAGTTGCAGTGTGCAGTTGCGAACTTTGCTTTGATGATGCTTAATAGCATCCTTGATCGTTTCAAGTTGTGTTGGGTTTGCACTTCCACAGCGTGTGGCGTTGTAGAAAAGAATCAAAGGCAGTGTTTGAGGAAGAAAAAGTGATTCGGTTTATTTGCGTAAGCACTTTAAACTCATGATACATGGCTTCAAAATTAGACACATACATAATGAATAGAAACGAATAAACAGATTGAGTCCTTTCTATTTCCTACACAATCACATACAAAATCTTGTAATAAAGTGCATAATAACCTCACCCTGACTGAATTTGGTGATTTTACAAGTCAGTCTAAAGAGTCTAACCTGGCAATTATTCCAATTATCATAGCAAAAGTCATTTATCTACATCTATTAAACATTATGTGTTGAAGACTGAGTATGCCATTAATGTAATTTGATGCATCTAAGCTAGAGCACAGCGTTTTAATACTGCATTTAAGCTAATTGGTGCATAAGCCTTGGCACGATGATTACTACAAAGTGGATTTTTTTTTTACTTTGATGAGTAAGACAATTTTCTGAACATTTTAAAGCTTTTAAGATAGAAAACAGCATCTGGCAAAATCAAGTCAGAATTTGTGAAAAGAATGTTTACGTCACGCTCATTCAAATAATGGCTGATAACCGTGTTGTGTGAGAAAGCATTGATTGATTGCAGCGATATCAGCCGGACAGAGCGGCAGGAGGGTAGTGGAGGAGCTTTATGGGCTGAGGTTTGTGGCGGCTGTCTGTAATGCACGGGCTAAAGAAGGGGAACACCTTGCCCCTCGGCCCGTTGGCGAACGAGTAGAGCAGACTCATGTCGTCGGCGTTGTAGAAGGAGACCCTCCTCTCGTCGCAGTCCAAGAAAACCCCGAGCCTCTGCGGGGAAGATCTGACCCGCAGCTTCTCCCACGGCTGCTTCCCCACCGAGTACTCGTTCCCGTTGCGCAGCCGCAAGGTCCAGTAGCCGCTTTCCGGGCTCAGCTTGATCCGAGCGTGCCTGTTGACATTCTCCAAGGCCACTCCCAGGTCCCACTTAGGGCTGGTGCCCACTTCTACCTCCCAGTAGTGTCGACCCGACTGGAAGCCCTGGGCAGCCAGAATGTTGACGCACTGAAGGAAGCGCTTGTTGTGGTTCACGTGGTGGGTCATGACGTTAGATTCGACCGCTATGGTTTTGTCTCTCGAGACTTGAATGCTCGGGTGTGCTGTATCGACGTCAAACGTTAACAGGGAGGGACCTATGGGGTGAAACAATTCATTGGGAGATAAAATGACAGATTTTTAACGCACAAAACTCCAAAACAACCCTTTTACAGCATGATAATGGTGCCACTCCTGTTTCCACCTCAATAGCTTATCATAACACTACACTCATTTTCCCTTAATTACTCCCATTATTGACTCAGAACCAGTTTTCAGCTCCAGTCATTTTGTGTGTAATGAAGCATCGGGGGGAAATTACCTGGTTTCAAAGATTTGAACATCCTCCTCCATGTGATGTATTGTAAGGGAGCCAGGTATTTGTTACTGAAAGCATTTATATCAAACTCCGGGGCGATATCCACCTGCGCACATGGTCTGTGCAAACAAAAAGAACACAGAGTTCGGATCATTTGCTCTCAGCGTAAATTACTGTAAATGTCACATAAGCACAATGTGCGCAAAAACTGTCACGAGCAATTAATTGGTCACAACACGGAAATGCACGCTCACCTCAGTGCTGGGAGCTAATGAGAAGGAAAAAAAAAAGTCACGTTAACAGCTTGTTTGAAACGGGTTCGTGAAAAATAATTAATTCCCAATTAGATGATTTTATAATATCAGACAATAATATAAATAGGGTCACATTATTTTCAATTCCCACCTCAGTCAGTACGATGTCCTGGGTGGCAGTGCTGGCCTCCTGCAGCGCTTTTATATTGTCCTCCAGCTCCTTCGCTGCCTGCTCCGTGACCTCCAGGTGGTGCTGGACTTTCACCAGCTCCTCCTCCTGCTCCCTCCTCAGCTGCTCCAGCGTACAGGCTTCCTCATCGTGCAGGATCTGATGGAGAGCTTGGAACTCACTTTTGACACGCGTCTGGAGATCTGCCGCGATACTCTGCGAGGGAGAGGGATGATTAACGTTATAAGAGCGGGACTCTCCGTGTCGTGCCACGCGTTTACCCAACACGTGGCTTGCTTGCTTAAAGCTCTAAAAATCTTGCAGAACAACACACATCTCCAGAGATACAAACAGATGGGAATGAAGTCACAATTAGCATAAAAGCTCCACGTGTCTGACAAGTACTGCATAAAGAAGGAAACGATTTCCTTTTCATCATCTCAGCCCAGCGTGTGCGGCTAAAATTTAAGCTCTTATCCCACATCTGTCTGCCTTACTTTGTCATTTTGTTTCCGTCGCTCCTGCTTTTGCACAGTTTGTCATGTTCCGCACCACTAAATATGCACATTAACATGCTGTAAACAGCCATTAGAGACGGCCGTGCTTGTTCTTATTTCTTAAGTGTTGCCATTCCTTTGGATTCCCACATGAGCGTACCTTTATAATATTCATCTTTTCTTTGTCTCTGTGAATGCTGTTGATGAAGTCCTGCTTCCTCAGGCGGTGGCTCTCCAAAGCCTCCTTCAGTTGTTTCTGCAAAGTGGTATGCAAATCTAATCAGCGTGGGGGATAGGAACACTAAAGAAAAGAGACTATGCAGAGAATGAAGGAACTCGATAACAGTAAAGGGGGGAATAATTAAGGACAAGAAGTAAACGCTATTCAAGACACAGGCCCATCTGAGAACTTTGCTTTTGTGCTGTTGTTGAGTTGATCTGCATCACATTCAGAGGTTTTTCTTATATTCTGCATGTATTGAGGAGGAAACATCATAATACATTACAATCTAACGGAATCTAGTACAACTACAGCACAAAACACAGCCTAGGAAGAACACAACATTTTAAAAGGTCCCACATTATGGAAAAGCATTTTGATTGTGTTTTATTATGTTCTTAATCCACTTGCATACGTAACATAAAAGCTGCGAAAATACACCTGTCTAAAGTTTGGACTAGTGATGTCATCAGAAGATGAAAAAAAAAAAAAAAAACTTTACCCAATAGCAAAATCTGGAATACTACTCATTTTTTGCAGAGTATGTACCAACATGGGGATGCATAACTACAAACTACAACACCAAAGATGGCGGCTAGTGCAGTTGCAGTAATAGTGCCAGCCCGACTTGCGAAGAAAAGTAGTAAGAGTCGAGTACGGAAGCACTTGAGGTAGATGACCAAGGGTTGGAACTACATTTTTAAAAGATGATATGCAAACGGTGCTATCTTGACTTTCACACCAAGTGTGGAAATGCTTCAGAGAAGAGGCTAAAAGATAGACATCTACATATGCTTACATTCATATTTCACAACAGCATTGCTGTTGTGAAATCAACTGTGTCTAAAGTTAAATGCTTGAGCTTGTGACGTTAGCAGGATACTTAGCAACCATGCTAACACTTCTGGTAACCAAATATATTGGTAACATTTTCGTGTCATTCTGAAATGACACTGAGTCAAAGGATTAGGGTAACGTCTGTGTTTTTCTTTTTTAATTTGAATTGAATTGAGTTTTAAGAATCAGGTAATTATGCTGGTACTGGTACCGACTACTAGACTTCCAGGAAAGCTAAAGAATGTACAGCCAAGGATGAAGACAGTAGCAACATACACTGAAGCCAAAATGTCCTTTTTTGTTAAATATAAGCTACATTATAAATTTTTGGACTGCTCTGCTTCAGACTGAACTGACAAAAACAGGTATTTTTACTGCAAACATGACTGTGCCATCTTAATTAGAGCCAACCCAATATAGGTTTTTAAGACCAATACTGATATTTTGTGATTTAAAAATCAGATAAATCAGCTGTTATTAATGCTGATAGTCATCAATCAGCAAATAGCTGACATTGGCTAATAATAGTGATAAAGCTTAGATTAAGCTGAAGTTCAAACTAATATGAAATGGGATCATTATTAAGGAAAAAAAACTGGCTTAAATGTTTATAGCCTGAAACACATGTTAAGGTATGTAAAGTCAGAATTATAAAGGGTGTAAGCCCCATTACCTAATTGGAATCACTGAGCTGGAGTTCTCAACCATGTTTGTGTTGTTGGTCATGATCCATTTTTTATTTTATTTTTATTTTATGTTATCTTACCAATATTATGGGTTATTATGCTGTTAGCTGGTGTAACAGCTCAAGGGAGGCCTGCGCTCCATTTGCACGCATCTATGCGCACGCAATGGACCTACGCAGCCGACACAGGCACACAGCCGATAATTTAGTAATCAAGTAGTTTGTTCACATGTGGTGTCTTTTGGCCTAAAAAAATAATTAAATAAATACATTCTAAAATTCAGGTGACTTTACAAACCAATGGCTGATGCTGCCATGGTCTGTGGTTTGTTACTTTAGCTTTTTATGTTTTGTATGGTTTCCAAAAAACAAAAGCAACAAAAAAAAAAACAAAAAAAAAAGACAAAAGACAAGTTAATTTGTCAATCGGGAATCCTTAGAAGTACCTGCACTTTTTATGTTAAGTGAAAGAAACCAGCTGAGGCCTCGAGCCTTATATTTGCTCGACAGATCAATTTCTTATCTGTTCTCTAAGGAAAAGTGGAAAAGGATTTTTTTGTCTGCTAAAACCAGCAAAACAAACAAACAAAAAACCCTACAAGTGTTTTTATTATTCTGTCAGTGTATATTAATGCCTCTGCTGTGCTTAAGTTGCATAACCTGTTATACAAAGTATCATAAGGGTGAGTGAAGAGTGAACTTTGGTCTGAGAAATTCAAATAAGGTAGGCTGAGGGCAGAACAACAATAAAACAAACGTGGACGCGGACTGAAGCATGAATTATAACTGTATTGAACCCAGATGTTACTTGCTGGTCAATTACTATTGATCGGTCTACTTAAGAGCACAAGGTTATTTGTATAACATCGCAGAAGACTTTATTTCTTGCTGACCCAAAGAAACTGTCTGGAAAACCGCCAGCACGACAGTTAAACATGAAGTGAGACTGAAATACAAACCTCTAGGTTCTTGGTGTAAGCATCCGAGGTAGTGGCACGGACCTTCTCCACCATGGCTGCCACAAGGTAGTTAGTTTGAAACTGCTTGGAGCTGAACTCCTTGCGGCATTGTGGGCAGGTGACAGGCCCCTGCGTTCCTCTCCAGTACCTGGATATGCAAGATTTGCAGAAATGGTGCATGCAGGCCAACATGACAGGCTCTCGGAACAGATCACAGCATATGGCACATGTCAGGTCCTCTCTCAGACTGCCTCTGGTGGACTGAACAGCAGCAGCAGCAGCAGCCATGATGAAGGGTGCTGTCCTCTTTGAGATCCCTTCACAGGAAGTGAAAGCAAAACGTCTGAAGGCAAACAGAAAAGATTACCAATCCACTTCTGCAAATACTTTACAAGCTTCGATTTTTCTGTCAGCTGCCAACAAATTAAAGGAAAAACAAATAGTTCACCTTCAAACACAGCAGAGTGTGCAGCTACAGTCTGAAGTCCATCACTGATAAAGCAGTGCAAACATCTTAATACTAGCACTAAGCACCTACTTGATGGTGCTCAGCAGTAGAAATCAGGTGCTATATCACGGGGCTTGCGAGCTAGCTTGTGATTTGTATTGTGAAGGCAGTGTTTACTCGGGTGGCGTGTTTGCTCTTAACTGCCTGGACCCTGTTAGCGTTTAGCTACGTGTAGCAGCCTCTACAAAACAATAAGAAACAAAAGCCATTTCGGAACTTCAATAAAGTGACTATAATCGTCACATAATGAATACTTTGATGAACTTACGTGGTCTGTTCTTCGGAGAAATTCAAAACCGAATACGTCAAAGTTCGCCCCTCTGCTCTCTACTCCCTGCTGCTGCTACTGTTTGGGAACAAATAGTCTTATATTCTGCGCATGCGCGCGCCACAAGCCCGCGTTTGATTGGTCAGTGTGTTTGACGGTGAACAGCAGATGGCAACGAGTTTTGTCAGCAATTTTCGATATACACTAACTGGTCATTTTATTAGGTACACACGTTCAACTGCTCATTAATACAAATATCTAATCAGCCAATCACGTGGCAGCAATTCAGTGCATTTATAGGCATACAGACAAGGTCAAGGCGACCTGCTGAAGTTCAAAGTAAGCATCAGAATGGGGAAGAAAGGGGATTTCATTGAGAAATGGGTATTGGTGCCAGACAGATCTGCTGATTGACTGGGAATTTCCTACAAAACCATGTCTAGGGTTTACAGAAAATGGTCTGAAAAACTGAAAATATGCAGTGAGTTGCAGTTTTCTGGGTTTTGTCGATACTAAAGGTCGGAGAAGAATAACCACACTGCATAAAGCTGATAGGAAAGTAATATTAACTCAAATGACCACTTAACAGGAAATTCAGGCTAGAATTCACACAGACGCCCCAGAAATGGGCAGTAAAAGATCAGAAAGATTCTGATGAGTCTTGATTTTGCTGGTACATTAGGCAAGCATGGTTAGAATATGGAAATCAAGATAAAAGCATGGCTCCATCCTTGCTTGTATCAAATGTTCAGGGTACTGTTGGTGATATTTTCTCGACAAACATTGGGCCCTTTAAGTACCAGATCATGATTTAAACACCACACCTGCTTGAGTGTTGTTGATAACCATATCCATCATTTTATGATCACAGTGTACCCATCTTCTGAAAGCCATTTCCAGTGAAACTCTCAAATTAGCTCAAAGTGATTTCTTGAATGGGGTCTCTGTATTCAAATGGCTTCCACATTCAGCAGATCTCAGTCCGACAGCTCACCTTTGGGTTGGGGTGGAAAGAGAGATTTACGTCATGGATGTGTACCAGACAAATCTGCAGCAATTGGGATGCTATCATGTCAATATTGACCAAAATCTCAGAGGAATGTCTCCAGCACCTTTGCCAGTCGACCAATATTTATTTTCAATCTACCTTTTTCACTTCCTCCAATGTCTGTTGCAAACGCAGGGAAGGACTAAGACTAAGAATAAGAATACTGGATCTAATATTGATTCCGAAAAGACAGTCAAGTTGCATCGTTTTACTTTTACTGTAAAAAATAGATTAAAGTGTGTTATTTCTAGGTCATTTGCACAGATATTGCATCAGATATAATTCTGATGGAACAAATCCCTTATAAATGACTATTAAATCTCCATGAATAGTAGTAAAGCAAACATCTAATAAAACAGGATTGGACTCTAGTCTCATGTAAAGGTCAGGCCCCCATAACAGTTTTGCCCACGTTTCACCCTAGTGGGAGTTGTGCCTTAAGAGGGCTTAAACACCTGGGACTCTCCATCAGTTGGTGTTAGAACTGAAAAAGCTTCTTGGATGAGAGGTGAAACGTCTTCAAGAAAGTTATAGAAGTCCGGTCGCTTTTCTTTCCAAGCTCCTTAGATTCCGTAGATAGCTATTTGTTTAGATTTCTGAAAGGTTCCTCCGGAGCCACAAAAGACGTTATACAAAAGATTTCACATTACTTGCTGCGATAAGTGAACTGAACTCAGTGTGTAAAATGAGTGGATGGTTTGTGGAATTATAATGAAATTTGCTTGATATCCACTATTGCAAAAATCTACAGTCTGTCACAAGTTGCTAAAAACCTCCAAAGTCTCTGAAACATTACCAAGGATACGACCTCGGTGTCATTAATGTTAGCTCCAGGCGTGCTTGCAAGGAATGTGGCTATTAAATTTCAGTTTAATAGGGGAGATACAGGACCACTTCTGCCTTCTTGGACATGGTGACCAAGTCCTTTATAAAAGAAAAGTTCACCAGCAGGAACGACTGGAACATCCCACACAAATATTTCTCTGAGGAATCCAATCTGCAAGCTTCAAAGGGAAAGTATCCTTTAAAATCAATATCTAAAATCAAATGACTAAAGGGTCTAATCTGCATTGTACGGTTACCATCTGTCAAGTGTGTATCCCCGGTAGGAAATAACAAAAGGAAAAGGGGGGAAAAAAGCACAAAAGAGATTTCTTAGCTTGGGTTAATTACACAGAAAGACAGACAAACAAGTTGCGAGGACACCCACAGTTTGTGAGCTAGAGACAAGAAGTGAATCTCAACCATTCTCAGTCCCAAATAGCTCACTAACCACTTTTATGAAGATTAATTTGAGCCCTTCCAGGTGAATCAATGACACAGCAGCCTGAGAAAACTCTCAACACCGGCTGAGTGACCCAGGCATGGGGAGGCTGGTGGATGGCTCTTTTAATTGGAAGCAAAAGAAGTGGAAGAGAGAAAGAGAAAGAGCCAATCAAGTATAATCTCCGGTGCTGAGATAATTGGTGCATCAAATTATTCTGCCACAAACTAAAACCAAAGAGGTTCAAGGATCCTATTAAGATTCTGATCAGGTGAATTCCTTTCAAACAATCATGTAGGTTGAAAGTACAGTAAAAAAATAAAATAATTCAGGGCATTTTTAAAGTCTTTTAATCCCATTTATTTCTAGGGATCTTATGATCTTTGTTGCTTTTTGCGTTTCACCTCGCTTTTGAAGTTCCTCAAAAACTGCCCAAATCAAAACAAAAAGTAATTTTTGTCCCAGATGACTATTTACTGTCATCTTGTTACAGAGGGAATTGCTCCAGACACAATAAAGTCATCATCCCCCCCCC
>NW_005187402.1:8375718-8395691 GCF_000239375.1 Pundamilia nyererei | reverse complement strand
CGCGCCCCTCCCAATAGAGAATAATACAGGTAAATGACACACTCTGAATACTAAAATATTGACTGACATCTCCCACGACACTGCAGGGTCAAAGGGACTACAGTTTAGTGACTTTCTGTGCCATCAGCATGAACTTTAATCTATTTTAGGTATCGTGGGAGCTCACAGGGGAAAAAAGCGAGAGGCTCCTTGTTGTCTTGTATTGTTTTCCGGGCTAATCAACTCAATATGACAGTTAGCTTAACAATGGCTCTCTGCAAAGCAACACGAAATTTGCGTTAAGCTGCACTTTAAATGTTTTTCATTAAAGAAATTAGATCAGTTGAGACAGTGATCCCGAGAATCAAATATACAGCCATTTAAATTATCTGCTTTAAAGCCATGTTTTGTTCCAAAGTTCATCAAATATTGTACACATGAACAAGGGCAAAGCTTCGAGGAGGGGAAAAACGGAATACTTGGCAGGAAATAAATGAAATAACAAATGGAGATGAATTTGGAAAACCCAGTGACGTAGACTGAGTGTGCTTTGGCACTTTAAAGGATGCTTTATGGTGTTTTATTTGATTTCTTTGCCTGGTGAAAGTAAATAAAATAAATGAAAACATTACAAAAAAAAGTGTGATTTGCAAAGCGCAAACCCTGCGCAGATCTCCAGTCTCTGTCTCTGGCAGGCTGGCACAGATGTGGAGGCTTACACTGCACCCTGTAAACCTGACAGGAACACACAAAACAGTCGAGCCACAAGATGCGCACCAGGCGCTGCACGCTGGGAGGAGCTTCGAGATTTTTTCCCACTTGTTTCATGACACTCTCCGGTGAAGACACGTTTGCACAAAGGAGATATAGGGGGACAGGTGAGTCGATTAATGTGTGGATAGACTTAAAATGGATATTGCGAAGCTATAGTTGTGGGACATACATGGACTCCCCCTTTGAGGTGCAAGACATGATTTCTCTGCTCTTTTGTGACAGCGTAACCTGTAGCTGATAGAACTATGAAATGTGCGTAATTTGGATAAAAGAAAACGTGCTGGATGAAAAGAGTCCAGACTGCGTACCTGAGACTCTGCGTTGGAGAGAGACGTTTTGCACCTGTCAAGTCGGTTAACTAATCTCTCAGAGCTCAGTTGGAGATGTTTGAATGCGCGCTGCTGAGTAAGTTGAACAAATTGGCACAAATTACGCACCGATGCACACTCAATTAGAAATAAATCGCCTCGTTATTATTATTTGGTAGTAATATGTAGAGTTAGCTTGAATTGAATCAGGTTGTGCTGAGGATGTTTGATCGAGCAGGTGTAGTGGCACAAGGTTCCTATCATTGAACAAAAAAGGGTAAATAATGGTTTATAAAGTGCATGGCTTAACCTGCCTGGTGCAGCGGTGTGTACCAGGCAGGTTAAGGCAGGGTTTTCATGTTCCTCGGGTTACTGGCACTGCAACACCTGTTGTAGCACCATGATCACATCTTCGGTGATCCCTACATATGGATTTCGAGGCATCTTACAAATCAGTCAACTATAGATTATTTTGTCCGATGTCCTAAGAGTCTCTGTTTTCTCTTCACCGCTAATATTTCAAGGAACCGACACGTATGAATGGTTTCAAATATCAGGGAATTGTGCAGGAGCTTGGAGACACGACACATCTGCAATGCAATACCTTTAGTTTAACCGTAACATTATGGGCGAGAACACAATACTTCCAAATGCCATTGGCTTCACTGTTTTACTGTTTTGGTAAAATCGTGGGAAAAGCGATGATGTCAGTGAAAGATAGTCTTTCTAGTGGTTCTCAGGAAATAGGCTGGATCCCCCGAGAAATCAAGGAGTGTCTGTCACCAAAGAGATGACCTCTCACTAAAGGGTGACCTGGTTTGTCTCAGAAAACTTTAAGCATTAAGTGATGGCCACAAAAAATAAATATAAATAAAAATAAAAATCAATAAAAATTGCAAAGCTTAATCAGGCCCATAAGGGCAGGTCCAGGTTTTATGATTGAGAATCCCTAGGAAATGGATTTCCTCAAAGCATCTTACTGTGGTTAACATAACATAATGCAATTTACATGCATTTGCCTAATAAGGATGAGACTTGGCTTTTATCCTTTAAGAGCCAAGCTGCAGCTGTAGTTATACATGTCATTACAACATGCACTGTCTGCACTCAGCAGCGGCTCTTGGCTGTACACAGGTAAACTACCATAAATGACTAGATGATGAACTACAGAATATTTTTACTTATGAAAGGTTGTTTAATGTTAAGCACAAAAACACAATGTTCCCTTTATAAGATTCAGACTATGCATGCAACCTGCCTGCAACTCTAATGATGCAGCTTTGAACTGGCTCAATCTTGATCTCACTGCTTCCTCCATCATGTTTTCTTTATTCTTTCTAATAGTACAGGTTTTCATGTCTCTTAGAGGGGTTTTTTTGTGTGTTTTTTTGCACAGCCCAGACAATATTCCACAGTAAATAGCTCGTGATATCTGGTTCTATTTTTGCATAGGGCTTTCAAGAAGCTGCTACAAAGCAAGCTGTTCTTCAGTTGATTCAAACTGTCGATCTATTCATTAAAATTCATGTTTAATTTTCTTACTTTTTCAGAACATCTACCTCCTCAACACAGTCGTGGACAAGTGTTCTAATAATGAGGCCGTACGAATTAGAGGCGTCTCATATCTACTAAATTGTTTCATTATCTTTTGGTTAAACACTACATCTCTTTAATATCAGAGTGGTATTTGCAGGTGATGTAAAGGGAACAAAGAAATAACTGTGGAGCCATGTTTTTTAAGAAAGTTGGATTTTAGCTCTCTTGCAGTGCAGAGCAAAACTGAAAATAAAAAACATGGTTTGAAGTACAATGCATCACTAATAATGCCACTTGTCTGTCCTAATACACTGACAGGAATGTCTGCAGTTCACTTCTGTGAGTGACAGAAGGTATTACAGTGTATAAAAGACACGAAACAAATGGATAGAAGAGTAACACACCTCGACACTTGATCAAAGAGCTCTAATGTTCAGATTCCCATAGTTGTACTGCCAGTATCCAATTCAGTTTGACTTATTTTATTTAGAAAATTCTTAGCATTGTAAGGTAAAGAGTCTACAATAATACAGAAAAACCCCAGCAGCCAGACAACCCCCTCTGAGAAAGCACTTTTTGACAGTGGGAAGGAAAAACTCCCTTATAAGAGGACAATATCTCAGCAGAACCAGACTCAGGGAGCCGTTACCGCTTTGTGGTGAGGGGAGAAAGACAGGGCAAAAAACATGCCTTGGAAGAGAGACAGAGATGAATAATAACTAATATTTAAATACACAGTGGTGTGTAAACGCCAGTGTGCATGAGAAGTCTGTGAGGGCTTAATTGATGTACATCCTGGAGGTAAGAGTTCAAGAAATGTTGATCAGGCGTGATGAGAAACCTCTGATGGGATATTCTCTTAAACAGTCATTTTCTATTTTCTCTGCTCAGGTGTAAAGTCAGCCTTGATCTAGCATCTTCCAAAATGAGCCCACCGGACATATCCAACAGCACGGGAGAAGACGAGGCTAGAGAAACCGATCCCTTGTTTCTGCTTAACGACAGCATGGGCTTGCACCAGCCTGGATACCACACTGACATCATCAAGCACCTTGGAGTCCAGATCAGCCTGATCACAGCTTACTCGCTTATCATCCTGCTGGGGCTGCTGGGCAATGCTCTCGTCATCTACATGATAGTTCGCTACAGAAACATGCGAACAGTCACCAACTTCTTCATAGCTAACCTGGCCCTGGCAGACCTTCTCGTGAACACCTTCTGTTTGCCCTTCACGCTGGTTTACACTCTTCTAGAAGAGTGGACATTTGGGGCTGTGTTGTGCCACATGGTGCCCTTTGCCCAGGCTCTGAGTGTGCACGTATCCATCCTCACCATGACTGTCATAGCTCTGGAGCGCTATCGCTGCATCGTGTTCCACCTCGGAATGCGGCTCACGTGGCACTCGAGCTTCCTCATCATGGCATTCACCTGGACTGTGTCTGCTGTCCTGGCAGCACCCCTCGCCATCTTCAGAGAGTTCCGCTACGAAGAGATCCCGTCGATCAACCAGCGCTTTCCCGTCTGCACTGAAAAGTGGCCCCAAGTGACCAGCAGGGATGGGCTCATCTTCAGCCTCTCAATGCTCCTCCTGCAGTATATCATTCCTCTAGCCATGATCAGTTACGCCTACATCTGCATCTGGGTCAAACTGAGAAATCACATCAGCCCATCAAGCCGCAATGACAGCATCAACCGCCGCAAAAAGACCACAAAGATGCTGGCGCTTGTGGTGGTGGTGTTTGCCATCTGCTGGCTGCCCTTCCATGCCTTTCAGCTGGCCATCGACCTGGACCTGGTGCTCAGGCTCGAGGAGTATAAACTAATATACACCGTGTTCCACATTGTGGCTATGTGTTCAACTTTTACCAACCCTCTCCTGTACGGATGGATGAATAAAAACTACAGGAATGGCTTCCTCATGGTGTTCCGGTGCGAAGACAAGCCGGATACTTTCCACCTGGAAGGCTCATTCAGGACTCGCTCCTTGAGGAGGATGACTCTGAACGGCCGTAACGGCGGACACCCTCCCACTGCTGTGTGACTTGATTTGCACGTTTCAAGGCATCTGTAGTATATGAACGTATGCGCGCCCCTCTGCTCCGTTGGCGTTTGTCTTTCAAAAAGTAGCCTTTTTTTTTTTACTTTAATGGTTTGATCTTGAGTATCTGTGTCACTGGAGAAGACCCAAAGCTTTGCATGCAAATTGCTTCATGTGAAGTTCTTTTTCCTTTGCTAACAGCACTAGTAAAAACAACTATTAAGAAATGTGTTTAAGGTGTTTACTTAGGTGTTATTTAACTAGGTACAGTGTATAATGTGTTCTCGTGTAAAATGAGGAGCTCTCTTTCGTTTGCCATGTCCAAATTTATGACACAGTCTTAAGGGAAGACTGTTATTACTGTGACAGTGAGAGTTTCATTTTTCACACCTGTTTTGTTTTTTCTACTTGATGTCTGCTCAAAAAATATCTGGATGGTTTTCAGCTAATTAATCCAACAGCTACATTCTGGATTAATTATAAGTGTTCTGGCAGCGTAACATTCAACCCTAGTTCAAGGAATCCAGAGGAGGCGATCGATATATTACTGTCCAAACAGGAAGTTAATTGTCCTCACCTGGCAACCAGCTGTTCCTGATTGGATGAAGCAGCAGGACCCTGTTTCCAGAGGAATGGGACTCTGTAGAGCGAGAGCGAGAGCAGCGTATTATTGATGTCTTTAGCACAAAATGCAGCCAGCTGCTTCGCAGATTTCTTAGAAAAAAGAAACGCTTTTGGAAGAAGTCAGAATGTGTGATTCTACATTTATTGCAGTGCTGATAAAGTGCCCTTTGTTGACTGTTTAATGAACAGGAATATTAATCAACCGCAGCACCTCTTGGTAGACATAATGAGCCCCTATTACACATGCAAATCCTGGACCTGATCTGACTATGGGGAGAAACTATGTTTTGCATGTCCTTGTCAAATAAAGAGATCCAGGTTTGGATAAATATAAGTAAGTCAAGTAAATGGCTGTTATATTCTTCTGTGACATAGTTTGAAAATGTACTGAACATTGGCAGCATGCAGGGACTCCCCACATGTATGGTAAGCCCGATTGATGAAATATCCATGTGAAAATTAAAAGAGGTGAATAGGAGATCTTTTTTTAGTACAAGTCACACGTTTATGAGTCTTTCACATATTTTTTTTTGTTTATTTTAAAAAAGAAAAAAAAATAAGTGGGTCAAGTGATTCCAGTGAAGCATTTGTATGTGGCCTACACATTGTGATTCATTATACAGCAGAGAAAATGCTTATTGCTCTGGCATTACTGGCTCCTGACACCCACATTGCTGTTTTATTCCCTTGTTTGACCTATATCCCTTTTTAGTCCTCTAAATTATTATGAGAGCTGTGAGTGCTATCAGTCCAACCAGCAGAACAGCACTCAGCTTGTATCCATTGCATCACACACCATTACGGTGGACGTGTGGACACTTCTTTTTTAAACAGGAACACGTTATTTGGGATTCTGGGATGCATATTTGTTCAGGGAGTCCTAAAGATGCCAGTTCCAGTTGTTGAGAGCTGACTTAAAATTCACCCTCACACGTCATTATAAAGTTCAGACAGAAAGTTTTGAGACTCTTCTGTAGTGTCTTGCGCGGTCACCTGCTGCCCTCTAGTGTCCCAAGCAGGCGTTGCACACGCCCCACCTAACCGGATATAGCGTCTCGTTTGACCTTCCTTTTTTGCTCCAGTTACGTTTGACATGATTTTCGGACTTTATCCGCGGTGAAATTCTTCCCGATGGGAGCGTAAAATGCAAATTCTCATTTTGTAAATGGTATCGCCGTGCAGGTAATCGCCTTTTCATCTGAGCTGACTCTAAAAAATGTGCTTATTGAATGTCAGTAGTAGAATTTTCTGGGGTACGCTGTGCCATTCATTCATGTGGCTTGCCTCATGCTAGGCTATGCTAAAGGGGAAGCTAAAGAGTGCGGACGTGATAAAACAGGATAGCAGTGTTTTATCTCACGTTAGGCCTCTCGTTGTTGAAATATGTCACAGTCTGCGGTCTTAATGAGGCTTACATTGTTTGTTGTCAGTCACGCGACGAGACACAGTTGGACACAGCTGGAGTTGTGAGGTAAAAAGGTGTTAAAGGTAACGCTATAGTGTTTACCTTCAGGTGTTTATTGACACCTGTGGTTGTAGCTGAAAAAAACCAATGGGTTGTATTTATTTTGGAACATAAGGGTTGTCATCGCTGAGTTGTTTTATCACATTGACACCGCTATTTACAGCTTCGTCCTGATGTGGCATCTGAAAATTATCTGAACACATCTGGCTAACTATCACGCTGTTTGTTCTGTGTGTTTGCAGGGTAAACCAAGGGAACAATGGTGAAATATTTCTGCTGTACAGGTCTGCTAAAAAACACCTGGGACCAAGTCTGTGTTGCTTTCTGGCAACGATATCCCAACCCTTACAGGTGAGGTGAGGGGTTTGTGTGTGGATACGCATTCGTATCAAACATCTTTCTTATAACCTGTAATATTTTTTTTAATGGACTGTAAACTGCACCCAATAAGGCAACAAAAAGTCACCTTGCAATGTGAAGAGCCTAGAGTTTAAGAGTCAACGTCCCAAACCCAGCTGATCGCCTCTTTCTGTAAGCACTAGATGACTGTGGGGTGGAAGAACTCCCATTTTAACAGGAAGAGACTAACAGGTCCAGACTCCTCTGTCATGCTAGTTGGGGGAAGGGAGAAAAAAGGAGACAAAGACACAGGGATGGAATACAGTCTGCATTATCATAGTTTTCCTAATCTTTACGCTTAAAGGGCAAGTGTTTTGAGAATGTGACATCATCAGTGTGATTTTTATTTTTTTTTAAACTTCCCCTTCATATGTTTTTGTTTAAGATAAACAAACCGATATAGCGATATAGAAAAAAAATGATAAAATTAAAAACACATTTTATGTATCCAAATGTTCAGTAAACACTCCAGTTTAAAAATTTTTTTTAGCATGAATATGAGACTGTGTCATGTTGTGATGATCAATGAATTTTGTTTCACTTTTGTTTCTTATGAGACAACTTTTGAGACATTATGTTTTACAAACGCAACGCTCAGAGAAGTCATGTGACTTACAGTCAGGTATATCTCCCAGACTCGATAAGAGTATTCACCAACACTTCCTCGTGCTTGTTCTGCTGATTCATAGGACGGTTTGTGTATTCCCACGGCATTTTTTCCACTTGGTTCATTTTTGTTTTTATCTAAAGTCTATTTATTTTTATTATTAAGAACATTTTTGTTGTTGTTACTTCAGTGAACAAGATTCTTTTTACATCTCTTTTTTGTTTTACATTGCAAGAACAACATGATTAGATTACATCTTAGCATTCACCTACTGAGATGGTTAAGTGGAAGATCCTGGAAAGTCATTTTCAGGAAACGCATAGTTTTGACTTTATTTTGCCAATTTTCTGCTGAAGATTGTTCGCATAAAAAATTAAATGGAGATAAAAATAATAATAATAATAATACTTTAGGGGACCAAGCAGTTTCTAAATAGCTCAGTTTCTTCATCATTCTGCCATTTTTACCAACCGAACTGCCATTCGGGTAATAAAGAGGGGGAAAAAATCACCGTAATCAAGTCACAATGAGTGTGAAAGCAAATGTTAGTTGTGCTTTTAATTGAATCATCAGTTTGTCCATTTAATTGAAGCTTAATAGTTCTTGTCAAGCTAAAAATACAGTGTCTAGTTTAGTATTTCTGTGTTTGTCACTGTTTCATAGAATGTTTAAATGTAATATATTTCGATTTTGAACTGTTGTGTGGATTAAAAACGGTAAATTCTTATTGAACTGAAGCAAAAATAGAGATTTTTCAGGACCATAAACCTAAATAATCCAGGTTTCACGTCATCTTAATCCATCCGTCCTTCTTCTTCTTCTTCTTTCACAGTAACCATGTCTTGACTGAAGATATCATTTTCCGAGAGGTTACCCCAACCAACTGCCTCATTTCCAGGCGTCTTTTGACCAAAACTAGCCATGCCCCTCGCTGGATGGAGCGCTACCTTCCAAAGCACATGGCCAGCTTGGCGTACATCATCGAGGACTCCATCGTGGACCCTCAGAAAAGGACCATGACCACGCTCACGTGGAACATCAGCCACGCTCGCCTAATGGTACATTGGCGTTTGTGTGCCTTAAGCAGCATTCATCAGCAGTGCACAAAGTGGCACCTTTGGCTCATTTTGCTTTTGTTTTTTCTCGCTGACAGTCTGTAGAAGAGCGGTGTCACTACAGAATTAACCCTGAGAATGGCAGCTGGACCGAGATTAAGAGAGAAGCTTGGGTCTCCTCCAATGTCTACGGGCTCTCTAGAGCTATTCAGGTCAGTGGAGTAAAGCAGAGTGCTGCGCTACATAACAGCTGAGGGAAAGTAGTCGGGGGTGACCGAGAGTAACACTCGCCCACCTTGCATTTGTTCTGTATTTAGAAACATAATACAGTGTTAAGATGCAACAGCTGAGCAGCTGAAGCTGTCGGCCAGGACCTGAAGTAGTAAATGACTTATGACAGAGAATTACAGTAGTTGTTGACAGCCCATATATGAGGATGTGAGTCATGTGTTGTTATGCCTCATGCATCTTTTATAACTTTGTTTTTCACCTTCCAGGAATTTGGGCACGCAAAATTCAAGACCGGTGTGACAAAAACCATGAAAGGCTTCGAGTATGTGCTTGCCAAAATACAAGGTAAATTATTCTTAGTTCTTATTCCCATTTTATTCCTATTGTAAGTTTGTGGCTGATGCTAATATGGGTTTTCCAAATCGGTTCAAACTGCTCAAAAAAATTAAGGGAACACTTGATCGCCTCAGTGTAACACATGAGGATTGGAGCCCAACGTCCTTTAGCAGGATTTGTGCTCACACACCAACACTGTGCTGTTGGAGTGGCATTTCCTGGAGAACACTAGAATTGTGAGCGGCAGGCGACATAGTGCTTCCCAGCATCTCCAGACACCTTTATGCTTGTCACACGGGCTCCGTGTCAGTTTGCGTCCTTTGAAGAGAATTGGCACTATCGGAGGCTGTATAGCATTGTTCTGCTGGCACAGGTCCCACTTAAAGACACTGGGACTTTATGCCATTTTCATGGAGTCTGTTTCTGATGGAAGCATCGAGGTTAACACGTGTAGCCCTCTGGAGCTCATTCTTTAGGGCTCTGGCAGCCCTCCACATGTTCCTCCTCACACAGAGTCACATAGTGGTGCTGCTACTGGGGTGGATGGCCCTGGGAGACACAGCAACCCTTCTTGCAATGGCATGTATGGCTGGAATCCCGGAGGAACCGAACTACCTGTATATGCTGAATGGATTGCAGCTATTGTATCAGTAGTGACTAGTGACACAAAGAAAACGTAAAGTTAGAGAAAAATCAGTTGGGGAAAAGGTGAGAACAATGGTCTGTGGTCATCGCCTTGCAGAAGTATTCTCTTTTTGATGGTTGCCTTCTCTTTGCCTCCCACTTTACCTGTTGTCGCTTTTATTTATCCCAAAGCAGGTTAAATGGAGTCAGTGGTTGATGCTTCCTAATAGGACAGATGGATATCCCTTAAGTTTAACTGACTCTGTGTTAAACTGTGGTGATCAAGTGTCTCCCTTTTTATTTATTCATTTTTTTCTGAGCAGCATAATATAATAACATCAGTAATTCGTGCATGGAACTGCATATTCTTCTAAAATAAGGTGACTGTTGCTTTTTTCATGAATCTGGAAAACTGATTATAGTAATAATTGGAAGTGTTAGCTGCTTAGGCACGAAAACCTGGATGAATCCAATGAAGAGCTGTGTTTTGTCCCCGTGTAGGTGAAACTCCATCGAGAACTTTAGCGGCGACGGCTACATAGAGGGCGAGAGAGACGGCTCTGGCTGCTAAAGAGAAAGCCAAAGACCTCGCCTCGCATGCCCAGAAGAAGCAATACGTGTGACAAGCTACACAAATAAAGTGATTCTGCAGCAGAACTCACCGATCCCAGTCATGGTTAGACACCTCTGTGAGGGCGCATCCAACTGAAATGGTGGGTGGACCATAAAAGACCTGAGCTGGGTTAAACAGCCTGTTCCTGCCTCCCTCTACATGCCACACTAGAAATATATTGCCGAGCGTATCTACGCCACATCACCTCAGTATTTACCAGAGACGCAGGTCTTAGACAGGAATGGTTGGTTATTACTGGCGCTGCCATAAAATGATTGAAGCTGTTGTTCGACCTTTGCTCCAGTCGTGCCCATTGTCTTGTTTTTTGTTTGTTTTTTTAAACTCCGTTCCTTTGAGTATGCCTCGTCTAAAGCAAGTCACGTTGTCTTTAAAGCTCCAGTAGATAAGGTCACACCGAATTTGTGATTAAGGCATTCTCGTTTATGATTGGTTTTATTTAATCTTGCATACAGTTGCTGGTTTAGTTCGCTCTACATCACTTAAATCGCATTACTGCATCTCCTTGCCTCAAGTTGGACTGAAGAGTTTGGCACAGTTGGTGTCATTGCTCAAGAAGAAACCTCTGAAAACTTGAATTGTGATTGTGCATTTAAAAAAAACAAAACAAAAAAAAGGCACAAAAGCTACCTTGAACTGTACATTCATCTAAGCTCTGGTGATGCAACCCATGCAAAAATGTGTCCTTTATCAGCTTGTCAATAAATTGACTTTGTCTTTCTAATCACTTTGCTGTCTGTCAAGTGTATGTCTGTGTGCCAGCCCTGCTCGAGTTAGGGGTGAATGGATTTTTACCTCTAAAATGACTAATAACAAACACAACAGCAAATAAATACAGAAAATATTTATTCATTAAAAAAAAGGAAGCTTACATCAGTACAAAAATGCTACATAATATTACTGGGTGGAGAGACGGATAAAGTAATAAGGCCTCTTGCATATACAAAAGTGAATTGAGGGGGTAGAAAGCACCTTAAGTTATTAAATACTAGGGATCGACCAGTGTTCAGAGTTTCAAGGCCTTTCAAGATAAACTGTAAATGAGCCGCGCCGGCTCTGATGCAGTCTTCTGTTTGACCACGGCTCATAAATAACAGCCCATCAACACCAATGTTATACAGTAGTGCAGCTGCAAGCTTGGAGCAGCTCCCGGCACCTGCTGCAGACCTGTGTTTCCATGCTGAAGCGGCAGAAGTTGCAATAAACACTGCGATGTTATGTGTTTCTATGACTACAAGCACGGCGATTTTTCCCAATTACACTGAAAAATCGAACAATGCACCTTTTTTTTTTGTTTTTTTACATTGATGCAATTTACTAAAACAAATTAACAGTTTATGTAGCCATAGCTTGCCCAGAGGCATTTCAGCAAAGTGTTAGGTTTATCTAAAAGTTTCAAATATCTGTTATCGGTGTCTTTGAAACTAAAAAAATATAGGTCGACCCCTATTGAATACACAGAAATGAATATGTAATACAGCATTAACTACATAATCATTAAAAGTACAAACTGCCTACCTGACTGGTGAATTTGTTATGTGTATAATTAACAATTTAATTGATAAATGCACAAGTGAAGGTAGGAAAGACTTCTAGGAAACATTAGCAGTGAATAAAACTGCCATTAGGCCTCGGTGAGCAGCTCCCAAGTGCTCCTCTCACAGTTTTAAGTTCTTAAATTGTGAACTAATTCATATTTGGCAATGTTACTGAATTTTCCTGATGTCGATGTGCAAATATGACCTGCTTCTGTTTGCTGCTTTCAAATCTTTTTGAGACAAAACAAGTGCAACATTTGGAAATTATGTGCAATAGAATAAAAAGGAGCAAAGTATATGACTGCACTTAGATATACAATAGGACACAAACACAAAAAACCCCGACATAGCAAGATTAATGTTTAAGTGCATGCTAAACGTGGCATACTGAGATATAAGCTTAGTGCTAGGTAAAAGCTGAATAGCATACTAAACCAGATCTGATTTAAGGCAGAATTCAGTACAGACATTCTGTAGTAAAGAATAAGTTAAAAGTTTAGAATAAAAGCCCTTATCTGAATTTTAAAAGCCCTTAAAAAATGAATTATTAGAGCTGCATGAATGATACGAAGTTTGACACCTCATGGCTTTGGGGGAAAATAGCATTAATGACTGATGCTAGAACACACACGAGTATGTGTTTGGTGACGACACGGCCCAGTGAATTTTACTGCTATTCAGTGCAAATGGACACCTCTCTTTCATAACCAAAGGTTGGCTTTTAGCTTTTTGTCCGACGTGTGCTGACAAGAGAATGCCAAAAAAAATGTTCAGTTGTACAGTAACATCTTCCTCCATTCTCCCCCATCCTTTGTTTTTGGAATGTTTTTCTCCTCTTCCTGTCCGTCTGGTGACAATAAACCAGTTACCACTCGTGTACCGCCGTCATAGCCAGGCCTTTTCCAGGCTGGAGTAACAGTGGTCCGCGCCGGTGTGCGTAATGCTCAGTCCATCAGAGTCCACAAACACAATGCTCTCCACATCAACCTCAACGTCCTCTGCAACAAACCCGAGCACAGATCCGATCCGTCAGCAGAAATACGGGAAACTTCGCTCGTCACATTAAACTTGAACTTGCAATTTGCCTTTGAGGAGACAGCCAGCTCCTAGTAGGACTGAAATAATTTGAACGTGAAATTAAAAAAACCCGAGGGGCTTACCTCTGTCTGAGTCCGACCTCTCGGAGGACATGGTTGACCCCTGGCTGTCGTTCCTCATCCTCTCCGTGCCCCTCTGCAGCTGCTCCAGCCGAACCCGCAGCTCTTGCTGCTCCCAGCGCAGACGATCCTTCAGCTGCTCTGCACGCTCATCCTGCTCCTGCAGCTTCTGAACGGGAAAAAGGTGCAGGAGCAGAGCAATGAAGAAAGGATAAACAGTACAGGCAAAAGCAAAAATTGAGATTGCTAAAAGCTCTGTAAAATGCACAAAACAAGCCACTTTCTATACACACAGTATTCATATATATTCAGAATATTTAATGTTCTTGACTAATTTAAATGCTTAACTTTAGAAACACCAATTACATGCATGTCTTTGGACTTTGGGAGTAAATCGAACTACCCGCAGAGAGCACATAGACAGAGGGAGAACATGCAAACTGCACACAGAGAGGCTGGATTTAAACACAGGATATTCTTGCTGTGAGGCAGCAGTGCTAACCACCACACCACAGTGTTACCCCACTTCATGATTCAGCATTGTTCTCTGTTTTGTCTTGTGCGGTCTCCCTTTAACACGTATTGTGTCCCTGAGAAAAGCACCACATTTTAAACATGGCTGGGATGACAAGTAAACCAAACTCGAGTCAGATTCAATGCAAATTCAGACATCTCGCACCTTTATGTGAAGCTGGGCTCGTCTCAGCAGGTTCAGAGTGGTGTTCCTCATCGAGTCCGATGACAGTGGGACCTGCTTCTTCAGCTGCTCCAGGCAGTGCCTCAGCTGTGCCCGTCTGCAAAGCACAATGAGAAATAAGTGAAGCTGCAAATCCACACTTCCCTCTTTTTGGGTTTTTTTTAATCTCTTGATCTGACACACATGAACTTTTACTGTAGCATTACGAAGAAAAGCCCATTACCTGTTTTTCTCCAGCTCATTATGAACAGACCTGCAAACAAAGTAAACAAACAGACAGTTTGGTCAAACATTCACAACAGTGCACTCCTACTCAGCAGCTACTGCGTGAGAGGTATTCAAGGTTGAAAGGGTGCCTTATCAAAACTGAAAGTCAGACCGAGCCACACCCTGTCGTCAGTTATTTGTTATGTAATGCATTCACCTATTGCCACCAGCAGATATCTTCTTGCTCTTCTGCTTGCTTCTCCTGTCGGACTGAGCTGGACTGAGAGGCAAGACGGAAGCATACCCATGTTCTGCCTCTGCGCAGGGAGACGCATCACAGCTGTGTTACACAACAATCGCCGGCAAAATCACAGTGCACACTGGCTGCGACGTTAAAGGTGTCCTCATTTTAACATGTGCGAATGCCGGTGGGACAAATCAACTTTTATTACGGCGTAATTAAAGTGTGATATACCATCCGTGCTGTAGGGGAGGTGGGAGAAAAGGAGGCTGAACGCAGTCTACCGTTGTCATCAGCTGGACGTTTTGCTTTTGGCGCCATCATCCACTATCTGTTCGCTTTTATCCAACCAGCCTTACAACCTCACGCGTAAAAAAGGAGTCGGGATAGCGTCTACAGCTAGTAAGCAATGAATGAAAGTTATACTTTATAGGCTTTCCTCATGCCCCCCTTTCATTCACCGGAGCGAACGCTCAGCGGCGCCCGGATTCATTTTCAAACTGGTCCAGATTGGCGCCTTTGAGTACAAAGATGCGACCGATATGTAGGTCAGAGTCAAATGGCAAAACACCGCCCAAAAATAACCTTGCACCTAGAATCCAGGTTAAATCTTAAACAGCTGCACGGTATGATGTTTCTACGTTATGTGTAGGTGCATACTTGCCGCCGGTTTATTGTGGATTCATCGTTGTTTTAACAATAACCAATCAACTCCCCTCTCTAGGCTGACAGTTGACATAAAGCACTTACCCCGCTCTCTTCTCTCCAGAAACTCGGCAGCCCGAAGAAGCACCTGGATGTTACACACTTGTCCTTCCATTGTTTTGGTTTTTTTTGCTCAAATGAAACGGCAGCAGGTAAACAAGCTACTGTGGTACAAGCGTCAAGAGCCCGAAGTGGATGAAGCAGTGTCTGAGCTACGTCCTCAATCCACACAACGCTAAACCGGTGGTGCGTTCAGGAGCCCCACGCAAACTCGGAAATTTTCAATAAATTGTGTATAAACATTCCAGGTTATACCGTTCTACGTAATATTTTGACTAAATTCTCTAACCACTCGGATATTATCATTAAACTTATCACGCCACATGCCCCACACTATCTATCGATTCATCCAAATCAATATGCTTTTCTTCTGAAAAGTCTTTTTATTAGGGTCAAAGTTGAACTTCAGAAAAATAATGGTCAGCAGGATAGCGTCAGCGCTTTTTGTTCTGTTCAAATTATTTTTCATATTTCCCTTCATGTTCAACTTGCATTGCTAAGTAGTTTTTCTAAAAGTCGTTTATGGCAAATTTGCTCATTTAATCCAGGGAATTCTGGGTTTTGGTGGAATCTGTACAATCGTTGTTTGCAACCTAGAATGCGCCATATGTCTAATGTTATAATATAGCATTTATGTAAAATCCTATGCTATGCAAATGATAAACCAAGAAATAATGCTATAATTGTACTCTTTATATATAACAAACAATATCTGTGTTATACCTCCATCAAAATATTTCCGAAAGCACTGAAAGCACCTAACACTGATTGGTCCCTGTCCTTCCATAAAGTTTATTGAAAAAAAAGTCTTTCACACGGCACTATTTTTCTAATTTTGTTTATCGACATTGTCAATGATAACATTTCACAACAAGATGATTGTTTGTGAGGTAGCTCCCGTTACCAAACCAACTCTTACACATTTATTTCAGTTCATATATTTCAGTTTCACTGTCTCCCTCAACGTCTAAAAACAGCTCAAGTCTAAACATTTTATTTCGATAACAAAATGTTTAAGGATAGAAAACACTCAAACGTATTACAGTTTGCTCAATAAAGACAATAAATAATAAAAAATTCAATAAACATTATATATACCAATGGAAAGTGGGAGGAGACGTTTGCCTAACTAAATATGGCGGCCCCTGGCTTCACCGCGAGAATATGCTTGCAGCCGCATACTCCATGCGGGAGTGAAGCCTCTTTGCCAGCAGTATGTTTAACCTTTGAACTCCTGAGTGTGCGAGTCCTCCGCCATATTGACTGTTGTCTTGACTGGAGGAGATAGAGAACATTTTGAGGTCCGAGAAGAAACGAAAGTGTGCTCTTAAAATCACCGAAACTGGTGCAAACTTGGTCAAAGCGTACTATAAACAAGGTCGTAATGGCAAGGAAGAAAAGCAAGCAGCAAGGGGTCGCCCAGAAGGAGCTTGTGCCTGGACAGCAGACCGCTCCGAAGAGCCCCGTCTCTCCCGGCGATGCAGCTGGCGGTGGCGGCGGAGATGCTGGGCTGGATAGGCTGCCCACTACCAAGGCGAACCAGGTAGCTAGCTGCGAGCCAAACGCTGCCTTTAAAATAGGCTAGCTAGCCTAGCTAGCACTACTCAGCTAATCCAAGCATCCTCCATTGTGCTTCTATTCTATCAGCTCAATCATGGAGAGGTGCAATTATATGCACCCGCTTCTTGGTGGGAAGCTATTTTAGTTGTAATTTAGCAGCGATGCATGTATACCTTTATGTCGTGTGAATTGTAATTAAATAAATATTAAGCTCAACTTACCGAGTAGAATAGTTCCCACCAGACGCATTTTTAGGCACTGTGATCACCATTGCAGCCAGTCCCTTATACCGGACAGGTGACATTGTACCTCGGGCAGGGTCGTCCCATTTCCATCGCTTACAAGACTTCATCCGCCCAGCTAACGTTAGCCAAGCTATCATCTTCAGCTAGCGTGCTGCAAACGTGCTTGCTGCCTGCACTTGATCCCCTCCACAGGACCTACTCAGCCAGCAGAGGCTAACCAGCTACTAGCTAATCAACCAGTTAATTAGCTTAAAAACTTGAAACATAACGGGTTATCAATTAGGGGAGCTGTCAGACTAGTTCCTATTAGTTTTTTGTCGTACCAGAATCAAGTATCAATCTGTAACAGGAGCTAATGTCAAAAAGTTTCAGTATAAGCAGTTAACTTGTGAGCTAATGATGCTTAGCTGAATCAGAAGTGTCTTTGATGTTGAGGGTAACCGCTTAAAATAAATAAATAAAATTTATCCATCTGCAGGCTGGAAAACTGTCTTATTAACAACCAGCTGAAATTACACCTGGCCCGAGCTTTATAACCTGCAACCTGTCCGCTGCTGCTGGGACCTGTTAATTACATTTTTATAACGCAAACTTAAGCCCCTAAACGGATCGATCAGCTTTTTTCCATAGAGCTTTTTAGTACTGTACCAAAAATAATCGAACTAAGTCCTAGCATAACAGTGAATGTTCATTTTTATGTAAACTGTTATGGAGAAGCTCTATTCATGATTTCTTAAGGTACCACACTATATAGGATATAGCCAACTGTACCTTCAAACTGGCAACACAGCACTTCTACAGTCATATAAGCACATGTTTTGATGTCTCTTGAAAGTTGCTTAGCTCTGGCTTATATTTCTAATATGTTTGTAATCTGGTATTCTAGATGTTTGTCCCTTTTGCAAAAGACATATTATTCCAATTGATCTTTAGTTTTTTCTCACCTGCTTTTTCCTGTTAAGGAGAACTTTTCCCTCATCTAAATCAAAGTCTAGGGACTGTGGGTGCAAGAGTATTGAATGAAATATCCCCCTACTGTAACGGTGAGAGAATGGTTGTGAATGTTATACACAAGGGTTAAAGATAGGTAATCCACCCTCATTGAACATTTAAACATTTATCTAGAACAATCACCAAAACACCAAAGTTTCTTGACATTGATCGTTAAGGATGCAGTTTAATTTTGAGCTGACTGTGAATGTGTTTTGAATCGTTTCCCCCTAAACCATGAATTACAAGCATAATCAGTTTGCTTTTCAGGCTTTGATCTAGGGCACAAACCTTGATTGATTAAGCGTGGAGCATTGCAGAGAGTGAATCTACTACATAATTTTACTATGTGTTAAAGTTAACATGATGGTTAAATTACATTTATTTGTTATTGTTATTTTTATTTGTTTTTGTGGTGTTACTTTTTGCTTTTTGTTTGTTTTGTTTTTTCTTATGATGGTTCTGTCACACAATGCTTGCAAAAGGTCCAGCGAGGAAATAATTTGATCTTTGTCATTGCTTTTTAGCACTTTGGTATGTATTGCGTGCACAGTATTATGAGCTTAATTAATATATGTTTTAGTCTGTGATATCTGTTGCAATTATATGCATCAATCAGTCAACACATCTTATATATGGAACGCTTTCTTCTCTCTTTTTCTGCCTAGCCTATGCACACCTGCTGTCTCCTGTGCCATCGTGAATTTAAGGACTGGGGAGCGAGTTCTGTGAACGGGCTTCCCGGGGGCCATGGAACGAAGCTGGCCAACGCCGTGCCTGCGCTCTCCCAAGCTTTATTGCGGGAGGCGCCAGGGCGTAAGCTCGCTGATGCTGTGCCCTCACTATCTCAGTCCCTGCTGGGAGAGGTGCCTCTGTGGATCTGTCAGAGCTGCTGCAGGAGTGTAGAAGAGGAGGAGAAGCGGAGCACACAGGAGCAGCCAACACCGGTAAATAAAACAGGACTGATCTGGGTCACATGTCTGAGTACTTTTCAAAGCCTCTGTTTACTAATGTTTAGTTAAACTATGTTTCTTTATCCTACTGAGGTTACCTCATTATTAGTCATCAACACTGTTTCTGCAAAATAAACCTCTCTAAATCTCACCTTTGCTGTTAGGGCTGTCAAAAGGTGCCAGAGGTCACTTATTTGTTTTAAAGAGCCACACAGGTTGGAACTATTTAAATATTACATCATGACCACAAGAGGGCAAACCAATACCACAAATAAACCTGTTACTAAAGATCTAAATACCTACAACTGACAAAATAAGCAAGTATAATTATTAGATTAAGTTTTACTGAATGAACCTTTGAGGTTCTGAGAGAGC
The DNA here is from genome assembly GCF_000239375.1 of Pundamilia nyererei. Classification (NCBI taxonomy): domain Eukaryota; kingdom Metazoa; phylum Chordata; class Actinopteri; order Cichliformes; family Cichlidae; genus Pundamilia; species Pundamilia nyererei. Next base: position 8,376,356 of record NW_005187402.1, on the reverse strand, counting down.
TCTGCTTTCAGTAACATGGAACAACAAGGATCTTTTCCTCAGAATGAGTTGTGAAGATAATAAAACCATTAGGAAACTATGGCGTGAAGCTTTTATCTCAGTTAACGTTCCACAGTCTTGGTCTTTTACAGACCAAAATCCCAAGTATTCCCAAATGGGACACCAAGTGTTAAATCGATCTTTCTGACTTGAGTTTGGTTGTCACCTTTATGGCATCCTTACTGTTGATCTGTTCCAAAACAAAACAGACCTAACCTAACTTGCCTGCTGTTACTGTTAACAGTTTTGTACACATATAAAACAGTCTGAAACTCCAGGTAGAACTAAACAACCTTTAACAAGTAAAAAAAACAAAACAAGAAATTTTTATGGCTTGAGACCATTTAGCTGATATCCACCCACTTATATTCCCTCATTATGTAGGCTAAACCAGTCACTTTTATCCTTTCTTGCACCTGCAGCAGTGTGAAGCACGCATCTACACCACACAGCTGTTCCAGCTTTGCCAACCAATATGCAGTTTTGCAGGTGGATTATGCTCCGTTAACCCTGCAGCAGCAGTTGGTCTAACAACTTCTCTGCTGGAAACCCAGCTTTGCACTCTGCAGTTCAGGAGGCAGATACTAAGGGCGCTCCAT
>NW_005187402.1:8354572-8375698 GCF_000239375.1 Pundamilia nyererei | reverse complement strand
CCCCCCCCCCCCCCCCCTCATTCATATTTAAAAAAATTTTGTTCATATATGCTAGATATATAAATTGTGATTAGAATTTTACGTACACTCATCACATGGGCATGAGGTGTAAATCTGAAATTATCTGCTTTAGATTTTCATTGAGTTCTTTGGACTTTCCCATTGTTCTGAGTTTTGTTGAACAAATCCTTCTTATTCTGACAAAGGTAAAGTTGTAGTCAACTGTGATTAGTGATTACTAACGAGAAATTAATAAGCCATGGCCTTGTCAAGCTACAACACATTGTAGAAGCTTCAGCATTCACTCCTTAAAAGATTTAAGTGACTGTATGTATAATTTGACCATGTGTGGATTAGAGAAAATTTCAAAATAAATTATAGCTGTGCACAAAGTTATTGTTTATGCACCCAATTACATCCTGGCAAAAGAACAGTTCAAATAAGTCATTAAAAACCCCAGAATTACCATGTAATTCATGTCTAGGATGAGTTTATATGAACCTCTAACCATAACTGTGATCAGAAAGGCACTTTGAGAGCACAAGGTCTACCAAGGTCAATGATTCTTCTGGTGTTTTTTTCCTAATGTGACAGAAACAAGCCTGCAATGAAGGAAAGTAATTGTCTGCTTTGGTTTTTCTGTAATCTCTGCTGCATATGTAAGACAGAAGCAGCCAATAAGCTTTCTTTGTTAGTTATTTTTGTAAATAATTTACATGGAAAGCATTTTTTTAAACTTAATATATCACAATACTTCAGCTGGACTGCTGATGAGTGTCGTGGTCATGACGTTTTGCTGACATGTGGGTTAAATGTTAAAAGTTTCAAAATGAGAACAGCAGGCAGAGTTGCAAAAAAGTGACTTATGGTGACTTAAAGCATTCTTTAATATGTGTTTTTTTTTTCTTAAGTATTAAAGCAAAACACGCAAGTAAAATGATTTTCATTGCTTATTTGCAAGTTAGTTGCAGCTGCTACCAAACTGCAAGACACTGTTTGCAGCCACATGATTTATACTGGGGTGTTTTCTTTTTTTTTGTTTATTTATTTAGGTACCGTTGTCACACTCTCCCTCCTGTAAGTCCCAGAGCTGTGGGAACGGTTACCCAGAGCAAAGTACTGTGGACTGGGACCCGAGTTCTTTCCTGTCGGCTCACAAACTGTCGGGTCTCTGGAACTCTGCCCACACCAACGGAGGGGAACACTGCAACCACAGCACTTCTTCACACTCACAACAAGGTCTGTCGTCACAGAGTAAAAGAAAAGCAATAAACGCTGAAAACATCACCATGCTGAATTTCAGGCTGTGTTGCAAGCTTCAGTTTTGGCAAATGGACAGAATTTTGGTTAGATTTAGTTCCTTGGCTGTTTTAGCAGTACTGTGTGTGAGGTTCATTTTAGGTCACTTTGTTCAGCTGTTAATCGAAATGATCATAGAAGAACTTAAATGCACGATGTAAAAGATTACACTCATTAAAAGTCAGCATTATAGGACGTGCAGTAATGTTTTAATGTTAAAAAATGTAAAGACTGAAATTGTTTTTAAAATACAGTTGCCTGTGAAGGTCATCATTTATACAATGTTGAGAAGGAAATCATGGGTACTATTTAGTTTGTGTAACAACAAGAGAGAGGAAAGATGTATGGAATGAAAACAGGGTTATACAGCTCGATGGCTCAGCAGTAGGAAAGACTGATGGTGGGATTAACAACAGCTAAAGCAAAGTAAATGAATAGAAAGTTATAAATACGTTTGTAAAAAAAGCAGTTGGAAGACACACTTCATCGATACATGTGCAGGTATTCAGGCCACATGTCAAAGGAATGGCGCATTCTTAGGGATTTCATCTATTATGTGCAAAGTATATAGTTTTCTTTTTAAGGAATTACTTACATCATTTGGTTGTAATATTATAGTAATGTTATATCAGCATCAGTCACAAATCCAAAGGGAAAGAGTTATGCTGGCAAAACTTGAGTTCAGTTTAATCATATTGATTAGTCAGAAAGAAGCATTTATTATTAGACCTCACAGTCCAAAACTCAAGTGTTAATCCTGGAACATGTCGTCATGGGTTAATGCATCATCGCGCATCAGCGAAACATGACAGGTAGACCACGCTGCTTGGCTCCCATAACATTTTTTATTTTGCTTTTAATGGAAAGCAAACATCCATCATAGCTCATTTTTACTTCATTTCATTAGCACTTACACACTTGCAAGCACCATGCCTGTTTTATTTCAAAGTAGAAATATGCATTGTATAGCATTTTAACTCAAGTGTATAAACAGAATGAAACACAAGTTATTAATCAGGCTTTATACAGTTTTTACATTTCTGTTCCTGAGAAGAATGCAAAATATTTAGTTAGGAAATATTGCATTTATATTTTTACACAAAAAAATCCCCAAATCTGAATATAAGAAATCAAGAGAGGAAGGTGCATGGTGATTTTTGATTGGATAAATCTTACTTAATTGTAAGAAACTGTTTAATGATACTAATTTTCAAACACAGTACAAGTGTGTTAACTAAATTGTTTAAACAACAGGATAAATAAAAGAGTTTCATACTGTGAACTGGGTTTATGATGATTAGCAGGAACAAATATTTCATTCATTTCAGTTTATTTATTTATTTATTTTTAATTCCTTAGTAAGGGCAAGACTTCAGAATAACAGACAGAAACTCCACAATTCCCCATTGCGCAAGAGCTTGGTGAAGTGTAACGTCACAGTAATGCAACAGTGAACAGCGCTGAACAGCAAGTTTCTCATGTATAACCATGTATAAAAATCCAAGGAGGCACGTGCAGAGACTTGTGCACGTGACACAAGCCACAGACTTTAATGTTTATTCAGTTATATTGACATTGACAAACTTTGAGAGTCAGCCTCGCTTCCGAACTGGCTTAATCCTCAATTTTAAAGTTCTAACGCTGCGAGTTATGCACAATTCACAGGAAGTCTCATTAACTGTTTTTAAAGTTCCCATTTCACATGATGAATGATGCATTCAGTGGGAATGGATCATTAGGCTGTGATTTATTACTTAGACCTGACAAACAACTAAGATGACTTTGTTTTTGTCTGATTTCTCACTTTTCTTTGCTCCCTTCAAAACCCTTTCCCTGCTGCGTAAATGTGATTGAATTTCTAGTTAAATATTTGGATGGTTCATGGCACCAAATGGCATTTAAAGAGGAGTAAGTGAAAGACTAGTTAAATGATCCATGCCCTTTGTGAAGGCGTCTGTTTCCTTCTAAAATAGACTGGTATGTTTTCCTTAAATTAATTAAGAAAGAATGAAGCTGTAGGAGAGGTGTTTAGCTGTGAAATACACTACCCGCATCCTAATTGGCATCCCAATTATATTTCGCTGTATATAGCAAAAAATGTTTAGGCAGGCATTATGTTACGCGGATTTGTAACTTCTCCTGGCAAGTGTGTGTGATTACCAGTAATAGGTGCAGTCAGTTTTGCACAGCAGAAATAAGCATGTTAAATAAATTATTAAAATTTAGTGCTGTCTTGATGTTATTTTAGCTAGCAGAAAGGGATTTATGCTTCGGGACTGAAAATGTTTTACATAGCTGTTTTCCTTTTTAATGTCAAAACATGTCTCCAAAGAAAAGAGAGTTATTTTTTTAAAACACAAACTGCTCATAGGCGGTAAATTCATATTTACCCATGGTGAAAGTTAAAAGCACTGTTCCCCTTTATTTGTAACGGTCTTTTTTAAATGTCTGCAGGTATAACAGGAGTTTCAACCTGTCATGAGAAAAGAGGACTTAATGAAGCGCCAGGGAAATCGGCTAAAACGTCAGGGAACAAAGTATGTCCCTACAGTCACCCATCAGCCCAGAATTCCAGTGGATCCTCTGCTGGGAACGCACTCTCTACCTCAGCAGACCTTTGTAAGACCACTCCCAAGCACTTCAAGACCATGTGCCGTCGACCAACGCCACCAGGTAATTTTATTCTTCAATGAGTTCAGGAGCTTTTATTAACCCTTTAGAGCCGATCGGAGCGGGAACGCTCTGTTATGCGTAACTATTTTTAAATCCCGGTAGCACTGCAACCACGTAAGCTAGCGCAAAAATTTTTTTTGCATATGAAACCGGAGGAGTTGTACTTACATATTGTGCCATCAGCTTGTCCTAGGTCACGGTTTCCCTCCACATAAAGCTTTGCAAAAACTGCATAAAAAGCGCTTGCAGGAACAAAAACATAATATTCCAGAAACACGCTTTGCCGGTCCAATCAGCTGTTCAAAACACTTCCTACGTTGGAATAGACGCCAGCGCGAACTTTTGCATTTCCGCCATTACCTGGCCGAAACCGGAAGTGACGTCATTTTCGCGGAAATGTAATCTTTTTTGCGATCAGGGCCTCAGGGCCTATACTGCTCTTTTTAAAAGTTATCTTTGACTTTATGACTTTCTGTGTCGTTTCTGGGATGCTTAGGACTCATATTGCACTGCTGGAAATAGTTTATTTTGATGCATATGCTGCTTTTTTGCAAATTTGCAGTATAATATTTATTTTCGTTTTTCCTGCAGTGTATAAAAATTGGTGTATTTCAAAAATAAAACTATGAAGACACTCAAAATAAATTTCCTGTGGTGGGAAACTATTTTGTGCAACTTTTTTGTATTTACAGTTTTGAGGTATAAGCCTCTTAAATTTCTCTAACTACAAATATATGTTAAAAAATCAAAAACGATTTTCAATTTTTTTGTAGTTTATTGCACTTTTTTGCAATTTATGTAATTACTATGCACTTAATGAATACATATTATTAAAATCTGGGCTATAATGGTTGTATTGATGTATAGCAACTTGAAATGCTCCCAAAAATGGCTCCACAGCATGTAAAAATATAATATAAGCTCTGGCGGACTTGGTTCTATGGTAGGTCTTAAAGGGTTAAAGCCAGCAAAGAAGAAAACTCAAGTTTCAAATCAAAATGTGCAGCATTAAAGTTAAGAGTGTATAATAGGCGAATGATTTCGGTTTAACAAGATATTTTTATTTTAATTGTTTCTTTATTTTTGTCCTTTAATAGAAACACCTAATTATATATTACTGTAGAAAACACAGTACCGTAACTGTTCTTTCAGACTTTGCAAGCCTGTAGTTGTATTTTGCTCTGAGCTCATCTTTTTTTTTTTTTTTTTTTTTTGCTGGGGGGGGGGTTGGGGTTTTTTTTGGGTTTTTTGTTTTTTTTGTGTCCCGTTTCGATCTTTGGCCATCAGAATTGTTGTCTTAAGGCCAAGAAAGATGCCAAGCGGATTTATTTTACCAAGTGGATCATCATGGCCTTGCCATATTGGTCCATTTGATTGACCTTTATTATAATTATGAATTTATTTTATTTTCAGTTGCTACAAACGGGACAGACATGACTGGGGGATAGGACAGGGAGAGAGAATGAAAGAAAGAGAGGGAGAGAGAGAAAACCAAAGGGGAGAAGAGACGGTGAGAAGGGGGGGAAGAAAGAAAAAAAACCCAAAAAAAACAAAACACCTGGGTCACCTGTATGGAGAAAAAAAAACAGAAGAGAAAGCAAACAACAAAGAGTCTGAGCTCATCTTTGAAGTGAACTTTAATAGGATACTTTAGCTTACAGTCAAAAGATTAGTGGACCTGAAAATTAACTGATGTACTTTAGAAAGAGATGATTCTGTATGTGTGACCTGTGACTCATTCATATTCATGGTTTGTTATTGTCCAGGTGAAGCCTTCCACCCCAGTGACCACCATCAACATACAGACTTATCGGTACCCCCCAACAGTCCCACCGGCCTGTCTTCCCAGCATTCCTCTCTCCTACCCGCAAAGCCGAACTCTGGGCAGCACGGCCACGTGACCTCCTCTTGTGGCACTGGCGTCGCAGCGCACGCGCCATTCTCCCCTCTGGTACCAAACCTCCACGGCCCTGCAGCCAAAATCAATTCTCTGAGCCCAGATAGCCCAACATCTGTCCATAAACCCAGCCCGTGCAAAAACTCCCACATTCCCGCTGTGAACGCACAACACAGCAAGCTGGGCACGTCTGTCGTGGGTTGTAACCACTCCTGTAATGGGCACAATCCGGGAACAGTAGCCACCTCCAATGTAGGTCATGTAACACCTGGGGCATGCAGGTGAGTTTTAATAATCAGCCTTGTTTTTTTGTCACTTATTTAGCTGTGTTTATTCAGAGAACAATTATATCCTAAGGGTTTATCTTTTTTTTTTTGTAGGGATCAAGCATGTAAGGGGCACAAGGTGACTAATGGGACGCTATGCCACCCTTCGTCTGAGCTGGAGGAGGGTGAGGATGAAGACAGCAGCTCTGAGAGGAGCTCCTGCGCCTCTTCTTCCACAAATCAGAAAGACGGGAAGTACTGCGACTGCTGCTACTGCGAGTTCTTTGGACACAATGCGGTACGGTTTGATCGACCACTTTAAAAGTTTTACTAACAAAGAGGTATGCTTTTTCATTCATCAAATGTGACTCTGTGAGAAGAGCTCAGTATTGTGAAATATTATTTGCTCACAGCCTCCAGCTGCACCGACCAGCCGAAACTACGCCGAGATCCGAGAGAAGCTTCGCTCACGACTGACACGGCGTAAAGAGGAGCAGCGCCAAGATTCAGAACTGACAGTGGCTGGTGCCATCGACAACCGGGACGTGGACGAGCTGCTAGACTTTATAAACAGTTCTGAGCCCAAACCTGTCAACAGTGCCAAGGCTGCCAAAAGGGCTCGACACAAACAAAAGAAAAAGGTGTGGTAATTTTATTGAATGTGTGTTGTTTTCTGTTTTTCAGTTATAGTTCAGTCATGTTTATTTACGTCTAAAGCTGAGATTATTTGGCGAACTTTAATATTTAACATGGAATCTATTAGACCCATGTCAATAACATTTCCTCTTATTGAATAGGAAAGGTTAACTAGACACTAGCAGCTCAATAATAGACTTCAGATGAGATTTCAGTGCAAACAGCAGGAGAAATCTGCAAACACTTTCTCTGGATTAGTTACATGCTAATCCTGTGTAATCTCATGGGTAGGTGGGCCTCATTAATTATATGTGGGAGGAAGAAGTGATGAAAAGCACATTGCAAAGAAGTAAGTGCAAATTGATGGAGAAGCAAATGATGGAAAATTTCCTCTTAGATAGCATCAAAGACAGTTTGATTTATTGAAAATATTTTAAATTTAGATGAGACACTGCAGCTAAAAATTTTGAAATGACCAGGATCTTTGCATATTCATAAAATGTGGTCTGATCCTTCTCTCAGTCAATAGACAAAATCAGTTTGATTAAACTAAATCCACACAATGTACTTGTTTTGTGGAGCAGGGAATGATGAGCTAGATTTTTTGACTGTCCCTTGCTACCAAACTTTCATTATTTCTGGGACATATTAATTGAACATGCACCATCTCAGCAGGGTTCATTTGAGGACTCTGGTTTTTTCCAAAAAAACTGTCTTCTTTTTCAACCATTCGTTGGTTTATATAAATATGCACAATGTTTCATTGTCTTGTTGTATTGTTTAACCTCTCCTAAATGTCAGAGAATGGTCTGCTTTTCCTCTGTTTGTTGCCCTTACTGTTGATTGAGTAACTCCAGCAAAACTCTAGATATAGTTTTTAGCCTTTTCTAGCATTGTACATTACTGTAATTCTTCCTTTTCCCTCCTAAGGCCCGAACTCTTCCACAGCATGCATTTTTAATTTCTCTTTGATATTTGGGCTGTTTGGGACCTGATGAATGTAAAAACAAAGAATTACCAGATTTTTTTAACCTGATTTTTGTTTCTAAGAAAAATGAGAGCCACATATGAGGATATTTGTTTAAAATTTCGATAGAACAGTGGCAGTATAATGTTCTCGTAAGTGGATATCAGGCCCTTGTAGAGCAAAATTGAGTATTTGGGTCTACATAACCCAAAATGTGATGTCCACATATGTGGACGCCAGGTCCTAGGAGGTTAAGGTCTTGTTAAAAGGTCACTGTGGTTGATAACCAGACTTTGTATGCCTTTATTTACCATTAGTGGCACTTGTACAACCCATGCTTACAATCTCCCCTCCTTAATTAGAACCGTTGAGTCTTATCTTTTCAAGAACTCATTAGCACAAAGGTCCATTGACTTTTTTTCAGACTGAACTGAGAATTACTCAGCGTCTTCTATGAAGACATAAACACTACTGCTTTTTGTGTGGTTAGTTTTGTCAGAATATGTTTTTCTGTTGTTGTGACTTGAGTGAGATAAGACCGCCTCTGAGTAATTAAGTAAGTGACAATATAATAACAGATTACAGATATTTGATTTCAGGCTTGGGTATTTTCTAATACTCAGTCCTTTAGATACATTTTGGTCAGTATCAACAAAGTCCTTTAGGGTATATATTTAAACTTTATGCAAGTGTTCAGTACAGAGTCCTAGTGTCTATGTGGGTACCGTTTTCACTTTCTTACCTGTACCATGTCTGTTGTAGGAAAAAGCTCAGCAGGGCAACACGGGCGCTGCAGGCAGTGACCCCCACTCCAATCCATCTGAGCCTGTCGACGAGCCCATCCCTGATGGTTCTGAAGCCAGTCGGTTGCTAGACTGGCCTCAGCTGGAACTTGAACGCGTTAATAGTTTTCTCACAAGTCGGCTAGAAGAGATTAAAAACACCATCAAAGACTCAATCCGGGCATCGTTTAGTATGTACGACCTCAATCTGGATGTCAATGACTTCCCAAAGAAAGCAGCCACGTTGGAGGGAAACCATTTACTGTCCCATCTGAATGGTTCCTCTGACTTGCAGCAGATAGACCTTGACCTCTCTCCTCTTTCGCTGGGAACCTTTAAAAGCCACCTGGACCTGGTTAACGGATGGGAGGACACAAACATTGTCTCATCTTCTAATAGCACCACCAGCACCACCACTGCATCAGGGGTTAGTGCAACTACAAAGGACATCCAGCGGTTGCACAGTACCCCTAGTCTCTCTAAGCTCATAAGAGTTCGCTCACCAGAAAGATGCACTTCCACTGGATCTGACAATTTACCACAGGTGCCAGCTCAAGCGACAGCTAAATCAAAAGAGGACGCCTCTGATCTTAAGAACACAACTGTTGGGAGCAATGGTGCAAAGTCAAAAAAGAATAAAAAGCAGAGACAGGAACAGTCTGCGTCAGAGCAAAATTCCAACAAACCAACCAAAGCCGGCTCTGGTAACGAGGCACAGAAAACCAATGAGTCTAAAGAAACGGCATCTAGTGGCTCAAAGTCTGGAAACAAACAGCCCCAGCTTATCGCAGACCACCAGAAAAATGGGCCTAAGAAATCTGAAGAGAGCAGACCATCCAAATATGCAACAAATGGAGCAAACGGTGGCCCCTTGAGTGCACAAAGGGGGAAAAGCGACCCAGAGACACGAGGAGGCCGGTGTGAGCAGGATTCAGAAAGCAAAACACAACCCGCTATTCCAGCGAATGGACAACAGCAACAGTCCAAGGGGAAAAATAAGAAGAGCAAGAACAAGGGTGAAAAATCCAACAGTGCAATTGGTATGGAAAAGTAACTGTAATTGCATGCTTAATCACTACTGTTTTTTTAAATTATCTTGATGTTCAATTCTTTATGTTTATACTGTAGATGATGTATTTCTCCCTAAAGATGTGGATCCAACAGAAATGGATGAGATCGATCGGGAAGTGGAATATTTCAAACGGTAAGCTCATCACAATAAATGTCCAGATACGTGGAGTTTTTTGGGGGAGGGGGGGGTTTATATATTTGAGCTCAGCTGTTATATTTACATGACTTTTTCCCCTCTCTTGTTTGTCTTTTGTTCCCTGTAGGTTTTGCCTGGATTCTGCAAAGCAAACTCGCCAGAAGGTCGCAGTGAATTGGTCCAACTTTAGCCTCAAAAAGGTTTCTTCCAATGCAGCTCAATAACTTGAACGAGTGCCAGAAAAAAAAACTTCCCACCACAAACTCTTTCGGTAGAGCCCTATTTGGCCCAAGGCCATCTCTCATTCCCAGTTTTCTTCTCTTCCATACTAAGCCAAGGGACCCTGGTTCAAAATCATACTCTCCATTCAGAAGACTGAAACGTGTGGCTAACAAAGCCAGGGATCATACTCAAAGCCAACTCTACCCTCTGCTACTATTTGCAATGTTCACTAAGTAAGAGATGCAAAAGTGGAAAAAAAAACAAGTCTGTTGAATCAACTGCATCCATGTGCTTAAGTATGTAGTATGTAATCAGCAACCGTACATTAAATAAATGTTTTTTATCACAAATCTGAGACATTTTAACGTCGTTAAACGTCTGAATTCCACTTGATTGAATTTGGTGCTCATCCATTACGTCCTACATTTCTATTTTCCAATCCACTCCACCAGTCGAAATAGACACTAGAGGCCATGTGTCTTATAAACACTCGTACCAGTCTTCTCTTCTTGGAGCAGAGGAGACAGTTACATTATATTACTTGCAGAGAAGCCGCAGTACCTCTGCTGGTTGCTCATAGTTTTGAATTGGAATAATGTTTAATGTTCATTTTAAAGAAAATCAATTACCGAAAAGTGACAATGCATGATTTTTCTGCCAACCTGTTTTATTATGAAATGAATGTTTGGCAGTTGGTACACCAGCAACACTAAAATGTTTTAAAATGAATTTCTGTTAAATGTATTATTTGGCCAACAGAATGCATCCAAAAAACAAATCCAGTTAAGTATCCCTGCAGATACATCCCCATGCATGACGTGCATGAAAGAAAAATCTAAACACTGTCCCAAAATTCAGTGTCTGTCGCTTCAGTGTCAGTCCTCCTGTGATGTTAGTCTTGAACAATTATCTCTTATAAGTGATATCCAGTATACATTCTGTATGTGTATATCTTTAAAAGGACGCCCTTGAACACGGTTTCTCAAACACTTTTTTACCCTTCTGAATCCCAGCAGTAACAGTACACCAGTGTGAAATGTTTATTCTGCCACTGGAACAAAAAACCTTGTTTGTTGTACATACTGAATGAATAATTTTTGCCCACTTGAGCCCTAGTCATGGGCTCTGTCTGGGATGCATTTTCCAACCATATTACTCACTTTCCCTTTACTGTGACCTCAATGGCACCCTCCACCTCAGCTAACCCAGTGAGACCCCAATCTTGATCTATGTTACAATGGCAAATATCACAAAGGAGACCTTTGGTTTTGACACCGGCCTTGAGTTTCACATCAGTATCAATGTTTTAGCTGATGGCTTTCATTGAAATGAATGATGTTTTGTTTTTTTCCTGAATCTGTGCTGAGATTTTGTTTTAATATAATATCTCTGATGCTTTCCAGGTTATATTCAATTAGAGAAGATTATCTTAATGTTTCGAATGTAGATTTATACTATACCAGTAATAGCCAAGTGTATGTTGGCTTGTTTCTTCTTTTTTTTAAGAAAAAAAAATCACTTTTGATACTGTGAAAAATCTTTCGTTCGGAAAGATTAAAAACAATACAGTTTTGACAAAAAGTGTGGTGTTTGCTTTTTACATTTCTCTTTTACTGCATTTACTTGAAGCGCTTCGTGATTGGGAAATTGTTCGCTAAGTTTTGACCCTTCCAGCCCTCCGTCCGGTATCAAGGCTTCCTCTCCTCTGCGTACTGTGTAAATATGCGGATTAGATACTTTTGTTAAATTGTATGCTTTCGTATTTTCCCGAAAAATTTCGAAGCAAAGGCATTTAAAGGGACGTTAGGTTATTCTTAAATAAAATGGAGACCGAAAACCGACCTCAAAAGGTAAGTTAAACAGCCATACTTTAAAGATGCTACGCTAACCAGGGTTAGCTAACGGTAACATTAGCTAGCTTTAACCTAATCTTCGAGTCGTTTTGCTATCTGTTGGAGTCGAGCTCACTTGGCAACCTTAATAGAAGCAAATTAAAGTGGTTGAATAACAGACGGTTCATATTAATTCTGTACAATCGTTTTTATTAAGTCGCTACTATTAGCATTAGCCATGATGCAGTGCTAAAACATTTACTATAAAGACGTAAAGTTGACGTATGCGATATCAAGCGGTTATAGTAAGAGACAGCATAAATGTGGCCCTGTGGATGTAAAATTAGGATGAAACTTGAAAATATTTTAAAAATTAGATTTCATTCTTTAATAATTATGATTAGTAACAAGCTTTTGGGGCAAGAAATGCATCATGCTATGATGTAGAGAAAGTCACTGACGTCCAACAGTCTGAAAAGGGATACTAGAGCCAGCCGCAGTGAGAGGCATTATAGTGAAACGGAGAAAGCTTGGTGGAGAACCTTCCTAGGTGTGGCTGAACTGTAGGCCTCGCTTCAGTTAAGTTCAGTCTTCATGATTCAACAATAAGAAAGAGACTTCTACTGTAGATGCATGTAGAAATGGATGCTACAAAGCATGACTGCTCATCACTGCCTTTGTTACCTGTTGACGATCAGGTTCTGGCTGCTGAGCTGGGATCAGCTGACACTCCACTTTAACATAACTCTGAGTTGCCAGAAAGTTTATTCTGTTCATCTGAATCATCTTTCTGGGATTCCTGGATGACTTAGCATGCATCAAGACATCACTCTGGGTTCTCTTCTAGCTTCATGCTAGCTGTGCAGATGTTTGCAAGTGTTGTGATAGCAGTATAATGCAGTTGATGCAAGATTACCATCGTGCTCCTGTCCTTTTGTGAAATAAAACAAAAATAATGTTCACATTTCCACTTCTGTAAAGTTGTAGACTTCTACACCTTTTTCCTTCTCCGTAAGGGAAGTGAAATCGGTCTATTGTAGGGAAGAAAAAGATGTTAAATTGTTCCCACATCCTGACTTTTATCTTTGGCTTAACGAGAGTGTAATGTGGATTAGTGACCACTTGCTTTGATTATAGTAATGCACTTTATGTTTTTATCGACCAGGTTTCACCGTCACGTTTACAAGTGGCTCAGAATGCTGCTGCTCATCTGCTTACAGGGACACGCAAACACAAGCACATTAATGTGTTGTTGTTGTTTAAAAAGTTGTTAGTAGGTTAGTATAGTAGTGTGATACAATATGCTTACAATAATGCCTTGTACCCAACACCGCTGACATACTAGTCGCAAGCATATGATTTGAGTGTCTGTTGATGTTCAGTAAATATAATTTTATGAAATAAGAGCGTGGTTGTTATTTGGATGCTATCAATAGTCTACCATCATCAGACTGCTTTTATATCATCAGGTTTGTGCTCCATAATGTTCTGTGTGGCAGAAGTTTTATTCAAAGGTCCTGGTTGTATCTGTGGAGAGCCAATATCTCTTAGAGAATAACAGAGACACACTAAGGCAGCTGTGTAGCTGATAACATGTAAATTAGCATATGTATATATATTTTCACAGAGATCCCATGACGAGGATGAAAGGACTGGCTCAGAAGGATCGGAGGATGACGACTACGTTCCATATGTTCCAGTCAAAATCAGAAAACAGCAAATGGTGAGTTACTGAACATTGTTCTGATTGAGTTTTATGCAGGTAGTAACTGCCAACTCTTGTTTTCATAGTGGGAAAACATTGACCTTATTGAGTAGATTGGAGAAATTGACTAGATCTGGTTGATCCACATTGACTGCAGTTTTTTTTTCTAATAAATGAAACTTCTAAAAATGTGACATGTATCAAAATTAAATACATTTATAACTTTTCTGACTTATAGCTACAAAAGATGTTGCGCTTGCGAGGGAAAGCGGTGGATGAAGAACAGAAGGATAGTGGGGAGGAACAGAGGGATGAAGATGAGGCTCTTGGTCCACGCTCCCATATTAGTCTCCTCGACCAGCATCAACACCTCAAGGAAAAGGCAGAAGGTATCTAGTTCAAAGTAGACCCATTCTGTGGTCTGATACTTCTGTGTTTAACTATTCAGTTTTTAAGTTTTTTATGACCTTAACTTGTTTTTATTTTTATACCTACAGCTCGGAAGGAGTCAGCCAAAGAGAAGCAGCTGAAAGAGGAGGAGAAGATCCTGGAGAGTGTTGCAGAGGGCAGAGGTAAACTAATGGTTTCTGTTTAGCCTTCTTGAATTAGATGTTGGTAGGCATGAGAAAAGTGTGGTAAACTATCTGAATTTGCACAAGTTCTTTTGGCAACTTTCATCTCTCTTCTTCTGTCAGCTCTGATGTCTGTGAAGGAAATGGCCAAAGGTATCATATATGATGATCCTATAAAAACAAGGTAAGCTCCTTATCACAGAATTCCATGTAGTCAGTTTCTCTTTGTAGTTTCTTTTTTTAATATTCTTTCGTCCCAAATATATTGTATAGCTGGAAAGCACCACGCTACATCCTGAATATGCCAGACACCAGACATGAGCGCGTCAGGAAGAAATTTCACATCCTGGTTGATGGCGACGGCATTCCAGCTCCTATCAAAAGCTTCAGAGAGATGAAGCTTCCACCAGGTGACAGCGGACTCTGCCCAACACAAAAACACTGACTCATGATTCACAGTGATCATCAACTGACAACAAATCTGTGTTTGTTTTTCCTGCAGCAATTCTGAAAGGTTTGAAAAAGAAGGGAATCATCCACCCAACACCAATTCAAATACAAGGAATCCCAACAGTGTATGTATAAATAGAATACAAAGGCTGTAATGTAAATTCTATTTTTTAAGTACATTTAAAGGAACCCTGTTTGTCTGTAGTCTTTCAGGTAGAGACATGATTGGAATCGCCTTCACTGGATCAGGAAAGACTTTGGTCTTCACTCTGCCGATCATCATGTTCGCACTGGAGCAGGAGAAAAGACTGCCTTTCTTTAAGAGAGAGGGACCATATGGGCTTATCATCTGTCCTTCAGTAAGAAAAACATAATCAGCACATTTATATCGGTCATTTCACGTAAATTTAAATATCTGATAAATGTATTCCTTCGTTTCTTAAAATGTACCGCTGATGCACATTCATGGTTTTTAGACCAAAACTATTACTTTTACTAAAATTACCTACTAATAATATATATTTTTAAAAATAGAGTTCAAGATGTTGATTAATGGACATTAAAAAAATGTTCACCTTCATTGTGCTGTTCTGGGCTTCAGGGTGAAATCTCAGAGAAAATGGCCTCATGTGGGGCCACTTTCATGTTTGTACTCTAGGAGTGCTATCTCCTCAAAATCAAATACGGTACTCAAAGTGTATATTTCAGCAGCAAAGTCTCTTTCCAGAGGCCTTGCTACTAAAAAGAAACCTTAGCTAAACTATAGCTGAGGATAGTGCTTACTGTCATAGGCAGGTGTAATTCAATACAAATAAAACAGTGCCTGCAAATAACTCCCAAAGATGACAGTTTGACATTCATAAAAATTCTATTTTTGCACCAATGAGGTGATTCCGAAAGAGCTATTAGCGAAAAACCTGACATATCTCGGCATGATGTAAAATACATCCTTGAAAAATTTGAGAAACTGGACAAAGAAAAACATTGAACCACAAAATTATTTTTTCTGTGCAGGAATGTAAGAAAACACCACAATTGGCATCTCAATTTAAAAAACAAAACAAGTAGTTTACTAATGTTTCTGCTTTTTTGTAAAACTTAAAATTTGGAAATTGATCATTAACAATAATTATATATTAGCTGTATAAATATCATTTTGATTAATGAACTTGTGCATACTGCCAAATTAATAAATGATACAGTGGAACCCCGACTTGCGAAATTAATTCGTTCCCGAAGGTCTTTCGTAAGTCGAAGCACCCATCGCACCTTTTGAGTGAACGATGGGCTATAGGCTAATTGCTAACTGCAACAACAATACATCGTTCAAGTGGAACAGCGAAGCGCAAGTACGAAAGCCAAGGGGGTTGTCACATGATTCGGAAGGCATTGTGGGTATTCTGGGCTCAGCCAATCAGAGCCAGCGGATTTTGTTACACAGGCATTTTGCCGTAACACAGGCAGAAATATTGCCGTTAAGTGCCTTTGTAACTTGAATTTTTCGTTAAATGGGGTATTCGTAAGTCGGGGTTCCACTGTAACATAAAATGTAACATAAAAAAATAATATCGGTAATTACCAATACTGTTAATTTTGGGCAGTTGTAGCATACTATGATCTAAATAGAGGAAACAAAGCCTTTTCAAATATTCATGCACTGTGAATTTTTCGTGCCCTTTGGAAAAGATGACATTAGCTTTGAGAACCTCTGTTTTTCTCATCCCTCTGACTCCTGAATCCTGTGTGTGTGTTTTATAACCCGGTGTGTTATTGCAGCGAGAGCTGGCGAGGCAGACACATGGCATCATAGAGTATTACTGCAAGCTGCTGGAGGAGGAGGGAGCTCCTCAGCTGCGCACAGCCCTCTGCATCGGAGGAATGTCTGTCAAGGAGCAGATGGAGGTAGTAAAACAGTAAGTACAGCTGAAGGTGTTGTGAAAAAAATCTGGATTTCAACCAGAATTCCCATTTCAGTGTCAAGCAAAAAATTGCACGATTCAGCCCTAACGTTCAGCGAGGAACAAAAAAAGTGACGTGTTCCTGAATCAGTGCTTTAACATACAGCATTCATAAAGCTCAAAAGCATTACTACCTAAACACTGATAGTACTACACTACTACACTTTAAAAAGCCAAAATGTCATGTGATGTTGTGGACTAATTTTCTCTCCAACTCTGTCTTGGTTAAAGCGGCGTCCATATGATGGTTGCTACACCTGGAAGATTGATGGACTTGCTGCAGAAGAAGATGGTGGGTCTGGACATCTGTCGCTACTTGGCTTTGGATGAAGCTGACAGGATGATAGATATGGGTTTTGAAGAAGACATCCGAACCATCTTCTCTTACTTCAAGGTGAGGCAGTCCTTCATGGCTCTAGCTTTTAAATGTTACAGCACTATTGCAGTAGTTTTTCCTCATCCATTTTTCTGTGTTGTGCTTGCTCTATCCTTCACCAGATAAGTAGCTTTACAAAGCCAGCCTACCAAGGCCAGACAGCATAATGTTTATTACACTAGAGAACTGAGATTCCTCTGCTTCTCTCAAACATAACAATAAATTCCTTTTTTCTTGTTTCACAAATCCACACCTTGGCAGAGTACAATAGGCTTTTTGTTGTTACTGCACTCACTAAAGTTCTCTATTCAGTCTGACTTTAACTGCTTTTGAGACATCAGTTTCCAGGTAGTCATAGTACTTTCAGAGGTAATACATTTCTTCATAATATAAGCTCTACTAGCAGTTGCAAAGAAATATTTCTTCCAGTTGATGCTGGATTTTTTATTTTCATGCCAATTTTTTCATGAAAACATTTGCTTTCTGTTTGTTTCCTAATCTAGGGTCAAAGACAAACCCTGCTTTTCAGTGCCACTATGCCCAAGAAAATCCAGAACTTTGCCAAGAGTGCACTGGTCAAACCCATTACTATTAACGTGGGCAGAGCAGGAGCTGCCAGCTTGGATGTCATCCAGGTGACTTTATCTTTCACTAAAATAGTCGTTTGTCTCAGTCACAGATATGGTTTGCCTTCCAAATACATATGTAAAAATATTAATGAAATAAATATTTTTATGTGTGTGCAGGAAGTGGAGTACGTCAAAGAAGAGGCTAAGATGGTGTACCTCTTAGAGTGTCTCCAGAAAACGTCTCCTCCAGTTCGTACTTTCACGTGTTTGACACTTTTATAAAGAGTTCTTATAAAGAATTAAAGCAACACGTCACAAGTCCTTTTTCATTCTGACAGGTGCTGATATTTGCTGAGAAAAAGGCGGATGTAGATGCCATCCATGAGTATCTGCTGCTTAAAGGAGTAGAGGCAGTGGCCATACATGGTGGAAAAGGTATGCAGAGTCTAAATATTTCATTTAAATCATTGTCAGAGTGCCAGTTCATTATGTGCACCTTGCTAGTACCATGAAACCTTGGAACCTTTTTCCTTCAGAGCTGCCTTAATTCTTTATGGCAACTTCAACAAGCTACTGGAAACATCCCTCAAAGACTCTGGTCCATATTGACGTGATTGCAATAGCATCACACAATTACTGCTGATATGTCGGCTGCACATCCATGATGTGACTCCCCTGTACTACCACACCTCAAAGGTGCTCTGTTGGATTGCGATCTGGTGACTGTGGGGGCCATTTGAGTTCAGTGAACTCACTGTTATGTTCAAGAAACCAGCTTGAGATAATCTGAGCTTTGCAACCTGGAGGTTTATCCTGCTTGAAGCAGCAAGTAGAAGGTGGATATATTGTGGTCTTAAAGGGAAAGACTTGGTCAGCAGGAATATTTAGGTAGGCTGTGGTGTTTAAATAGTGTTCAGTTGGCACTAAGGGGCCCAAATTGTGTCTCTATGTGCAACCACCATTAGCCTGAATTGTTGATATAAGGCAGGATGGCAGCATTCTCTGTAAACCCTAAAGATGGTTGTGTGAGAAAATCCCAGTAAGTCAGCACTTTCGGTACCAGTAAGTATCTCATGCGGAAAGTCATTTACATAATGCTCAGTTTGAAATTCAGCAAGTAATTTTGGCCATGTCTGCATGCCTGACTGCATTGAAATTCTGCCAGGTGTACCTAATCAAGTGGCTGGTAAATTTGTTTATTTTTTTCCCAGCCATATCTTTGTTGTTTTGTAGTTGCTCATCATCACCACTAGATGCCATCTTTCTTGCAAATGTCACCTTCATGGTTTCTGCTTCATGGGTTCCGGTGATGCAGAATTGTTTCTGCTTCTTAGAAAATGTTGTTTTTATTGATATAAATTTCTGTATTTTTCCAGATCAAGAGGAAAGAACAAAAGCCATTGAAGCATTCAAAGAAGGAAAAAAAGATGTGTTAGTGGCCACTGATGTTGCCTCCAAGGGTCTGGATTTCCCAGCTATTCAGCATGTAGTGAACTATGACATGCCAGAAGAGATAGAAAACTATGGTAAGAGAATAATATGCATATGGCTTTACCTTCATCACGTATTTGTTAGTTCTTCTAAAATTTCTCAGGCTGATTTGACAAAATTTTCCCGTTTCAGTCCATAGAATAGGAAGAACTGGACGATCGGGCAAAACTGGAATTGCCACAACTTTCATCAATAAAGGCTGCGGTAAGGACACAACCTAAAGATAAAATTAGATTGATTACTAAGGAGGGAGAGTAACCTCTCTGAGAATGCTAGCCAGTGTAAGCCATGCTCTATTTATGTCGCTGACCAAAGTAAAAAAGTAACGTCGTTAAGGTTTGTCCAGTAATTACAGATACTGGATGTCTTTGAAACACCACTGTATGGTTTTAAACATGGTAATTTACTCATACAGGCATGGCATAGCTGAAGTGGTGCTGGCTTTTTAATATGAAATAACTTATTGTAATAAATTACAGTTAAATTTAACCAGTCTGTGTTTGTTTATAGATGAATCCGTTCTGATGGATCTGAAAGCTCTGCTTGTTGAAGCCAAGCAGAAAGTTCCTCCAGTCCTCCAGGTACTCCAGACCGGAGACGAGACCATGCTGGACATCGGAGGCGAGTTGTCCCACCTCAATAGCGACTCCTTAATCATGTTTTTTGGTTTCTTTTTGAATATTGACTGCCTCGTGTGATATGACTGAAGCCAGTTGCATTCTTTACAATCCTTTCCTTACATCAGATTCTTCTTTCTTTCTTCAGGCGAGAGAGGATGTACATTCTGCGGTGGTCTTGGTCATCGTATTACAGACTGTCCCAAGCTGGAGGCCATGCAGACCAAGCAGGTCACCAACATTGGAAGGAAAGACTACCTGGCTCATAGCTCAATGGACTTCTAAGAGTCTTTCATTAGGGGCAAGATTCTCCAGTGCTGAACAAAACTTGAAAGCATTTCTTAGGAAACTGTACAGCAATGTGTCACATCACCGAAGAAAGGAAGTGGATATTATAACCCTCCCAACATTGTAGATGAGATGACTGATTGCTTCGCCTTTCCGTCAGTTTTCTCACTTTGTAGCATAGATTTCTGCAGCTCTGTAAATAAAACCACTATATTTGTTCTTGTTTTTCTTTTGTGTACATTTCTTTTGTCTGTGTCTTCTGGAAAAAGTGACAGGTGTGGCTTAAGTGTGGTATGGTGAGGAAGTTGCTACAAGATATAGACAAATGCAAAGGGAAGTTGACACAAGACAACAGCAGCACACAACTCATGTCCTTTCTTTTGCAACAGCTAAAATGCAGATCAGAGAGATACTTTATCACACACCAAAGTATGCAAGAAAATAAAGGCTGTTAGTGACGTAAAGGAAACATTTATTCTTGTGGCCAAAGGTACCTAATTTTAACTTCGTTGGCGGTTTCATCTTGGCCACAGAGCAGCGACTGGTGTAAGAGACTACAGGTTTTCACAGTCAGCGCTCACAAGCATGGAGGTCATCTTCAAAGAGGGAATGCTGTACCTTCAAGCTGTCAAATTTGGAAAAGTAAGTTTTATAGGCATTCATCACATGTGGAATATATCGACTTGTTTCTTACCTGCTAGTTGATCAAAAGGCGTTAGTGACTCTAGTAGTAAATCTAATGGAAATGTTTAGTCCCATTTAATTTGTTAAACGCTGACATAACCAATAGCTGTATCTCAAAATCATTTTTAGTATTTCATGAAAGTAAAACTTTAGTGTATAACCGAACGCTCATGCACTCAGATCAGTGTGAGTATTTCATCCTTTAACCCAGTTTGGCAGCAGTAGAGTCACAGGAACATTAACCTACATGAAAATGAATAATCCTTCCGCTACATTAAGTAAGAGAAAGGCGAGTGTGAAGCTAAATCTGTTGAATGTTTAAATAGTCATGCGTGGATATGTGGATAAAGTAGTAAAGATCTTATATTTGTTCTTTTATATACTAAACAGCGTTAAATATCAATAACCAAGACTTACTATACCTGTGTATCATAGTATTTAAGTTTCACAGCTGTTTTGTATATGTCAGGCTGTGGTTTGTGAACATCCTGGCATCACTGAACAGCGGCTCATTTGTTCTGTGAAAGTAACCTGTGATGGACAGAGGACCATTTCTACTTAAGATCTCCTACAGATAGTAAATAATGATACATACATATATATATACATATATATATATATATATGTATATATAT